>NC_139963.1:75294861-75759861 GCF_963993115.1 Abramis brama | reverse complement strand
TTATTGATTTATTTGGTAGGTAGCAATGTAATAAGCGGGATCATGTAGAGCGAGGCAGTTGTTATAGCGAATACAACCCCTTCAGGCTGATTCAAGCTCCGCTTCGCGTCTCGGGGTTGTATTCGCTATAACAACCGCCTCGCTCTACATTATCCCTTACTTAATGAAGAGGAAGACTGACAGAAACAGAAGATGTCTGATAAGTGTGATCTGTGTCTGCAGGGACTGATCATTCTCTCTTCACTTCTCTCTGTCAAGGTTCTGTCAGTCGTGTCCCCCGCCAACAAAAAAACTGCTTATTAATCTCTGATTATTATGATATAATGTATTCTGGGTAATATTTGTTGTTTTAGAGAAAGTAGCCTACAGTAATATACTGTGAATTAAAGTCGACACTCAGAGGCTGTGTTCCAGATCACACCCTTTACCCTCATCATTTCTCTCATACATGTCCAAAAGTTCTTGTTGAGAATGAACAGAGGTTTAGATGTTTTATTAATAATAATAGAGTCGTTATGGTGATCAGTGTGTGTGTATTAGTGGGTCTCTTCACCCTTGACTCTTTAGTTTTCCTCTGGCTGCTGTGGCAGTGTTGTATGACCCCATTGTGCTGGAGAGTAGAGAGAGAGAGTGTGTGTGTGTGTGTGTGTGTGATGGGTAGGTTTAGGGGTAGGGTTAGTGTGTGTGTGCGTGTGTGTGTGTGTGTGTGTGTGTGATGGGTAGGTTTAGGGGTAGGGTTAGTGTGTGTGCGTGTGTGTGTGTGATGGGTAGGGTTAGGAGTAGGGTTAGTGTGTGTGTGTGTGTGTGTGTGTGTGTGTGTGTGTGTGTGTGTGTGTGTGTGTGTGTGTGTGATGGGTTAGGGTTAGGGTTAGGGTTAGGGGCAGAATGTACACTTTGAACAGTATAAAAACCATTACATCTATGGAGAGTCCCCACAAAGATAGCGAACCAGACGTGTGTGTGTGTTTGTGTATGTGTGTGTGTGTGTGTGTGTGTGTGTGTGTGTGTGTGTGTGATGTTGTGCAGCAGCTGCTCCACGTCTCTGATATTTAATACACACAACAGATGGACACACACGTGCAGCATCACTGTCTGCTATTGTTGAGCGAGCCAATGGGAAGAGTGTGTGTGTGTGTGAGTGAGAGAGTGAGTTTAGTGTTCATCTCTAACTCACTGGACCCTCATCTGCTGCTCAGGTAACACACGTTCCCTCTCACGGTCTGTCTCTTCGTGCGCTTGTTTCCTGCGCGTTTGAACTTGCATGTGTGTGAAGGCGATTAAAGATTACCCATGATGCCCCTGGCTGCCGCTGATGAGCCCGTGTGCCCGAAGTTCCAGCCCAACATCTTCGACTCCACCCGCTGCCACGACTGCTTGCGACAGAAACACCTGCACAACACCTGCAGCGGCGGCGAGCATGCGCCCGGGCCACGCGCTTCTGACACGCACAGCGACGAGAAGGACACCAGCGCCAAGGTGAGACGCACACACACACACAGAGATAGCGACACACACAGATAGTGACACACACACACAGACTCCAGACTGATGCTCGAAGCTGTTGAACAGAAACTAGGCATGCAATTTACTGCACAATTGTGTTTGGTTTGGATTCTGTAATAATGACAGATGCAGTGTGTAATAAATTAGAGTAATTAATTGAAGTAATACAGGAGAGTGGATGACGTGCGCACGCACATTCTCGTTATTAATGAATGAAGGCGGATCATTTTCGTCTCTTTGCGGCATCAGAGTAACACGATACATTCACAGAGAGACTTCGACAGCTGAACACTGCCGTAACTGACAGAAATATATTATTGTGTGGTTGCTATAACACTGGTAAAAAATATATGTTGGATTTACATAAAATATATATGCACCTTTTTTGCATCACACATTTCTAAGTAATTTTTCAAAATTGGAATAATTTCAATTAAGAAAACCTTTGTGTATACTTAAATATTTGAGTTCACTCAACATTCTTTACTTAAAAATATATGTAACGTGATATAGGCCCGGTTTCACAGACAGGGCTTAGACTAAGCCAGGATTAGACCATAGATCAATTAGGACATTTAAGTAATTTTTATAAACATGCTTAGAAAAAAACATTACCGATGTGCATCTTAAAACTAAAAAGGCACTGATATATTTTTAAGATCAGTCAGTGCAAGTTTATTTCAGTGGAAACAGCTCAGACTTACATTTTAGTCTAGGACTAGTCTTAAGCCCTGTCTGTGAAACCAGGGGATAATCTACTAAGTAATGTTAAGTTAACACAACTTGCAAAAAGAATGTTGAGTGAACTCAAATATTTAAGTACATATAACAAAGTTTTTCTTGTTAATTTTAAGTAAAGTAAAATTATTCCAATTTGGGTTTACTTGATGCAAAAATGGTGCATACATAGTTTAAGTAAATCCAACACATCATATTTACCAGTGTAGGGTGATCAGTGTGTTTTCCTCCTGCATGGCATGAAAATGTCCTCTTCGGCTCAGGTTCTCCCTTCAATGTACGTCTGTTGGACTTTTTCACCTGTTTTCCGTTCCGGCAGGTAAAATGGTTTGTCTGATCCCTCAGTAAAGTAACATCACTGTCCTCAACAACATCACTGATTTGAGGAATCATTCATGTCTGGAGTTTTATCAGCACCAGTGATGATGACTGATCTAACATTACCAGTGAACACGTGATCCACTCTTTGATCCATTAGAGCTGTTAAATATTGCCAGACAGAAAGGAGTTAACACGTAATCATGTTTATCATCTCAGAAGTGTTTATCCGTATTTGACGAATACTGATATTTCAGCTGCTGATTATTCACTTATCTGAAATAATAATGAGAAGAAAAGCCACAAACCAGACAGAGTTACAGCCGTGAAACCCTAAACCCGTACAGTGTGTGTGTGTGTGTGTGATACTGCATGTGAAGTGCTATTTTAGTTGCTTAATATCCTCAGAAATCTCCAGTTAACAAGACCTAGATCTAGTCTTATTTTATTTGGAGCAAAACATGTCTATTAGTGATAAAGAACAGCTAACATTACTAATGCTGAAACCATGGTTTATTATAAGCTGGATTCACAGCATCAGTCTCTTCTGATGCCTTAAAGTTCCTTCAGAACATCATGGGTTACACAGATGGTTTCATCGGTTATGCGCGGCTCTCTGATTGGTTGTGTGTGTTCCGTCCACCAATCAGGAAGACTCAGATGTGCTGTCAGTGGTCAGCAGCTACTGTGATGTCAGCAGAGGGGGGCGGGGCTTTGAGGAGAGCTCCCTCTGCATCTTGAGTCCCGACTGTGACCTTTATCTGTGTGACGGAGACGACGACCAAAGCTCGGACAGGTAAGCCTGCTAAAGAGCCCTTGAATGTTACTCAGTTTTGAAATGGAGTCTATGCTGTTGTTATGATATTTATCTTGTATTATAAGAAGTTTTTTAAAACTTTGCATTGCATACTTTGCTCCAAGAATGTGTTTTGAGAGTGAGAGTGTGTTGAGTTCTGGCCTCATTCTTTCCGTATGCAACTTTAATCCCAGTCAGGGTGACGATTCCGTGTACAGCAGCTCTGCCGGTCCTGAGGAATACTCCAGCCTCCTTCATCATCCTTCATCCTACCGTAGAATGACCCGCTTGGATCCGCCGCCGCACCGGACGAGCCCCCGTTCCTGGACAGAGGTGCCTCAGAGTCGCCGGGATGGCTTTGGCCAGATCGGTTTTTCTCACGGTGAGGAAAACACCAATATCCAGTTACCATCCGAGCAGCTTGTGGTGTTGTTGGGATAGTCAGAGTGGCAGTTTGAGGTGTCAGGTGGAGTCGAGTTGCACGGGCTTTTCCTGGGTGCTGCGTCATAGTGCATGACTACAGGGTATCAGTTCACATATTAACACAGGTCACGATCTTGTCTCTCTGTCTGCAGGCAGCGTGAAGGAAGGAAGGGATCGGGAGAGTGGATATTTCTCTCTGGGAAGGGCTGCCGGGAGCAGAGCTCTCCGTGATCAGAGTCCCCCTGCTCCGTATCGGCATTCTGAGAGAGGGCATCCCCTGCCTAGCAACAAAAGCCCAGAACCCAAAGCCGCCATTCCATTTCGGAACCCGGATCTAGGTGTCCCCTCGGAAAGGAGAACCTCAGAGTTTCAGAACCCCGAGCAGCTCGCAGAAGACTATCCTGCGCAGTACCCTCCAGACCCGCTGGATCTCAGCGTGGAGGTCGAGGCCCTCGCCGGTCCCCGAGCGCTGAGTCCCACCCCGTTCAAACAAGCAGAATCGATCGGCTCCTCTGGCCGAAGAGGTGGACGAAATCCCCACACGTCTCCCTTACGGCATCCGGGAACGCTCAACTCTTCCCAAAGAGGTTCCGGCTTCTCGCGTTCCTCTTCTCCCTCCCGTAGTACCTCCCCGTTCAGACGGGCCGAGTCCAGCTCCTCTCTCAACACGGTCGGCTTTCGGCCTAGCAGTGTTTCACTCGGACAAGATCGGGCATCGGTCAGTCCGGCACGGAATAGCTACTCTGGAGGTGCGCAGAAAAACCTCCGATCGTTTGCGAGCACCGTAGGCACCCTCAGTACTGTCAGTAAGTCTTATGTGGACCTGAGAGGCTCTTTACAGAAACCCGATACCAACAGCTCCTTCGTTGGGTCTAGAGAAAACCGTGGAAGCTTGTCGCCTTCCAGACGGAGTTATGAAAGTCCTGCTCTTAGGAAAACTGAAACAAAAAGCCCTTTGTACGAGCGCGGTCACGACAGACAGAGTTCCTCCCCCTCAGTGAACAGATTTGATTCAAGAAGCCAGTCCCCTTCCAGACGGAGTTATGAAAGTCCTGCTCTTAGGAAAACCGAAACGAAAAGCGTTACATATGAACGCGGTCATGAAAGGCAGAGTTCCTCCCCTTCAGTGGGCCGCTATGATTCAAGAAGCCAGTCCCCTTCCAAAAGGAGTTATGAAAGTCCTGCTCTTAGGAAAACCGAAACAAAAAGCCCTTCATATGAACGCAGTCATGATAGACAGAGTTCCTCCACCTCAGTGGGCCGATTTGATTCAAGAAGCCAGTCCCCTTCCAGGCGGAGTTATGAAAGTCCTGCTGTTAAGAAAACTGAGACGAAAAACACCTCGTACGAGCGCGGCCATGACAGACGGAGTTCCTCCCCTTCCTCAAAGGGCCGCTATGATTCAAGAAGCCAGTCCCCCATGGGGAGGCCGGAGACAAATGGCTCATCAAGTCAGATTCGAGAGGGTCGTCGCAGTGCGTCTCCGGTCAGGAAGGGCTACGGAACGCCCAGCCAATCAGACAGAAGATCTGTGTCTAATGGGCGGAGTTATGACAGAAACAGCCCCTCCCCATCCAGGAAAAGTTATGAAACGCAAAGCCAAACCACAATGAAGACACCAGAAGCAAAGAGCTCCCTTCACAGCTACAACCGAGACAGCCGACACTCTTCCCCAAGTAGAGGTCCACAGCGAAGCCCTGGCTCATCATCGCTTCGTAAGTCCGAAACGAGCCAGTCCTCATCAAACCGTGGCCCCAAGAGCCGCAGTCCCTCCCCCTTAAGGCGGGCCAATGACAACCCAAGCCAATCTCTTCCCCGTAAGTCAGAGATGTCTTCATGTATGTCTACACTGAGGCGTGACATTGCAGACCACATCCCTCTCAGGAACACTGTGAGTGACAGAACTGGCTCCACCTCTCATGTAAGAAACTCCACAAGTAACCATGATTCAACCCCTTCATCAGGCCGCTGGAGAGGCTCCACCCACTCTCTCAACAGCCAATCAGTCTCACGCAACTCCTCCCCATCACGACACAGCACTGAGAAGAAACATATCAGCTCCTTTCCCAAATCTGTCCCTGTTGTTGCCTGGGAATCGCCACAAGACGGAAGCAAGAAGAGCAGCATGAGGAAAAGCCAAGAGGTGCAAAGCTCCACGCCTGACAACCGGCGAGCGCCGAGCCGACACAGAAGCCCCTCCCCTCCGGTCCAAAGACACACCTCTTCCCAGAGCTCCATGGACTCTGAGTCAAGCCATCTATCCGCCGGCTCATCGGGTCTCAACCGGGAAGAATATGCCATGATGGCTGACATTCCCAAGGTCAAAACGGTCTTCCAGAGGGAGGGTCCGAGCCAGCTGGGGGGGATCGAGAGCCGGCAGAAACGAGAACTTTCCCGCTACAAACCGGCCAGGTGCGCAGAAAATATGTGGTCTTCTCAAATATCATTTAAAAATGAAAGAGGCCAAAAATATAAGTTGGTCACACTGGGTAAACAGAAAAACTTACCGCCTGATGCCGATATTTGAAAAATGCCAAATATTGGCCGATATATCGGTCGACCACTAGTGTAAACGGCAGAGTATGTGTAGAATATTGTGAATCAGATTGCACAAGGGTTTAGTCATATCTTCAGTCTCATGGTGTTTGTGTGTTTCCAGTCACTCCCAGAGCAAATCTCCTCACTGGGAATGGGACGAGCTAGAGGATGAAAGAGACAGTGGTACACTATCAAGAGCTCACTCGTCCAGCTCCCTGCACACACTGGTAATACACACGCCATTATAGTTATCACTATAGTTATTATAATAGTTGCCATTGTTGTTATTGTTCTTGATGTTACCGGCTTCAGAATAATTATAGGTCAGTTAGAGGTCATATGTATATGCCACATTCCTCATTAAAATATTACACAGATCCTGCTGATGACACTAGAGCCCGAAGCCATTTGTTTTGAGAATAATGGCTGGCTGATGAAGTTATTGGCTGGCTAGCCGGCTCAGCCAAAACCTAAATGGCTGCTGCAGCCGGCAAACTTTTCATAGCTGCAAATGGCTGAAGCTGCCACTTCATGTCTACAGATGATTTTTACTTTCACGATTGGTTGCTGATAAAAAGGAAATGACCATATTTGGATCCAACAGGATTCTACAGAAGAGAGAAAGAGCTTCCTAAAGGTGCATGTGATGAGAGGGTGACGGCAGAGATCGCGGAGAAGTATGTTGATTAAGAACGCAAACTTTTGTTGAATTTATGAGAAATCTACAGACGCAAACAGACGAAGTGTAGTAAAATAAAGACTCTGAAAGTCTCTTTCACTCTGAAAGTCTTTTTTTCAAGTCTGAAAGAAGACATGTTATTGGAGACAAATATCCAAAAATCTCAAAATTGACCAGTAAAAAAAAAACGATGTTTTTGCCTGCCGTGTCTCGCCTTAATATAAACACACACTGTTATCAGTATTATTTTAGACAAAGTTTTGCACATTTCACTTCAATGTACACCGAAGCATGCGTCGTGAATTAGAAACAGTGGTTTGTTACTGCAGTAATATCACGTTCAGTGCTATAAATCTCTCCGTTCCAGAATATTTGGTTCATAACATCAATCTTTGATTCAGGTGTTTGTGCAACCGTGCCCTGAAGATTTAACAAAAGTCTGGGTAGGCCTAAGTTAAAAAAAAAAAAGTAAGTAGGAATTAGGAAAGTATGTGAGAAGTGAGATCAAAATTACCTTGCTTGCTTCTTTCCGCCATTTCACCTCAGTGCGAGAAATAAATGCATCGCTTCTTCTGTACGGAAAACGAGCAATTTTAATTGGTCGTCAATTCACTGTGAGTCTGTGTATCGTAGCAACGAGCACAAGACTGTGCTGTTATGAATCCAGTGGCAAAATAGATCTCGTGTATTGTTTATATATTTCGTGTGTGTATGTCTCTATGTGATAGAATTATTATTTGATGCAAATAATTCTAGCCAGCTCAGCCAAACTTTATCAGATGGCGGCTCAATTTGGCTTACGAAATTATTGGCTGGCGGCGGCTGAAATTCTAAATGGCGCAAATGGCGGCGGCTTCGGGGTCTAGATGACACTGCACTCAGTGTAGGGGAAAACCACACACCCTTGTACTCTCCAGTGGTTAAACCCAGCCAGCATGAGTATCTTATCCTGAAAGACATAAAAAAACAAACACACACACACTGTTTGCACACACGTCTGCCCAGGTCCATGATCATGAACCTGTGTGCCTCATGCATTATATGTGTGTGTGTGTGTTTGACAGAGAGCGAGCAGTCCGGTCGAGGAGCAGCCGTCCAGATCCTCCGGACAGAAGCAGGTACAGTCACATCTCTGCAGAAACACTCGAGATCCTTCACTGCTTGATTACACCAGTGTGTGTTTGTTCTGCAGAAAGCACACAGACCCTCAGTGTATTTCTCCTGCAGCGTGGATCAGACTGATGAAGAACCAATGCAACAACAGGCACGTCACTCACACACACTTACAGGGGTCATTCACACACAAATAAAAACCCTGTCATCATTTACACACCATTGTTGTTCCAAACCCGTTTGACTTTCTTCTTCTCTGGAACACAAAAGGAGATGCTATAGGCAGAATGACAGTCTCAGTCACCATTCACTTTCATTGCATCTTTGAACAGAACTGATTAAATCAACATCTACTTTCTGTTATACGGGTTTGGAACAACATGAGGGCGAGTAAGTGATTAGTGAGTCATTTTTGGATGTACTTCACTTTATGAGTCATCTTTTAATCTTAATCTTTTTTTGCTTATTTGACTTAATTTAACTTTACATTCATTTTTAGTTATGTTGGAGTAGACGCTCGAGTATTGAATTCTCTCCATTATTTTAACAATGTGTTGTTAAACCACCATAGCAGGTTTTACTGTGAGAGTATTATTTGCGCGCTGCTGATTGGTTGCTGACTTGCGCCGGGCGGTTCTGATTGGATGTTGTGCTTCGCTGGGCGGTTCTGATTGGCCGCTCGCTTCCGCTGAACTGTAATCGGGATCCGCCCCGGCAACACCGACAGCAGCGCGAGTTCCGCCAAACTTACGTTGCGATCTACCGATTAAACCAGTAAAAGTACTATTAAACATGATCATCTTCAGCTTTAGTAAAACTTGACAGCGAGCGGTAACGCTTCTCAGATGCGGCGTGTTTAATCTGCGTTTGTGTTTGTGCTGCGGCTGGATTTGAACATCATGACGGTGAGTTTCACTTTAATTCACTTTAATGTCCGTCGCTCTCAGTGTAAACACGACGGCAGTTTAATTCTGTGTTGTACAAGTCCATTCAAACTCCAGTTAGTGTGTGTTGGCGTGCAGTGTGTGTTGTGTTTGCACGGTACGTGAGCAAACACAACTTGTTTTTTATATGTGTGTGTTTGTGCGCGCGCGACACACCCGCGCTCACAGCGCATGCGCATTACTGAGGCTGGTTTCTGCTGGTTTCTAGTTCATGTAAATAAACACTAACTTTGATATTATAAGTGCTTTGGTAATCCTGATCAGAGTTTAGTTCAGCTGTCACCATCACCTGTGTGTGTGTGTGTGTGTGCGTGTTTTTTTGTATGCTTTATAAGGCATGTGATCATTGTGTAACTCTAGAATATTTGATCAGATTAGTTTTTCTAATGTTCATTCATGTGTTTATTTGTCTTTCTGTGTCAAAAACGGTGGTAATCAAATTAAGGCATGAAGCATTAACTAAATATAATTTTTTTTTTAAATGTAATCAAATGAAAATCAAACAATTCCTTTTATTTTTTTGGCAAACAAAATACTACAACTAAATGTTAATGTAAATGTTATAAAAATGAAGTTTTAATAAGTTTGTTGTTATTACTTTGAAAGGTACAGTCTACTTTACAATAGTATTATATTTCTGTCACAATTTCATCCCAATCCCGTGACATTCTGTTACTCAGTAAATCCCATTATAATGACTGGATTCTGTCCGAGTGTTCGTGAATCATTCTAGAAGCCACTGAATCATCTTGGTGAATCATTTGATATTGATTCATTGTGTGAATCACAAACACTCACTGACTGTTAGAGCGGTTATTAAAGTTTGTTCATTATTATTACTGAACTACAGAAGAACTGGTAAGAGTAATCTGTGGTGAAGTACACTAGTGACATATAGCCTATATATGCATATTTTGGTGGAAATAAGGGATGTATTTTGCAATTGCATTGGTTTTTATAAAAAAAATTTGGAAACTGTTTTTATTTAGTGATAATTGAACATCAGTTTCACCATCAGTGTCTGCTGTTTCCTGTGCTGTCGTATTTGTTCCTCACACACTTGCACGCATTTGTGTGTGTGAGTGAGTGTGTGTGTGTGTGTGTGCTAAGCATGATGCATTGACATTGCTCTGATACACCTGTCTGTCTGTAGCCTGACCTGCTGAACTTTAAGAAGGGATGGATGTCTAAACTGGACGAGAGTGGAGAGGTGAGACACGTCTGTCTGTCTGTCTGTCTGTTATCACGATGTTGAACGTGTTTCATCATGACTGACCGTGTGTGTGTGTGTGTTCAGTGGAGGAAACACTGGTTTGTGCTGACAGACGCTGGACTGAAGTACTACAGAGACTCTGCGGCGGAGGAGGTGAGAATCACGTATGAACACGACACATGCAAACACGCTAACATGTATGAACACACTAACATGAACACGGTAACATGAAAACATGACATGCTAACATGTATGAACACGCTAACATGAAAACATGACATGCTAACAAGTATGAACACGCTAACATGAAAACACAACACGCTAACATGTATGAACACGCTAACATGAAAACACGACACGCGAACACGCTAACATGTATGAACACGCTAACATGGAAACACGACATGTGAACACGCTAACATGAAAACATGACACGCTAACATGTATGAACACGCTAACATGGAACACGACACGCTAACATGTATGAACACGCTAACATGAAAACACGACACGCTAACATGTATGAACACGCTAACATGAAAACACGACATGCTAACATGTATGAACACGCTAACATGGAAAAATGACATGTGAACACGCTAACATGTATGAACACGCTAACATGGAAACACAACATGAACACGCTAACATGTATGAACACGCTAACATGGAAACACAACATGTGAACACGCTAACATGTATGAACACGCTAACATGGAAACACGACATGTGAACACGCTAACATGTATGAACATGCAAACACACAAACATGTATGAACACGCTAACATGCAAACACGACATACGAACACGCAAACACGTATGAACACGCTAACATGCAAACACGACACGTGTGAACACGACACATGCGAACACGCAAACATGTATGAACAAGCTAACAAAGAAACACGACACATGCGAACACGCAAACATGTATGAACACGCTATCATGCGAACACATGTGAACACGACACGCGAACATGTATGAACATGCTATCATGCAAACACAACACACGCGAACAGGTGTGAACACACAAACATGAATGAACATGCTAACATCCAAACACGTATGAACATGCGAACATGACACACGCATGAACACAACAAACACGAACGCGCATGAACACGACACACGCGAACACGTGTGAACACACAAACATGAATGAACATGCTAACATCCAAACACGTATGAACATGCGAACATGACACGCATGAACACAACAAACACGAACGCGCATGAACACGACACACGCGAACACGTGTGAACACGACACGCAAACATGTATGAACATGCTATCATGCAAACACGTATGAACATGCGAACATGACACGCATGAACACAACGAACACGAACGCGCATGAACACGACACACGCGAACACGTGTGAACACGCAGACACGTATGAACATGCAAACACGCGCGAACACGACACGCGAACATGACATGCAGATTTCTGTGGAAACCACCATACATTTAATTTTTCAGGATTCTTTGAGCAGAAAGTTCACGAGAACAGCATTTATTTGAAACAGGATCTTCTACTGTGGACTTTCCGCACTTTAACGCAGTGCATGTCAGATTTAGCATGATAGTGAATTCCTGAAGAGTGTGTGTGTGATATCTGCTCAGAGAGACGAGGTGGATGGAGAGATCGACCTGAAGTCGTGTGTGAAGGTGCTGGAGTTTGACGTGGAGAAGAACTACGGCTTCCAGATCCAGGTCAGTCGAGACGAGCGTGTGTGTGTGTGTGTGTGTGATCCTGTCCGGACCTGCTGCATTCCTGTTCCTCTGATGCTCACAGTCTCTGACTCTCTCCTGTTCCTCAGACCACAGACGCCGCCTTCACACTCTCAGCTATGACTGCTGGGATACGGAGGAACTGGATTGAGGTTCTGAGGAAGAACGTTCAACCCAGCAGCTCTCCAGACCTCACACAGTCAGTGACACACACACACACACACTCACACTCACACACACTCACACACACTGACGTACTGATGTGTGTTTCCTCCCTCAGGCTGCCGAGCCTAAGCAGTGATAAAGAGAACGCTCGTCACCGCCTGCGCAGCCAATCAGAGGCCTCCTCCACCACCGCAAACCCCGCCCACAGAAAGTTCGACTATGTGGAGCTGTCGCCCGTAGCCACGCCTCCTACTCCTGCCTCCGCCAATCAGAGAGAGTCCGGGGAGGGGCAGGTGAGAGAGCACAGCCAATGGCAGGAGGAGCGTCGGCGTGACGACGCCCACAACCAGTGGGAGGCGGTGCTGTCGAGGAAGGGGGCGGGCCTGTCGGAACAGAAGCGAATAGAGGAGGAGATCGAGAAGAAGTGGGCGGAGTTTGAGCGGCTGCCACTCAAGGAGATGAGGTCACTCCCACCGATGGGCTCGTCAGCCAATCAGGCTCTGGAGAGGGAGGTAGTGCGTGGATACTGTCTATCTGCTCTCATGAATGACTTTATGAGAACTGAATAGAACACAGAGAGACTCGTGAGCCCTTATAACGCATTCGGCTCCTGTTGCTAAATATATTTAGCTTCTTTCCCATATATCACGGCCAGGGCTCGTAATTATTATTATTATTAATTTAGTTTTTGCTATAGGTCAAGTATTATTCGAAATGTCAAAGAATTGGCAAGCAAGTAAAAACTCTTATGACCGTTTTTAAACTCATGTTCCATTCGGCCAAAATTGACCCGTAAAAACGGCTGCGTGTTTTTTTTAATGCGTTATAAGGGTTAATTTAGTGATCAAATGATTAAATGAGCTCCATAAAGACCTTATGGAGCTTTATTGGCAGTCATTTGTTCTGCTCTCTGTGTGTGTGTGTGTGTGTGTGTGTGTGTGTGTGTGCATGAGTGTTACCTGTCCAGCACCGCTGCGCCCCTGCAGAAGGCTTTACCTCCGCGTGTCTCTCTCTGTCCTGCAGGTGGCGTCTCTGAGGCAGCAGCTGGCGGGGCTGGGGGCGGGGCTTGGGTCGGGGTGGGTGGGGCCAGCGTGCTGTGGGGCGGAGTCTCGCTGCAGGGACAGTCTGCAGCAGATGGAGCGTGTGCACAGGGAGGCTCTGGAGCAGCTGGAGCGACAGCACACACTGCAGATCAGCGCTCTGGAGAGAGAGAGAGACTCGCTGCTGAGGGAGGAGACGGACGCCACTGCGAGAGGTACTGGCCACTCCCACTAACATGTGATCCTATAGAGGCCAACTGCGGCTGAGGTACTGGCCACTCCCACTAACATGTGACCCTATAGAGGCCAACTGCGGCTGAGGTACTGGCCACTCCCACTAACATGTGATCCTATAGAGGCCAACCGCGGCTCTTGTTTTTTTTTTTTTTTTTGGTTTTTTATCAAAATCTCTCTTTTTTGTCTTGGCACGAAGTTCTGGAAAACTCTAAGTGAAGTCCTGATATGAAAATTTGTTTAAATTCATACCTACGTACCCTAATACCCATGACCAAAATTGTACTTTTTTTTTTAAACATTGAATCTTGGATAAATATATATAGACCGACCTACCGACCCTGTTACGGCAAACCAAAATATTTTTACGGATGGCCTTAGCCACGACCAGTTGTAGCAATAAAATACACGTTCTTACAGCCGCCTACGGGACCAACACACTACTTCCTTAGCAGCAAGACATGCACTAATGGCGGCGCTGCTTTACTTCCGTGTTTCGCTGGATTTGTGTATAGAGGTCAACCGCGGCTCACGTACTGGCCACTCCCACTAACATGTGACCCTATAGAGGCCAACCGCGGCTCACGTACTGGCCACTCCCACTAACATGTGACCCTATAGAGGCCAACCGCGGCTCACGTACTGGCCACTCCCACTAACATGTGACCCTATAGAGGCCAACCGCGGCTCACGTACTGGCCACTCCCACTAACATGTGACCCTATAGAGGCCAACCGCGGCTCACGTACTGGCCACTCCCACTAACGTGACCCTATAGAGGCCAACCGCGGCTCACGTACTGGCCACTCCCACTAACATGTGACCCTATAGAGGTCAACCGCGGCTCACGTACTGGCCACTCCCACTAACATGTGACCCTATAGAGGCCAACCGCGGCTCACGTACTGGCCACTCCCACTAACATGTGACCCTATAGAGGCCAACCGCGGCTCACGTACTGGCCACTCCCACTAACATGTGACCCTATAGAGGCCAACCGCGGCTCACGTACTGGCCACTCCCACTAACATGTGACCCTATAGAGGTCAACCGCGGCTCACGTACTGGCCACTCCCACTAACATGTGACCCTATAGAGGCCAACCGCGGCTCACGTACTGGCCACTCCCACTAACATGTGACCCTATAGAGGCCAACCGCGGCTCACGTACTGGCCACTCCCACTAACATGTGACCCTCTAGAGGTCAACCGCGGCTCACGTACTGGCCACTCCCACTAACATGTGACCCTATAGAGGCCAACCGCGGCTCACGTACTGGCCACTCCCACTAACATGTGACCCTATAGAGGCCAACCGCGGCTCACGTACTGGCCACTCCCACTAACATGTGACCCTATAGAGGCCAACCGCGGCTCACGTACTGGCCACTCCCACTAACATGTGACCCTATAGAGGCCAACCGCGGCTCACGTACTGGCCACTCCCACTAACATGTGACCCTATAGAGGCCAACCGCGGCTCACGTACTGGCCACTCCCACTAACATGTGACCCTATAGAGGCCAACCGCGGCTCACGTACTGGCCACTCCCACTAACATGTGACCCTATAGAGGTCAACCGCGGCTCACGTACTGGCCACTCCCACTAACATGTGACCCTATAGAGGTCAACCGCGGCTCACGTACTGGCCACTCCCACTAACATGTGACCCTATAGAGGCCAACCGCGGCTCACGTACTGGCCACTCCCACTAACATGTGACCCTATAGAGGCCAACCGCGGCTCACGTACTGGCCACTCCCACTAACATGTGACCCTATAGAGGTCAACCGCGGCTCACGTACTGGCCACTCCCACTAACATGTGACCCTATAGAGCAGGGGGCGGCAATAGGCGGCCCGCGGGCCAAAACTGGCCCGCCAGCAATATTTTTTTGATTTTTTTTTAATCAGCCTATTTTTATTTTACAATAACGGTTTACAAATATACCCCGCGTATCATTCGTTCAATCGTGTGTTTTTTTTTAAATTAAAACCAAAAATAAAAAAATGAAAAACGACTTGTTTTTCCATTATTTTTTTCCTGAACTAAAATGAAAAAAACGAATAACGACTCGTTTTCCGATTTTCTGATTGTGCGCTCAGATCAAAAATAGAAAAAATCAGGTTTAGACGAATTTGAATGTTGAATTTTAATTTAACACCTAGCAGACATACCAATTAAATCGTTTTAAACAGATCAAGTACTATTGTGGTAACAGATTACAGCCATTTTAATGCACACCACACGTAGGCTACTTAACAGTGTTAAATTTGAAAAATACTGTTCGATAGAACTGCTTTGTTACCACAGTTATCTGCGTGCTTCCTCGGCGATGAAGATCCACATTTGCGGCTATCCAACACGAAAATGCAGCAAAGCCTTACAATATTTTCTTCAGAAAACTCCATATTTCTCCCACACACTGGACTTAATTTTTGATGACTATTGTCGACAACTTTACAATCTCCACTGGCTATTCTTTTCTTCAACTCCTCAGCATCCATCTCGACGACTGTAACCCCTCATTTACACTGCACACGCCTGCGGCGCATTACGGCTGCGACACGGTTACCGGAGCTGATCGTGCCCATTCTAGTCATTGCTTGTGTTTACACCGGCCGCGACGCGGCGCGTTTCAGAAGCTTCCCAGAAGCAGCTCTCCGCGCCGCTTCGCTAAATATAGGCGCCTAGTCTATTTTTGACGGACGCGCGTCCAAGTCGCACCGGGAATACCAAATAAAAGTCAAAAAATCATTGTCAAATTCAAAATAAACACCCTGTGCAAACTCCCAAACGTATTACACACCATATCCTTGGTAGAAATCATAGACTGTATGGTAGAAACTCAAAAATCAAGAAAAACCACGTCTGACAGGCAAATGACGTGGTCTCGCGCATCCAGTCGCGATCCGCTTCTGAAATGCTCCTGTTGTGAGTTGGCACCGCGTGGAGGACGGAATGAAACCTTGTCGCAGACGTAATGCACCGCAGACGTGTGCGGTGTAAATGAGGGGTAAGCAGATCGCGCGCGCGGTCATGATGAATTTTTAAAAGTGAAAGTAACCTATAGGTAACGTTATAGATCCTGGGAGGGCGTGGTGCGTGGGCACAAATAAACTGATGTGGTTTTTAAATTATTTTATAAACTTGAAATACAGGCATATTTTTTGTAGATGTGTTCCTAAAAATATGCATATATTTTTACGTTTAAATGTGATTGTTTTAAACCCGTGTTTCCCCCGTGTCAGACCCGACTCGCATCCGTATCCGACACAGTTGGATATTTTTCCCCCGTTTGAGCAAAATTTGCGGGTGACCCGTCGGCTACCCGAACCCGTGCAGGACTCTATTTTAAAGTATAAAGACGGTAGCGGTCAGAACTCTGGTGTAGGTTTGGACAGAGCGGGCGGTCTGACTGACAATAGCCCACTCCCGACGTGTTTTGACAGTGCATCCGCACTTCATTCTGACCAACGGTAACCTACACCTATAGCTCTGAGGAGCTGTTTGGTACTGAAACCATTGTCATTCAACAACATTCTTTTTTTTTTTTTTTTTTTGCAAGGATGTTTGAAATAGTTTGGCAGAAAATAGCCTACTTCATTTTTCAGTAGGGCAATATGGGTTTCATGTCGCTTGAGTGATTTGATATTTATTTGTTATATTTCATTATTTTTTTTCTGTGACATTTTTTCTCTGCTGACAGTACAATGTTAAAATAATATTTATATTGACACGAACACAATTTTTGTATAGCATTTATAATTGTTATAGGCTACTTAATATCTCTCTTTCCGTTAGAGACATTTGAATGTGAGATTCTGGAAATGAGATCTAAATTTTGCGGACTACTCTGTGTAGCTGGCCCGCCATCTACTGGCTAAAAAAAATATTGGCCCGCAGCCAAAGTTATTTGCCGACCCCTGCTATAGAGGCCAACCGCGGCTCACGTACTGGCCACTCCCACTAACATGTGACCCTATAGAGGCCAACCGCGGCTCACGTACTGGCCACTCCCACTAACATGTGACCCTATAGAGGCCAACCGCGGCTCACGTACTGGCCACTCCCACTAACATGTGACCCTATAGAGGCCAACCGCGGCTCACGTACTGGCCACTCCCACTAACATGTGACCCTATAGAGGCCAACCGCGGCTCACGTACTGGCCACTCCCACTAACATGTGACCCTATAAACGTAAACTACATTGTTTCTATAGATAACATCTTTTAAATGAATAATTTTATATTTCTCCATTGTTTTCGATGACATCATTGGCAGTGCTGTGAATGATGTTCACACGCGTGTGTTTGTGTTGTCAGTGATGGAGGCGTTACAGAAAGCACACAGGGAAGAGCTGGAGAAAACCACACAACTCTCAGAGACACGTGGCATGGACACACACACGCTTAACAAACAACAACAGTGAGTACACACACATTCAACAGTGACTACACACACACACACACAACACACTCAACAGTGACTACACACACACTCAACAGTAACAATTATGTGGCAGAAAGGTGCTTCGATATGAAACAGATACACACACACATTCAGTTATCGGGTCTGAACGAGGATGTGTGTGTGTGTAGGGCAGAAGTGGCGTCTCTGCGACGAGAGCTGCAGGCTCTGTCGGAGCGGTTCTCCCAGAAGTGTCTGGATCTGAAGCGAGCGCAGCAGCAGCACGAACACACACACACACAGATGAGCCTGAGAGACCGACAGCTGGAGCAGCTGAAGAGAGACAACCAGGTGAGACACACACACACACACACACCAGACACCAGTTCAGGTTCAGTGTGCAGAACATGACGTGTGTGTGTGTGTGTGTGTGTGTGCAGGACTTGCAGGCCCGCCTGTCGCAGGAAGTGAAGGTGGTTCGCTCGCTGGTCACAGGTCAAGGGTCAGACGCAGATGGCAGCGAGAGGTCGTGGTGTGAGATGCAGGTGAGGCGTTCGCTCATGTTTCATCGCTGTAATGTTTCTGATGCTTATAACACTAATGTGTCACAACGTTAGAAGAATGTAATGTAGATTAACAAATGAGGGACGAAGATTGGAGTGTATAGAGACCAGACATGACACACGTATGAGTTTGGTTGACCACAGTGTGCCAGTCTGAAACATCAGCCCAGTGGAGTTCAAGCGAGCGGATGAAGACGTGGGCCACACCTCATAACAGGAGCATCAGATGCACGTTTACTGTGTGTCTGTCCAGACGCTACAGCACCTCCATAGAGAGGATATCATATCTGATAATAATATAACTCATAACTCATTCATGAGCCTCTCTGACCAGGCCTGATTTCACCAGTGGTTCTCTTCAGCCAATCAGGCGTGAGCAGGTCATGATGCGTCAGGCTCACGCGAGGAGTGAAGATCTTATTAACCAGTTCATTCATAATTATAAAAACATCTGTAGTTTTTATTTATATTTTTTAACTCCGCTTTATCAAGTTAGTTATTCAGTATTAGGCCTTTTTATGCAAATCAGCAGAGTTGGTTATTTAAGAGCCGTGTGTGTGTGTGTGTGTGTGTGTGTGTGTGTGTGTCGCAGGTGCTGCTGAGGGTGCGAGAGAACGAACTGCAGTATCTACACCAAGAGCTCAACAGCCTCCGCAACCAGATGCACTTCCTCACCACGGTAACACACCTGCGCCTGTGTGTGTGTGTGTGTGTGTTTTCCTCGTCTGTCTGTGTATGCGGTCCGTGTGTACCGCATATTCCCCCCGTGTGTGTGTGTGTTTTCCTCGTATGTCTGTTTGTACCGCATGTTCCCCATCTGTGTGCGTGTGTTTGTGGTCAGTGTGTAACGCGTGTTCCTCGTCTGTGTGTGTGTGTGTGTGTGTTTTCCTCGTCTGTCTGTGTGTGTAATGTGTGTTCCCTGTGTGTGTGTGTGTGTGTGTGGTCTGTGTGTGTGTTTTCCTCGTCTGTCTGTGTGTGTGTGTGTGTGTGTGTTCTGTGTGTAACGTGTGTTCCCTGTGTGTGTGTGTGTTTTCCTCGTCTGTCTGTGTGTGTAATGTGTGTTCCCTGTGTGTGTGTGTTTTCCTCGTCTGTCTGTGTGTGTGTGTGTGTGGTCTGTGTGTGTGTTTTCCTCGTCTGTCTGTGTGTGTAACGTGTGTTCCCTGTGTGTGTGTGGTCAGTGTGTAATGCGTGTTCCCTGTGTGTGTGTGGTCAGTGTGTAATGCGTGTTCCTCGTCTGTGTGTGTGTGTGTGTGTGTTTTCCTCGTCTGTCTGTGTGTGTGATCCGTGTGGTCTGTGTGTAACGTGTGTTCCCTGTGTGTGTGTGTGTGTGTGTGTGTGTGTGTGGTCTGTGTGTAACGTGTGTTCCCTGTGTGTGTGTGTTCCCTGTGTGTGTGTGTGTGTGTGTGTGTGTGTGTGGTCTGTGTGTGTGTGTTTCCTCGTCTGTCTGTGTGTAATGTGTGTTCCCTGTGTGTGTGTGTGTGTGTGTGGTCTGTGTGTGTGTGTTTTCCTCGTCTGTCTGTGTGTGTAACGTGTGTTCCCTGTGTGTGTGTGTGGTCTGTGTGTGTGTAACGCATGTTCCCTGTGTGTGTGTGTGTGTGTGTGTGTGGTCAGTGTGTAACGCGTGTTCCCTGTGTGTGTGTGTGTGGTCAGTGTGTAACGCGTGTTCCCTGTGTGTGTGTGTGTGTGTGTGTGTGTGTGTGTGTGTGTGTGTGGTCAGTGTGTAACGTGTGTTCCCTGTGTGTGTGTGTGTGTGTGTGGTCAGTGTGTAACGTGTGTTCCCTGTGTGTGTGTGTGTGTGTGTGTGTGTGGTCAGTGTGTGTGTGTGTGTGTGTGTGTGTGTGTGTGTGGTCAGTGTGTAACAAAATGTGACATTGGTGATATTGATATTCGGTGTTTTTAAATGTGTGTAAAATGAGCAGTTCTGGGAAAATGCATCAAAAATAGATCCATAACAAATAAACGAGTTTTCTGACCACACGAGGTCTATTCCAGCTGGCAGTCGTAGAGCACAGGCACAGCACGACACACACACGACACACACACACACACACACACGACACACACGTCTACAGGACAGGCCGTGCTAGAGACACTCCCAGTACATCTACACCTCAGTCCCTCACAGGCTCCCAGCCGCTCTGTCCTGTGTGTGTGTGTGTGTGTGTGTGTGTGTGTGTGCTCTCTCCTGTCCATCATTTATGAGCTGGTGATGATCAATAAATGCAGCTCGTATCTGATGCTGCCGGTGACCTGAACTCTGCATATGCACATATCAAATCTGCATGATATAGCGCGGGAATAGAAGATCTGATTTAATTTAAAAACGCATGAAGTGACCTGAGCAAAGGTTAGGTTAGTCTCTAGTGTGAAAGCATGTTCTGTTTGGTTCGGACTTTCAGAACATTTACAGGAAGATCCGCTGGTTCCCGCGTAGCCTAAAGCACTGAAGAAGAGTATTGATGTGCAGATCTGTCAGTGCTGCCCACTAGATGATGACGACAGGACACAAGCACGGCATGTAAAGTTCTTTAGTGCGCTCGCATAACTGCAGTGTGAAACCAAACCAGAACTACCCGGATGCATCAAAACATGACCTGTGGTGCGGCTCTCAGGTGTGAAAGATACGCAACACAGCACGAAGCCTACAGGCATCATCTCAAAAGATGTACTCCTTGGGAAGAAAGTTAGCGTAGAGCCCTCACAAAAGCGATAAAAGTAACCGTGTGATGGGCTATATGTCATGTTATAGCCAGATATGACGACGCTACTGCCACACGCATCACCACAGACGAGCATCTCTTCATCAAGCAAACGTGTGCGTCGAGCCGGCGAGTGTGTGTGTGTGTGTGGTAGAGCGAGGGAGAAGAGCGAGAGTGACGGCGATTAGCTGTGGAGTGAGTAGCGACTCTAGTCATGTGGAGAGAAACGGAGGGCCGACCCGGCCTGAGGACAGTGGCGGGAAATATCGGGTCGAGTCCGGGCTCGGGCAGAGAATATAAGCTCTAGTGTGTAACGCGTGTTCTCTCTCTCTGTGTGTGTGTGTGTGTCAGGAGAAGAGCAGCGTGTGCGAGCGCTACCGAGAGGTGTGTGAGGAGCTGAGTGTGATGAAGAGTCGCAGCGAGCGAGAGGCCGAGGCTCTCCGAGAACACCTGAGGCTGGCTCTGAGCGCTCTGCACGAGAACGACAACACCCTGCAGCACTGACCGCCGGTCACGTGACCCTCAGCCAATCACGTGACCCTCGGCTCAGGCCGTCAGCCAATCAGCTGCGGGACACTGGAACAAGCTTCTGCACTTTCTCATGTGTGTCTATGGGACCTAACTGGAACGTCTCTCTGTCGCTGGTGTGGAGGAACTGAACACACACACACACACACACACACACACACACACTCATAGCTGATAGAGATCATATTTGCCAATCGCATATCATGTGTGTGTGTGTGTTCTCTGGAAGCTCGTTTCCACCACAGCATACAAGAATATCTTACAGTTCTGAGAAGAAAGTCAGAGATTAAACTTTCCCTCTTCATCTCACAAGTTCTGGCTTTTCCTCTCGCAGTTTTGCAGTTCATATCTCGCAGGTCAGAGTTCATGCGTTCACTCTTAACAGTCAGCATTATGGGATAGAGCATTATGGGATAGAGAGAGTTTTGTTCTGCGGCAGAAACGAGCTTCCGACTGTCTTAGTGCCACACACACCAGAGCTTTGCTTGAATGAGCCAATGTTTTTACAGATGTTTGAGTTTTTTGTAATATTTAAGTGTAGAGTTTTACGCATATGTTCACATATCGAGCTATAGCTAATAAACATGGGTTATTTGGTTCCCGGACTCTGAGTGCTGGTCATTTCAGTCTTATTATAACAGTTGTTTACGCTGAAATAACGTGAGCAATCACACCTGAAGGCTCAGGGATTGTGGGAAACGCCACTGAACAGGTTATTAACCAGCAGAGATGATGAGAGTGTGTTCATCTACGTCTTTTAAGATGAAAGTGTGTGTTTATACAGTAATAATAGTGAGGGAGTGATATAGATCAGCTGTTCTCCACCTTGCTGAATCTAATTCTGTAATTTTGTAATGTATTTGTAATAAATACTCTAGGCTATGTAAAAAGTGTTACCATAGACGCGCGTGCACACATAATATGACATCACACTCTGCGCATGTGTTTTACAACATAATTTAACATATACATAGTCCTAACACTTTTTAAATAGCCCACTTTAAGTGCTTATTACAAATACATTACTAAATGCTTATAATGAATAAAAATAAATTAACAAAAATTTGAATAATTATAATAATGACTTTATTCAGGATTCAGAATGTAAGGTCCATAGTACAAATTTAAAAATGACAATAGATACAACATAGCAATAAAATATACAGTACATAGAAATAAATTAATAAGTAAAAGGTCAGTAACTTTTTTTTTTTTTTTTTTTTAACAACAACTTTATTGAGTTTTTTTTCTTATCACAATAAACAATAAAGACGTCTGACAAAGAAGGAAAAAAAATAAAATAAAAAATATGACATCCTCAAAATGTACAATATAAATCTTATTGTATTATAAACTGAGAGTCACACCTCCAGCAAATCATCTGAAAATACATTTTCTATACTGTACACATGACAAGGGAGAACAAACTAGATTGAAAGAACTCAAAACAATAAAAATAAGCTAAAACAAAATAAATAACATAAAACAAACCAAATAAGAGGGACTCGGCTCATCTGAAGTGTTATTAAACGTTTATGCCGTTTTTTAGCCTGGGCATTCTCAACCTTTATAAGACAGTTTTGGAACAGCAAAAGTTAATTTTTAAGTGCAGACCATGTGGGGGAGGACTTAGCAAATCGACATTTATGTATATAATATTTGTTGCTATAATTAGATTATTGAAAAAGGTCAGTAACTTAGACTTTAACTTTCACTTGAGCGCCATCATCACGTGATCACATCACATCATCACGTGATCGTCCATATGGTGTTGAGCAGGGATCAGTCAGTAGATCGCACCTCACTGCAGTACACGAGATCCAGGGGGCGGAGTTGGATCCAGATCTAAGGGGTGGAGATTGGTGGGTTTAGGGATCAGGGGGTGGAGATTGGTAGGTTTAGGTATATGTAAGGTGGGAGGAGTTGGATCTGGAAAAGGTGTATCCAGTTCCAACTCCTCCCCCTGGATCGTTGATCATCACAGACGCATCACAGACGCTGCTCCGTGTTTAAATGATCCTCAGCTAAAACAGCGACGGAGAGTTTGTGACAGCAGACATTGAAGAGGAATAAAGCGGAGGTGGAGAGATATATTTCTGCAGTTCAAAGCGCCTCTCCCTCTCAGAAAAAGGTAAGAAGAGCGAACCCAGGCCTGAAGATGTCAGAGATTAGCCAGAATGTGGACATGTTCAATTAAACTCTCTTTTACTGTCTTAGCTGAAGGTCATCTTTAACTACAACACAACTATTAAATCCTTTTTGGAAAAAAAAGTAGATAAAGGGGTCTGAAAAGTCACTAAAAATAGCGACAAAGCAGTGAAGTGTCACCCTCTACAGGTGATCATGTAAATCAAGCTATTTCACAGCAAACAATCAGGGAATACAGATATACTTTATTTCTTAGTCAGTAAACAGTTTATTTTAAAGGAAGTCAAACTCAAGGATGTCCAATGTAAAAGTCAGTTAATGAAGTGCAGAATTATGTTCTTACTAGAGACATATTCATGATGATAATGTTTCATATCAAGCACATATCCTAATTGAACAATATTCATAATATCGTGTTCTAGTGTTAAAATCAGATGTTGTAATAACAGCTGCTTGTCATGATCTGATGTTATATGGCTTTAATGAAACTCTCTGTGTGATTGAACAGATTCCAGTTGAGATTAGGAAGAAAGTCACACACTAACACTGCAGGATCCTCAGACATCCCAGATCAGCAGAAAACAAGACGACGGAGAAAGAAACGACTCAAACCTACACACACACACAGAGAGAGAGAGAGAGAGAGAGAGAGAGAGAGAGAGAAACGAGACTCAAACCTGAACACTCTCTCTCTCTCTCACACACACACACACACACACACAGAGAGAGAGAGAGAGAAACGGGACTCAAACCTGAACACTCTCTCTCACACACACACACACACAGAGAGAGAGAGAGAGAAACGGGACTCAAACCTGAACACTCTCTCTCTCTCTCACACACACACACACACACACACACACACAGAGAGAGAGAGAGAGAGAGAGAGAGAGAGAGAGAGAGAGAGAAACGAGACTCAAACCTGAACACTCTCTCTCTCTCACACACACACACACACAGAGAGAGAGAGAGAGAGAAATGGAGGCCAAAAACGAGACTCAAACCTGTGGATCTCAAGAGGAAAGCGGGCCGAGGCTTGTTCGATCCAACAGTATGAGCCAAGAAAAGCCATTCAGTGAGTGTTGTTCATTATAGACCTTTCACAGATGTGTGTGACTGTGTTTGATTGAGAACAATATCCCATAAACTCAGTATGTTTGTGATTTCTAGTGTGTCATGATCCAGACGGGCCTGTGAAGTCTGATTCTGATGACAGAAGGAGTGAGGAGATTCTCTCATCAAAGCCCTTCATCACTGAGGTCCATCAGCAGTGGATGAAGACCTGATCATCATCATCATCATCATAATGTTTCTTGCACTTTACTGCGAACATTTCATCTGCATCTTAAAGAAACTGGTTCGGTTTGACTTTGTATATTATGCATTAATTCACAGCTTCTATTGTCCTTATTTTTAATGTTGAATTTGATGTCATGGATTTGATTGCAATCATTAATGCATGTGTATGTGGGTGGGAGACATGGCATGCAATTCTACCTGTCCATGATGTCATAACCTAATAAAAATGGGTATTTTTTTAAAAATATGTATCTTCATGTTGTTCCTCTGACAAGATATTATTACAGCATACCATAGCAGTAGTTGGTGTATAAAGACTCTACTTCAAATTTTTATCTAACATCAAAATTGTCATGTGGTGTGACTGTCCGGGATATGTGTGACCTTACTAATATGACAATATATATCAGCAAAGTATAAATAATTGATAGATTTACAGTTTAAGTAACAGAATTAGGCTATTTCAACAGACACAGAAAGTGTTGATGTCTGTGTATGATTTTAAAGCAAGTTCTGGCCAAATACATTTTGTCCGTAAAATGGGCATCATATGGTGTGACACTGCAATCTATATTTTGAACGGGCAATAATTTGGACATCATTATGATGAAGAGGTCCACACTCAACCAGGAAGTTGCAGTGCCATCTCTGGAGTGGTTTGCAAGGTCAAGAGGTGAGTTCTGGCTTTTTAATTTTTAATGAAAAAGCTCTGTATCTGATATGCTCACTAGTGGTCAGTGTTTTGTGTCTTATGGTGTGACATTATTTACATAAAAATGAAACACTTTTATATACGAATTTTACTTATTAATTCTTAAAAATCATTCCTGCCATGTGGCAATTTACATGCTAAGTATAAGCTAGCTGTTTTTAGTTAACCAAGAGATTAGCTTAACTGAACAAAACGTCATATGGTGTGACACTGTGTCATATGGTGTGACTGTTTTTCTAAGTCACACCATATGATATATTTGTCACAATATTACAAACACCTTTTTTAATGATAAATAAATAACTATTCAAAACATATTCAATTATAATAGTGAATGTTTAATAGTGAACATTAAATTACCTATACAATTAATGTATTTCTTTTAAATTTTATACTTAATTTAATGTTCTTGAAGTGAGATGGTGTTTAATTTACTCATATTTAAGAGTTTCTTATAATTTTAAAAGTTTTTGATTAATGTTTTGATTAATGTTAACTGAATTGAATTAGTTGAATGCAAATAAAATACAGTTTTTTGCATTGACAAATTGTGGAGTGGTGCAGTTCATCATATAGCGTGACACTATATAATTTGGTGTGACATTCAGAATTGTACCAGTAAAAATACTTTCTTAATTATAAATCATAAAAAAGTCAACGGAACACAAGAGAAACAGTATCAGCAAGAGTCACAAGCATTTTCATAGATTTATAACTGGGTTTAACATAATTAATCTAAAATATCTGGAAAGGCTGAGGAGAAATGACTTACTTTGCATAATGATTTAGAAAAACAATACAAAATCTAATGAATCTGCACAAAAGAAATGTTAAATCTTAAGATAGTAATGAAAACAATTTATGTTGAAGTTAGTTACTTAGGGAGAGTATATCCCATTTTCATTTTATATAGAATAACTTTTATGTCACACCATATGACAATTTTAGGCACGAATGCAACAAATTGGTGAATAAATCCAATTTCAAATACAAAATCTAAAAGACCACATATATTGTGGGAAATGCAAGAGTCAGTACAACACAACTCAATATTTTTTATGCCTAATATTTGAAGTAAAAAATAAAAACTTTTTTCAGGCTTATATGTGTCCCACCCATATATATTGTTGTGATGATGCAAAACTTGTGATTTGTTCTGCATTGTAAATGTTCAAATCTAAGCACTTCATATCTGTGTTATGTCGACTACATACTCTCTGATTGATTTGTGGGGAAAAACAAGCATTGCCTCTTCAATTCAGGGATATTATATTGATCTGACTGAGCTGATGATGACATCACTGTTTTCTAGAGCTGCTTTTTAGATGAAATGAACTAATTTAATAAATTAATGTCTTTACAACTGAACTGACTTCAGCTGAACAACGACACTATTCTCATTTTAGAAGATGCTTTACAGCAGAATTCAACTCTGTTCCCTTTATTGAATCATTTTCCTGTTATCACTGTAAAGCTTCTTTATCTGTATTTTATAAAGCATTATATATATTAGTAAAATACTATATATTAATATTATACTTGTTTTTGACAAAAAAAAAAAAAAAAAAAACATTAATTCCTATAGTTTCCCATTAATTCCTATAGGAGTCAAATTGACCCGTTAGGGCAGATCCAGTCAGTGTGTGTGTGTGTGTGTGTGCATTTCAGTTTCAAGAGTGACAAGGTCTGATGAAAAATGAATAAATCACACTTTAAATTCACATGAAACGAGTCTTCCGCGTGTTAGCAGGTTTTCCAGGACAGTTGTTGGGGAGGACGGTGAATTAACATCTAGTTTTTGTCATATTTATGAGATGAAAAGTCGATTTTATGACTTAAAAATTGGTCAAAGGGAGATTCGCATCACCCGAGTCCTAAAGTGATGACAGAAGTTAAATAAAAAATAAAACAGACGCACGTGTGTGTGTGCGCGTGCGCAGTCCCGCGGCGTGTGTTTGATTGGCGGCCGCGGCGCATGCGCAGAGCAGAGCAGCAGAGGCGCAAGATGGCGGCGAGCTCGGCGACCCGAACAGCCTCCGCGGCCGCTAAAGTCGTGAGGCCGATCTTCAGCCGGGACCTGGACGAGGCCAAGCGCAGGGTTCGGGAGCTGTACCGGGCCTGGTACCGGGAGGTGCCCAACGCAGGTACTGAGCGCGCTCGCACCGCGAGACACACACACACACACACTCAGACGCGCGTCAAGGTCACAAACACACGAATATACAGAGAAATGCTCACAGTTACACTACAAACTACACACACAACTGCAGAAACACTCGGTCTGACTGTTAAACATGCACTGTTTCTATGATGTAACCCCTCTGTGTGTTTAAACGAGCTGAAGGGTCGATGTGAAACCACCACTCTTATATATTATTATATATATTAGTGTTATAGCTATTATATCTCTGACAGGAACGAGCTTTTTAATCTGTTCACCGAAAAGATTCGTTCAGTGATTCATTCTGCCACGGAAACGAGGCTAATTATCCCATTTTTAATAATAGTAGTAAAATAACACAGTGTTTATGTGCTATCACAGCTTTCCCTAATATTATTAAGCTCATGAATTAATGTATCATACGCTTGAATAAACGCGAGTTTCAGTAAATGTTGTTTATGATTATTATTAGTAATTTTATCGATCCTCTTTCTCTGTTTGTTGAAGTTTCACATACTGAACTGAACCGAACGACTCAGTGATTCAGTGACTCTGTGATTCAGTCAGCAGATCCTCCAAACATTCAATCGTTCACGAGACTGGTGTGTGTTGATGTTCTGACCCGTTAGTCACAGAAGTGAATCGAATGAGTTGGAAGGATTCGCTCGCGTGTGTGTGCGTGTGTGTGTGAGTGAGTGATGTTTCAGTCAGTCACTGACGTGAATCGAGTGAGTCAGAAAGATTTGCTTGCTAACCTGTGTGTGTGATGCTTCAGTCAGGCACTGAAGTGAATCGAATGAGTCATGTTCGTGAGCTGAAGGATTCGCTCGCTAACCTGTGTGTGTGTGTGTGTGTGTGTGTGTGTGTTTCAGTGCACACGTTCCAGCTGGACATCAGTGCGCGTCAGGGCCGGGATAAGGTGCGAGAGATGTTCGACAGGAACAGTCACGTGACGGACCCTCGGGTCATCGACATGCTGGTCATCAAGGTGAGGAACACACACGCCTGCTGTTAGTGTGTGTGTGTGTGTGTGTGTGTGTGATGACCTCTGTGTGTGTGTGTGTTTCAGGGCAAGATGGAGCTGGAGGAAACCATCAACGTGTGGAAGCAGAAGACTCACATCATGCGCTTCTTCCACGAGACCGAGGCGCCGCGTCCCACAGACTTCCTCTCCAAATTCTACCATGGACACGACCCTTGACCTTTGACCCCTAATGTGTGCTGTCATTTCTGCTTCTGTACTGTAAATACACTCGTGCTGAAACCCTCCAGTCTGTGTGTGTGTTATATATCATCCGTCAGTGGATTATGCTGATATTTACTCTTATATTTGAGCTATAAACTCATTCCAGTGTTTCTTCTGGCCATCAGTTGGACTGAGCAGTGTCATGATGAGGCTAGAGGAGTTATATCATCAGTGTCATCATCAGTGTCATCATCAGTGTCATGATGAGGCTAGAGGAGTTATCACGGCGTGATGAGAGAGGGGCGTTATGATGAACTCTCCTGCATTCAGAGAGTGTGTGTGTGATTGGTCTATCCCTTCATTTGCATAGTACATTGTGATTGGTCTATTCCTTTTTCATTTGCAGTGTGTAGGGATTGGTCTATCCCTTCATTTGCATAGTGAGTTGTGATTGGTTTAATCATTTTTCATTTGCATAGTGTGTTGTGATTGGTCTATTCCTTTTTCATTTTCATAGTGTGTAGGGACTGGACACACACAGCTGTAACGTGCCGACACACCTGCAGTGCTCATGTTCCTGTGGGAACTGATACACTTTATTTTACAGGATTCTGTGATGAAGAGAAAGTTCAAACAACAGCATTTACTTGAAGCAGAATCTGTTACATTAGCAGATCCTCGTTCAGAGTCGACACATTGAATCATTCACTCAAACGTTTGCGTGTGTGTGTATACATATCTCTATTATAGATCCTTGTTCAGCAGAATCAGTAATTCAGCATCGCTATGTCTCGAGTGTAAACCGTTCATGAGTGTCCCAGACAGACGAATGATGAGTGTGTGTGATTCACACACAGATCCTCCTCCAGTGTTGATCGGGTGAAGAAACACACACACACATACACACACACACACACACACTCAGTCGTAATCCTCGTCGTCCTCGGGCACGAAGATATCGTGTTCCTCCAGTAGAGCGGCGAAGCTCTTGCTGATCTGAGTCCCGACGTACAGGAACGGGGCCACCACCATCATGATGCGGACCAGGCCGAACGCCGTCTGCACACACACACACACACACACCATTACACACTCAGCCTGTGTGCAGCTGTGTTCGTGTGCTGAATCATTACTCTCATGAAGATCGAGGAAGACTCGCACCACGTGACGTCCTTCATTCTACAGGTGAACTACACACACACCTAATTTATTACCAAGTAAGAACGTTTATAGGAACGTGTGGGTTCTTTTTTGAACGTTCTCTCCAGGTTATTTTTAGGTTTTACTTGTATAACCATATGCTCTGCTGAAATGTCATTTTTTATAAAGTATATTTTTATTTATTACTCTGGATTAGATCAGTAAATAAAATACGTATTCTATTTTTCAGGTAAATACAATTTTATAGTTAAAAATATTAAGCCAAGATAAGCGTAGTATGGAAAGCATGCAGATCATAAATACTTTCTTTACTGCGCGCCCCCGATCTGCACGCGCTTCTCCAGCACGCGCTACTTCTCTTCCAGAGAAAGCGCGCACTCGCGTAATTTAAAAATTAACTGTTGTTTTGTTCTGACTGACATCGACTTCTTTATTGAATAATTACATATAATTTATATTTTATATATATATATATATATATATACTACTACTCGTATAAATATACTTAAGTAGATTTCAGAGAGATTCGACAGCTAATTTGACCAAAAGAGAGATCCTGCTTAATTCAGTAGTAAGAAATTAATGTATTGTTATCCTATAGTTATCACGTTGTAATGTCTGTGAATAAATTTCATATAAAAAAAAATAAAAAAAATCAGTGTTTGGTTGAAGAAGTAAATGTTGTGCGCAAAACGTAAAATCAGTGGTAGCCAATCGTATGGATCAAATCTGATGTAATGCTTCATAAGGAGGTTTATGTGCTCGTATTATTTGATTAAACAATAGTTCAAAACAAGATTTGTAGTGACTGACGTCCATTCATCCGGCTTCCATGCCGCTTATAACGGGACGCGGGAGAATATGTCAAATAAACAGGTTTCCCGGAACCAAAAATGAGATGGGTATAAATTAAATTTACCGATGAAACAAAAACGTTGGACCCGCACTCGGTCTTCATCAGACTCGCCTCTAATAGACACGACGTGAATTATAATCAGTAGTTCAGCATATATTACGTTGCTACTATTAAAGACCCGCGTGCGCGCCCATTTGACGGGTCTCGTCTCGTTCATGTTTACGGCAATTCTTCAGTCCGGTGTGTAGATCTGACCTGACTGCGAGCTTCCCTGCTTATGATCAGCAATCGCGTTGTGTGTGTGTGTGTGTGTGTTATTGAACTGATATCTCTCTCTCTCTCTCTCTCTCTCTCTCTCTCTCTCTCTCTCTCTCTCTCTCTCTTTCTGTGTGTGTGTGATCGATTGATGACGTTACTCACGCACTTTCTTGGGTTTGGGCAGGATGGCGCCTCTGGTAGTCCTCACTGCGGTCCGGTGCGGCTGAGACTGAACGAGCCGAGCGCGAGGAACCAAACAACCGACCGAGAGAGACACGACCCGACGAGCCGACATGATCACCCGCGGACGACTGACAGATGAGTGTGTGTGTGTGTGTGTGTGTGTGAGAGAGAGAGAGAGAAACACGACCCGACATGATCACCCGCGGATGACTGACAGATGAGTGTGTACATGTGTGTGTGTGTGTGTGTGTGTGTGTGTGTGTGTGTGTGAGAGAGAGCTGTGTGTGTGTGAGAGAGAGAGAGAGAGTGTGTGTGTGTGTGTGTGTCTGTGTGAGAGAGAGAGAGAGTGTGTGTGTGTGTGAGAGAGAGAGAGAGAGAGAGTGTGTGTGAGTGTGTGTGTTTGTGTGTACGTGTGTGTGAGAGAGAGAGAGAGAGAGTGTGAGTGTGTGTGTGTGAGAGTGAGTGTGTGTGTTTGTGTGTGTGCGTGCTGAAACTAGCGCTGAAAAACAGCTGAAAAACAGTGTCGACATAAGCGTTTTACTCACTCACTCACACACACACACACACACACACACACACACACATATAGTAAATTGTTTGCATGGTTATGAAATATTGCATAACGCAGTGCGTGACTCGACATGTTGCTGCTGTTTCCAGGCTCAGGAACTCTAGTGTAGCGGGTAAGTTTAAAGGGTAAGTTAACTCTAGTGTAACGGGTAAGTTAACTCTAGTGTAGCGGGTAAGTTAACTCTAGTGTAGCGGGTAAGTTTAATGGGTAAGTTAACTCTAGTGTAACGGGTAAGTTAACTCTAGTGTAACGGGTAAGTTAACTCTAGTGTAGCGGGTAAGTTAACTCTAGTGTAGCGGGTAAGTTTAATGGGTAAGTTAACTCTAGTGTAGCGGGTAAGTTAACTCTAGTGTAACGTGTAAGTTAACTCTAGTGTAGCGGGTAAGTTAACTCTAGTGTAGCGGGTAAGTTAACTCTAGTGTAGCGGGTAAGTTAACTCTAGTGTAACGTGTAAGTTAACTCTAGTGTAGCGGGTAAGTTAACTCTAGTGTAGCGGGTAAGTTAACTCTAGTGTAACGGGTAAGTTAACTCTAGTGTAGCGGGTAAGTTAACTCTAGTGTAACGGGTAAGTTAACTCTAGTGTAGCGGGTAAGTTAACTCTAGTGTAACGTGTAAGTTAACTCTAGTGTAGCGGGTAAGTTAACTCTAGTGTAGCGGGTAAGTTAACTCTAGTGTAGCGGGTAAGTTAACTCTAGTGTAACGTGTAAGTTAACTCTAGTGTAACGGGTAAGTTAACTCTAGTGTAGCGGGTAAGTTAACTCTAGTGTAACGTGTAAGTTAACTCTAGTGTAGCGGGACTTCATTGGTGACCATCGCCTTTAAGTCCAAATCAATGCAGTTTCAGACGTCTCTGAAGTGTTTAACCCTTGTGTTATATTGCGGGTCAATTTGACCCGTTTAGATTTTCTAGTTGTTGGAAATACTGGTTAACCTATGTTTTTTTCTTGATATTTTGTGACTTTTTTCGCATTTATCATCATGAACATGCATGCAAAGTTTCAACATGCTGGTGTTTTTTTTTTGACATATACAAACAAAATTACTATTACGTTTGTGTCACAGTGTCTGATTTGTGTAACCCGGGTGTCCACTAGAGGTCTCTTCCCCATACCGTCACCATTACTTCATGAACTGCATTTCCCACAATCCTTGTATCTAAAAGTGCTCTAACCCAAACCAAACACACTTGAAAAAGCTAAATCATGGTGTTCAGAATTAATTGCAAATTACAAATGAAAATCTTTGACAGACACAGATAGTAAAATAAGCTCTCATTGATATATTCAAGATATCTGAAATATCTTGAGACTTCGACATAGACTGCAGGAAAAATTAGCTCAGATTAATTGATTAATTGTTCAGTTATGATGTTCTAAGCAAAAAATATATATATATAATGTATATTCAAATTTTGTCAAAACAAAAGTTTTAAAAAATGGTTAAAAAACATTTTCATTAAATCATATCTTCAGATATATAATTTTTGGAATATTTGACAAATGTTGAAATTAAAAGTTTACAGTTTGTACCTGAATCTTTATTGTTTTTCATAGTGTGATTTTTGAGGAATTGTATTGAATCCAATTAGGGTCAATTAATTGCATTATATAATTGCATCTATATAATTGCATTTTGAATGAATTTCTACCACAGAGTCTTTCTGATCATAATGTGTTCAATATCTTGAACAAATATCAATGTAAGAGATGTATATAAAAAAAAAAAAAAAAAAAAAGAAGAAACAATTCTTATTTGGCAAAAATAGGGGCCAAGATGAACAATTAAACATTTATTTAAAAAAAAGAAAAAGAAATGTAAAGTAATTTATTTATTTATTAATTAACAAACCATCATTTTACTGCAAATACTGGTAACACCTCAGACATAAGTGGTTGTTTCAACATTATTTAGAAAATCTAAATGTTATTAAGCTTCAATTTTAAAGGAAATAGAATATTAAACTAATTTTAAATGCATAGCAATACATTTTATTAAAAGAAAACAAACAAGCATTTGTACAGTTTCTGGATCTCGTTTGAAGAGTGGAACATACAGAGAGTGTGTGTTGAAGAAGATTGGACCCCATTGACTTCCACTCATCAGCGCTCCAGCAGAGTGAACGTGTTTATTACTCCAGCATATGTACATCGTCATCATCAATGCGTCTCGCTGCTATAAATACTGTACAGACAGGCAGAAATATCTACAGCACACTCAGCCGTACACTCACTCCACTGGCCAGAGCGAGGAGGAACCACACACACACACACACACACAACATCACAGGCTTCATCAGTGTCATCATCATTATAGAGGAGCAATGAACAGCAGCTGTGTCACATGACCCTTTCTCTGACGGGGTTAATGCGGTACCAGTTCCAGTATTTACAGGCGTCTTCGTCTTCATCTTCATCATCTTCACATGCTCATATCCTGCAGAAGCGAGATCAGATGTGAATATACAGTAAAGTGTAATTTATTCCTGTGATCAAAGCTGAATGTTCAGCATCATTACTCCAGTCTTCAGTGTCACATGATCCTTCAGAAATCACTCTAATATGAGGATTTTATGATCAAGAGCGACAATTTTGACCTGACCTGTTGACTAACATATGATCTATTGAGTGACCCCTGACCTGTGCAGTGACCTCTGAGCAGTCGAGTGACCCCTGACCTGTGCAGTGACCTCTGAGCAGTCGAGTGACCCCTGACCCGTGGAGTGACCCCTGAGCAGTCGAGTGACCCCTGACCTGTGGAGTGACCCCTGAGCAGTCGAGTGACCCCTGAGCAGTCGAGTGACCCCTGACCTGTGGAGTGACCCCTGAACTGTGCAGTGACCTCTGACCCGTGCAGTGACCTCTGACCCGTGGAGTGACCCCTGACCTGTGGAGTGACCCCTGACCCGTTGAGTGACCCCTGACCTGTGGAGTGACCCCTGACCCGTGCAGTGACCTCTGACCCCTGACCCGTGCAGTGACCTCTGACCTGTTTGAAGGACAGGCGCCTGAAGAACTTGCTGAGGTGGAAGGGCGTGCTGGGCGGGGCGTCTCTGCTGGCGTCGGGCAGCTGCAGGATCTGCGCGTCTGCGATGGCGGCTCTCAGACTGAGGCTCTTCAGCAGCTGCTCAGCCGGACGCCGGCCGGACGTGGGCCGAGACGAGACGCTGATGTAGGAGGCGTCCTTCTGCTGGGGCTGATAGCTCACTGCCGACACACACACACACACACCGTCACACAGCTTTCACAGCCACGTGACCAGTGATGTTACACTAAAAACACTTCCTGAACAGGGACTTTTATTTTGACACGGATGCACTGTCTTGCTCTTGATCTCTCTCTTGAATCTGACTCTGAAGTGATTAAACTGCAGTTCATCCACTGGCCACTAGAGGCCGGCTGCAGAAGAGGGTCATTACCCATAAACCCCCATGTTAAAACGCCCAACTTCACAGCAGATAAACACACGTTCACAGTCCGGTGCTAAAGGTGGTGTTGGTCTATATAGCTAATGTTGCCCTTCATGGCGACTGTGAGGGGGTGAATGTTATAATAACTCAACCGTTTAAATGATATTAAGCCTTAAAGTTGTGCATAATTAAGGGCGTGGCCACTTGATTGACAGGTGGATTGCCGCTGATGTGAATACTAGCCGTTTGTCTGTTAACGTCACCTCAGCTAATCCGCCTCGCTGCACATCTTGGTTTATCCGCGAGTGATGCGTGGCCAAGATGGCGACGGCCGGCTCCGCCCACTTTGGGCTTCAGAAACACTACGGGTGACATCACGCACACTACGCACATTTTACATGCAGTCTATGGCTCCAGTGCATCTGTGTCAAAATAAAAGTCCCGGTTACAAACAGAGAAATGAACCAGCTGATGGTGATAATTAAAAATACCAAATGACATGATAATTATGCGACACCCATGTCTGATCGGTGCGCCTGCCGCACCTGTCGCGGTGAGGACGGTGTCCGTGGTGCTGCTCAGCTGCAGGAGGATTGTGGGATAGGACGGGTGCAGCAGGAAGAGCTTGCGGAGGACCGGCTCGGCTGCCGGGCTGGTTGCCTTGGTGACGTTCGCCGCCGGCGACAGCGGATCTCCCGCCCAGAAGAGGAACACGGATTGGCCGGAGGAGGTGAGAACCGACGAATCCTCCACCGCCAGCCGAGGACACACAAACCCCGCCTCCCACAAGCTCCGCCCCCGAGCGCCGTCGAGGATCTGCACCTGTGGATCGCACAGAGTCAGCTCGCCGTGTGCATGCGTGTTAATGAGATGCTAATGAGATGCGCACCTTCCTGACGCCATTGGCCGACTGATGAATGAGTAGATCAGGAACACTGTCGTCGTTGAAGAGACCCGACGCCGGTCGACTGCACACACACACACATTAACTCATTAAAACAATAAAGCTTGACTGAAATTAAAGACTTAAACTTATGTTTATTAGCTAGCCTTAGATTTACTAAAATATCTCAAAATAGCTACATAAAAACTACCTATAAAAAAACAAAAACGAATTAAAAACAACTTTAAACTTAAACAGAGAAAGAGAAAATAAGATGTGAAGCATTAGCAGGAGTGCGAGATGAGCGAGTGTACAGACGTGTGTATGGCGGCGGGGGGGCCGTGGCTCCAGGCGGTGTGTGTGTCGTTCTCTCTCAGCACGGACACGCGGCCCTCGGCTCCACACACCAGCATCCAGTCGCTGCGGCTCGAGTTCACCACCGACACGCTGTCCAGATTACTGTGCTGAGCGCACCGACCCGCCACTAGGGGGAGCAGGAACTCCACCTGCTCACTGACACACACACACACACAGATGGAAAAAAAGATGCACTGGGATTGGCATTTAAAGACATTCTGAACTCTACTGGAGTTAGACAACACGTGTCAGGACCTACTCATCGTCGTAATCATACTCTAGATCTAATATTATCACACAGAATAGATGTTGATGCCGTTGAAATTCTGCAGCAGAGTGATGACATCTCAGATCATTATCTAGTCTCGTGTAAACTTCATTTAGCCAAGGCTGCAAAGCCGACTCCGTGTTAGAAATATGTTAGACCTATCACTTCTGCCACTAAAGATTGCTTTATTAATAATCTTCCTGATCAGTTTCATCATCTCAGCATCCCAGATAGCTTAGAAGAACTCGATATTGCAACAGAAACTTTTAACTCTCTCTTTTCCAGCACTTTAGACACAGTTGCTCCGTTGCGCTTAAAGAAGATTAAAGAAAATAGTCCATCGCCGTGGTACAACGAGCACACTCGGCCCTTAAGGCGAGACACTACAGGTGAATAGGGTAAAAACTAGCAGATATCACCATGAAACTTTCCCAGTTGATTACCTACATTAAGATGAGGAAAAAAATGTATTACAAGTTTTCTGTAATTTAATGTTTAAATATGCAAATTAGGCAATATCTAATTAAATATGCGCTAATTTGCATATATTTTAAAAACCGAAATCCTGTAATGCTGCCTGGATCATAATCACACACTGTTCGCTCGTCGGCCAGAGGAGAAGCTCCAAATTCTCCAAAACAGCTGTGAGTTGACTAGCTCTTAAGAGTCGCATTAAGAGCTCAGCATCATTGCTACAACCCATAACATTAAGAGTCAACCTGAGAGATACGTTGCTCAACAGGTGTTTGTGTAATAATGTGTGATTGTGTCAGACGATTCTGTGTCAGCGATGGCAGAAAGATTAAAAAAGACACACTCATGGTCACTGACCGACATATCCTCACAACATATCGCATTAACACCCAAACCTAGAGTGAAGACAAGGTCTGTTCTAACCAGGACACGCATTAGCTGGATAAACGCTAGCCAATACTAACGTATATATCGTCGCTGCCCGATGAAACTCACGTATGTCCAAAACGGTTACTTTTCAGGAAGTGAAAAAAACACCGTAATTTCAAAAGCAGTTGAACGTAGCGTTGTCATACTTGGTATGGCATCTTTAAATGTAACCATATTCTTGCCAGTGTAATGATATAGTCCACATTTGACCAAAATCGAGTTTAAATGGACATAGGCCTACGTGCATATTTTACAGTAACGGTGGTCGATACGCGTTCTTCCGATCATTAATTAGAATGGCCAAGTCGCGTTTCATATTGACAGATGAATAGGCTACGCTCAGTTTATTAGGCAATTGCCTAGAGCGGCACTTTTGTAAGGGCAGCAAAATGTGTGCCAATGCCAACCGGGAATGAACAATTCACAAAATAGGCTAGGCTATGATCTAATCATACACAATCAGAGAGTAGCCTTTTTCTTTTCGTTTTGAATTATTTCGTTTAAAGAATTTTCAAGCTTTGTGTATTGGATGTCATTCTCATGTCTGTGCTAGGCATACACTGACTGAGTTTCGTTAAGTTAAGATGAGATGCGCTTAACGTGCAATGCAAGTGACCGCGCGGGCGCCTCCATGATTATATTGTCTGCTATATATTTGCTTCCTATATATTAAATCCACTACAGGCAATTGGTTGATGAAAAATTTATTAAAATTAAGATACAATTTATACAAAACGAAATTCACTTTCAAAATTCACAAAACAAAACTTAATGAAGTGGTCAAAATCATGTCTGACCCGTCTCAAATTGTGCATCCTATTACTCGTGCTGTTCACTTTTCATACTTTCAACAGTATAGTCGACCTACAGACTCTATTTGTACAAATTGCTGCACATTCATTTAATTCTGAATTTTGCACAAACAAGTTGAAAGGCTTCAAATCAAGTTCACGGATAATTGTGCGTGCATTTATTAATCATGATACTAAAATCATAACAAAGTTGCTATGTACAAAAAAAAAAAAAAATACAGCCATTTCTGTTTTTTTCTTTTAAACAAAAAACAAAACAAAAAACAAGCTGCACCCTTTTTTTTTTTTTTACATTTCATCTTTCATTCCGAAATAGAATAATGAATGAACGAAAAAGTACATGGACCCAACTGGCTATAGCCTTTTTAGCCGTTATCAATCTAAATTAATCTCGTTTTTAATTTAACTTAATTTCGTTTTTCTTTATTTAAATTTCGTTTTTCTTTATTTAAATTTCGGGTTTTTCTTTTATTTAATTTTCGTTTTTTCTTTATTTAAATGTCATTTTTATTTATTTAAATTTCGTTTTTTCTTTATTAAATTTCATTTTTTCTTTTTTTTAAATTTAGTTTTTTTCTTTATTTAAATTGACCCTTTACTGTGTCAGTAATTTATTAGTCAGAAAAAATATTAGACTACCTTAAAAGTATACTGCTTAAGTTAACAGACCCGTGCGTTAACATCTCCACAATAAACAGTGACAATTACTTCGTCTAGACCATTTACCGGTAAATAACAGTTGTGAATATATTGCGAATATATAATGAACTTGAACAGTTGTCAAAAACAAACGTTTGCTGATACTTTACCTCACAGAGTTATTCGGCTATCCAATGCTGAGCTTCCAGAAACGCTTAGACCGGCGAGATGCCTCCACAGAGCGGGAGATACGCGGCGTGATTGACAGCTTTGACACCAAATGGATATACGTGGAAATCAGATGACATGATTTCACAACTTTTCATTGGTCATTTAGATATGTGAAGCATACTGTATACGGAAATGAACCTGGACATTCTATCCGTCGAAAAATCTCAAAATCGGCAAAATGGACATACGCGGTTTTCATCGGACAGCGACGATATACAGGAGTCCTGTCACATGACCCAGTAACAGCTGAGCGAATCACCGATTCTAACAACATCACGAATCCAGAGGATTAACTCACAATATTCTAGCTGTCCACATGTTCACATGAGGTCAGGGGTCAGTGTGTGTGTGTGTGTGTGTGAACTCCACCTGCTGATGTGAATGAGCCGTGACGAGTTGCTCTTCCTCAGACGCTCCCAGCTGGGCTCCTTCTGGAGGACCCGAGCCGAGGCGCTCCTGCCTGTGGCCTGACTGTAAATCAGGCTGAGAGAGACGCCCTCCACCGTGCCTGAGCGCACACACACACACACACACACACACACACACGTCATGTAGTTATTACACAAGTCATGTCGTTGCCACAATTATCACATTATAAAGTCAAATTGAGACAAAAAGATGAAATGAAGACTTTTTTTTATCATAATTTCACCTTAGTATGTCAGTTTTGACTTCAAATTTAGGATTTAAGTCATTATTTTGACTTTTTCAAAATTTTAACTTTTTATGTATTTTTTTTTACTTTTTCAGTCACAATTTCAACTTAGTTTATGATCATTTCAGCTTTTAGAGTCTAATAACTCTGACTTCGGTTGTCCATGTTTCCTCCCTCCTCTACGACAGCTGTGATCCCGTGATCCGGCGGGAACGAGACTCACCCAGGCCGAACAGCACGTAATAGGCCCCCGCCCGCGTCTCGTGCAGCAGCGGACCAATCAGCTTCCCCTGAGCCGTGAGGTTAAAGTTCACCGGCCGGCCAATCAGAGCTCCGGCCCGGCCGGAGATCAAGACCAGAGCCAGATCAGACACCTGAGGACAGAAGATGATGAAGATGAAGACGTGTGTGTGTGTGTGTGTGTGTGTGTGTGTCTGACCAGAGCCAGATCAGACACCTGAGGACAGAAGATGATGAAGATGAGGACGTGTGTGTGAGTGTGTGTGTGAGGTCACCTGGTCTGTTGGTAGAGTTGCGATCAGCAGGTCTGGAAACGCGTCTCTGTGAGTGTGTGTGTGTGTGTGAGAGTGTGTGTGTGAGAGTGTGTGTGTGTGTGTGTGTGTGTGTGTGTGTGTGTGAGGTCACCTGGTCTGTTGGTAGTGTTGCGATCAGCAGGTCTGGAAACGCGTCTCTGTCCAGATCCGGCAGCAGAACCGCGTGAGACTCGACGTCACTGACGGCTGCCGTCCACCACGTGTGGCCTGAAACACACACTGATAATCAACACACACACACACACACACACACGTGTTCAGCTGTCATGAGCGAGTGTGTGTGAGAGAGACCTGTGGAGGCGTTAACAGCGATGATGTGACCCGAGCTGATCAGGACGCAGGCGGAGGATTCCTGTTTCCTTCCCGGCGGATCAGCACTTCCTGTCTGCGGATCAGCACTTCCTGTCTGCAGTCCACACTGAACGGAGAACAGCGGCTCCCTGAGGGGTCTCGTCCACAGCAGCTGCCCACTGACCCCGCTGACCGCCCACACGCTGAACTCTGCACACACACACACACACATACACACGGAGCACTCTGATTGGACCAGCCACTGCCGCATTACCCACTCTACTGGAAGAGAGCGCATTAGTGCCCGCCCACAGTTACGCCAGTATTCTCCTGTTCATCATCTTTACAGTAGTTGTTACCGTTATCGTTAGTTTTTATTACAGTTACCATTACTGTCATTGTTACCGTTACAGATTTCATGACAATTAGCGTTACATTTATCATTATACTTATCATAGTTATTATTTAAGTTATCGTTACAATTTTCATTGTTGTTATCGTTTAAGTTATCGTTATAGACATCATTACAGTTAACATTACGGTTATTGTTACCATTATAGTTTTCATTATAGTTATTGTTACATTTAGCATTATAGTTTTTGTTACTTGTTGTTACAGTTTTCATTATAGTACTTGATACTGTTCTAATTATCGTTACAGGTAGCGTAACATTTATCATTATAGTTATTGTTACTGTTATTATCATTTTAGTACTTGTTACTGTTATAGTTTTCATAATAGTTATCGTTACAGTTATTGTAACATTTATCGTTATAAGTTATTATAGTAATTGTTCTGGTTATAGTTAAAGACTTCATTATAGGTATCGTTACACTTTGTGTAACATTTCTTATTATAGTTATAGAGACAGTTATCATTAGATATCATTACAATTAACATTATAATTATCGTTACCGTTATCGTAACGGTTCTCATTGCTTTTCGTTACAGTTATCGTAATAGTAATTGTTACCGTTATCACTCTAGTTTTTAGAGATTTAACTTCCTTAACCGACTGCTGCGCTCTCTTCTACTGTAATGGGGAGTTTTCCGCTTTCCGTCATTCGTCCGCTCACCTTTGCTCTGCGTGCTGATTGGCTGCGTGTCGTTAGAGATGCTGGTGACGCCAATCAGAACGTCCTCCAGCCCGTCTCCGTCCACATCCCACAGCGCCAGCGGAGGCGAGGCCACGCCTGAGAGGAAGAGCACATGTTGAGTCTGCAGGTTAACGAGCTGAAGTGTTGACGAGGTGTAGCGTGATCACTCACCGCTGGCGTCTCCGAGCGCTCGCTGCCAGTGCGTGAGGTGTGGCGCCCCCTCTGGGCAGGGCAGGAGAAACGCACACATCAGCACCACCAGCGCCGTACAGCCCAGCGGCAGCAGGAACGATGCCGTCCAAATCGCCTTGTTCATACACCCATCCTTCCCCTCACAGGATCCGCCCACCTCCACATCAGGCCCCGCCCCCTCTCTCTGAGGCCACTCCCCCTCCTCCTCAAACTCCTCCTCCTCGTCCCGCGGGTCGGCCGCCGCCGGGCTCAGGCCGTTACGAGGATAGTTCAGGACCAGATCGTCGTCCTCCGTCTCATCTTCACTGTCCGCCTGCGTCAGCGGGTCGTACTCGCCCAGGTCCGAGCCCTTCTTACCTGCATGATCAGGGATTTAAACAGTTTAACACTTCTTAAGCTTGGGTTATTTTCTCTACCCAAATCCTTGGGTTGAGCCTTTTGAGTCATTTTTGCGGTTCTTTTTCAGTGTTTGGGTAGTTTTTGTGTAACCCAGATCCTGGGTCAGACGTAACAACCCAGTGTTTGGGTAGTTTTTGTTTTACACAGATCCTGGGTCAGACGTAACAACCCTGTGTTTGAGTAGTTTTTGTGTTACTCAGATCCTGGGTCAGACGTAACAACCCAGTGTTTGGGTAGTTTTTGTTTTACACAGATCCTGGGTCAGACGTAACAACCCAGTGTTTGGGTAGTTTTTGTGTTACTCAGATCCTGGGTCAGGCGTAACAACCCAGTGTTTGGGTAGTTTTTGTGTAACCCAGATCCTGGGTCAGACGTAACAACCCAGTGTTTGGGTAGTTTTTGTTTTACACAGATCCTGGGTCAGACGTAACAACCCAGTGTTTGGGTAGTTTTTGTTTTACACAGATCCTGGGTCAGACGTAACAACCCAGTGTTTGGGTAGTTTTTGTGTTACTCAGATCCTGGGTCAGACGTAACAACCCAGTGTTTGGGTAGTTTTTGTTTTACACAGATCCTGGGTCAGACGTAACAACCCAGTGTTTGGGTAGTTTTTGTGTTACTCAGATCCTGGGTCAGACGTAACAACCCAGTGTTTGGGTAGTTTTTGTGTTACTCAGATCCTGGGTCAGACGTAACAACCCAGTGTTTGGGTAGTTTTTGTGTTACTCAGATCCTGGGTCAGACGTAACAACCCAGTGTTTGGGTAGTTTTTGTTTTACACAGATCCTGGATCAGACGTAACAACCCAGTGTTTGGTAAGTTTTTGTGTTACCCAGATCCTGGATCAGACGTAACAACCCAGTGTTTGGGTAGTTTTTGTGTAACCCAGATCCTGGATCAGACGTAACAACCCAGTGTTTGAGTAGTTTTTGTGTAACCCAGATCCTGGATCAGACGTAACAACCCAGTGTTTGGTAAGTTTTTGTGTTACCCAGATCCTGGATCAGACGTAACAACCCAGTGTTTGGTAAGTTTTTGTGTTACCCAGATCCTGGATCAGACGTAACAACCCAGTGTTTGGTAAGTTTTTGTGTTACCCAGATCCTGGATCAGACGTAACAACCCAGTGTTTGGTAAGTTTTTGTGTTACCCAGATCCTGGATCAGACGTAACAACCCAGTTTGGGTAGTTTTTGTGTAACCCAGTTCCTGGGTCAGACGTAACAACCCAGTGTTTGGTAAGTTTTTGTGTTACCCAGATCCTGGATCAGACGTAACAACCCAGTGTTTGAGTAGTTTTTGTGTTACCCAGATCCTGGGTCAGACGTAACAACCCAGTTTGGGTAGTTTTTGTGTAACCCAGTTCCTGGGTCAGACGTAACAACCCAGTGTTTGGGTAGTTTTTGTTTTACACAGATCCTGGATCAGACGTAACAACCCAGTGTTTGGTAAGTTTTTGTGTTACCCAGATCCTGGATCAGACGTAACAACCCAGTGTTTGGGTAGTTTTTGTGTAACCCAGATCCTGGATCAGACGTAACAACCCAGTGTTTGAGTAGTTTTTGTGTAACCCAGATCCTGGATCAGACGTAACAACCCAGTGTTTGGTAAGTTTTTGTGTTACCCAGATCCTGGATCAGACGTAACAACCCAGTGTTTGGTAAGTTTTTGTGTTACCCAGATCCTGGATCAGACGTAACAACCCAGTGTTTGGTAAGTTTTTGTGTTACCCAGTTCCTGGGTCAGACGTAACAACCCAGTGTTTGGGTAGTTTTTGTTTTACACAGATCCTGGATCAGACGTAACAACCCAGTGTTTGGTAAGTTTTTGTGTTACTCAGATCCTGGATCAGACGTAACAACCCAGTGTTTGGGTAGTTTTTGTGTTACCCAGATCCTGGGTCAGACGTAACAACCCAGTGTTTGGGTAGTTTTTGTTTTACACAGATCCTGGATCAGACGTAACAACCCAGTGTTTGGTAAGTTTTTGTGTTACTCAGATCCTGGATCAGACGTAACAACCCAGTGTTTGGGTAGTTTTTGTTTTACACAGATCCTGGATCAGACGTAACAACCCAGTGTTTGGTAAGTTTTTGTGTTACCCAGATCCTGGATCAGACGTAACAACCCAGTGTTTGGGTAGTTTTTGTGTAACCCAGATCCTGGATCAGACGTAACAACCCAGTGTTTGAGTAGTTTTTGTGTAACCCAGATCCTGGATCAGACGTAACAACCCAGTGTTTGGTAAGTTTTTGTGTTACCCAGATCCTGGATCAGACGTAACAACCCAGTGTTTGGTAAGTTTTTGTGTTACCCAGATCCTGGATCAGACGTAACAACCCAGTGTTTGGTAAGTTTTTGTGTTACCCAGATCCTGGATCAGACGTAACAACCCAGTGTTTGAGTAGTTTTTGTGTTACCCAGATCCTGGGTCAGACGTAACAACCCAGTTTGGGTAGTTTTTGTGTAACCCAGTTCCTGGGTCAGACGTAACAACCCAGTGTTTGGTAAGTTTTTGTGTTACCCAGATCCTGGGTCAGACGTAACAACCCAGTGTTTGGTAAGTTTTTGTGTTACCCAGATCCTGGATCAGACGTAACAACCCAGTGTTTGAGTAGTTTTTGTGTTACCCAGATCCTGGGTCAGACGTAACAACCCAGTTTGGGTAGTTTTTGTGTAACCCAGTTCCTGGGTCAGACGTAACAACCCAGTGTTTGGTAAGTTTTTGTGTTACCCAGATCCTGGATCAGACGTAACAACCCAGTGTTTGGTAAGTTTTTGTGTTACCCAGATCCTGGATCAGACGTAACAACCCAGTGTTTGAGTAGTTTTTGTGTTACCCAGATCCTGGGTCAGACGTAACAACCCAGTTTGGGTAGTTTTTGTGTTACCCAGATCCTGGATCAGACGTAACAACCCAGTGTTTGGTAAGTTTTTGTGTTACCCAGATCCTGGATCAGACGTAACAACCCAGTGTTTGAGTAGTTTTTGTGTAACCCAGATCCTGGATCAGACGTAACAACCCAGTGTTTGAGTAGTTTTTGTGTAACCCAGATCCTGGATCAGACGTAACAACCCAGTGTTTGGTAAGTTTTTGTGTAACCCAGATCCTGGGTCAGACGTAACAACCCAGTGTTTGGTAAGTTTTTGTGTTACCCAGATCCTGGATCAGACGTAACAACCCAGTGTTTGGTAAGTTTTTGTGTTACCCAGATCCTGGATCAGACGTAACAACCCAGTGTTTGGATAGTTTTTGAGTAGCCCAGATCCTGGGTCAGACGTAACAACCCAGTGTTTGGGTAGTTTTTGTGTTACCCAGATCCTGGATCAGACGTAACAACCCAGTGTTTGGGTAGTTTTTGTGTTACCCAGATCCTGGGTCAGACGTAACAACCCAGTTTGGGTAGTTTTTGTGTTACCCAGATCCTGGATCAGACGTAACAACCCAGTGTTTGGTAAGTTTTTGTGTTACCCAGATCCTGGATCAGACGTAACAACCCAGTGTTTGAGTAGTTTTTGTGTAACCCAGATCCTGGATCAGACGTAACAACCCAGTGTTTGAGTAGTTTTTGTGTAACCCAGATCCTGGATCAGACGTAACAACCCAGTGTTTGGTAAGTTTTTGTGTAACCCAGATCCTGGGTCAGACGTAACAACCCAGTGTTTGGTAAGTTTTTGTGTTACCCAGATCCTGGATCAGACGTAACAACCCAGTGTTTGGTAAGTTTTTGTGTTACCCAGATCCTGGATCAGACGTAACAACCCAGTGTTTGGATAGTTTTTGAGTAGCCCAGATCCTGGGTCAGACGTAACAACCCAGTGTTTGAGTAGTTTTTGTGTTACCCAGATCCTGGATCAGACGTAACAACCCAGTGTTTGGATAGTTTTTGAGTAGCCCAGATCCTGGGTCAGACGTAACAACCCAGTGTTTGGGTAGTTTTTGTGTTACCCAGATCCTGGATCAGACGTAACAACCCAGTGTTTGGGTAGTTTTTGTGTTACCCAGATCCTGGGTCAGACGTAACAACCCAGTTTGGGTAGTTTTTGTGTTACCCAGATCCTGGATCAGACGTAACAACCCAGTGTTTGGTAAGTTTTTGTGTTACCCAGATCCTGGATCAGACGTAACAACCCAGTGTTTGAGTAGTTTTTGTGTTACCCAGATCCTGGATCAGACGTAACAACCCAGTGTTTGAGTAGTTTTTGTGTTACCCAGATCCTGGGTCAGACGTAACAACCCAGTGTTTGAGTAGTTTTTGTGTAACCCAGATCCTGGATCAGACGTAACAACCCTGTGTTTGAGTAGTTTTTGTGTAACCCAGATCCTGGATCAGACGTAACAACCCAGTGTTTGGTAAGTTTTTGTGTAACCCAGATCCTGGGTCAGACGTAACAACCCAGTGTTTGGTAAGTTTTTGTGTTACCCAGATCCTGGATCAGACGTAACAACCCAGTGTTTGGTAAGTTTTTGTGTTACCCAGATCCTGGATCAGACGTAACAACCCAGTGTTTGGTAAGTTTTTGTGTAACCCAGATCCTGGATCAGACGTAACAACCCAGTGTTTGGTAAGTTTTTGTGTAACCCAGATCCTGGGTCAGACGTAACAACCCAGTGTTTGGTAAGTTTTTGTGTTACCCAGATCCTGGATCAGACGTAACAACCCAGTGTTTGGTAAGTTTTTGTGTAACCCAGATCCTGGATCAGACGTAACAACCCAGTGTTTGGTAAGTTTTTGTGTTACCCAGATCCTGGATCAGACGTAACAACCCAGTGTTTGGTAAGTTTTTGTGTTACCCAGATCCTGGATCAGACGTAACAACCCAGTGTTTGGTAAGTTTTTGTGTAACCCAGATCCTGGATCAGACGTAACAACCCAGTGTTTGGGTAGTTTTTGTGTTACCCAGATCCTGGGTCAGACGTAACAACTGAGGAATTGAGTTATTTATCGCAGGCTTTTCTCTTCAGGAGAGTGCAGTGCAGCTCCGTCAAATTGGTGCGCGTCTTCGGTAAAATACAGGTTTGTGTACACTTTATTTTATCTATAAATACGTTATTGTTCTGTATATTGTTTATTTTATGCAAAGCAACAAACAGGGGAGCGATGTGAGTCACGAGTGTCACATCTGTCCTTTCGTGTGATGCCTTGCATGGCATTTTATGATTTTATTCAAAAAGATACAGAATATAAATCCGTATGATGTTAACATATGCTGTCAGAACTGCACACGGATTGTTTATGGACAGGCTATGGAGTCACAGCATACTTCTGCGGTCTGAAGTTGACATTCTTTCATATATAAAGTAAAAAAAAGAAAAGCTAGTATTATACCGTAGTAAAAATTAATCAACTATGCTGGGTTAAATAAACAACCCAATTTGCTGGGTAAAATTAACCCAACATGTGTTCTGTCCTATTTACCCAGCCCTTGGGTTGTTGGGTTTTTAGAGTGTAATTAGAATTAAAACATTTTTGAAGACAATATACAGATTCACTTGTTTGAGAAAATAGCAAACGATGTTTCTTTACAAAAAACACAGTGGTCGCGTGACGTAGGCATTCACCATGGTACTGTACACATGTACGGTGGTCGGTGTTAGTCTTTTCTGTGTGCCGATCTGCCGCGAATTTAATAATTTAATATGATATGATCGCGCTGGTTTTGACGTTCTCGGCGCAGGTTGATCTGTGTAAACGCCTGATAACGCTCATAGCTGCATGTCGCATCTGAATTCAGAATAACGGAGTGAAGATGCGTGTGATAATCACATCACTGACGTCACCGAGCAAAACACACACGCAGCGCGAGCGCGCGCCCTGCATCTGAACGGCGGGTTATTACTGTCATTCATTCGACCGCTTATTGAAGATTAATATTCGACTTACCCGGTAATTTCAGCGCTCGAGACAGAGCTGCAGCCATTGCGCGAGATGTTATCAGCGACGCGACGCGTGTGCCGCTGCAGTGCCGCGCTGAAGAGATGCATCACGGGAAATGGAGTCTTCTCCGATACCGGAAACATCAAACAGAATAATAACTTTTTTGTCAAGTTAATATAATATTCCCAGGTTGTGACATTTGCCGTTGGGCTGAGATATATATAGGCTACACAATTTGCGTTTATTATAATGTGACGTGTATATTTAAAATAAATTAGAATAGTATCCTAAGGTTATTGTAGAATGAATTTGCTCTCTAAAACAAACTATTAAAATTTTTACTTTCATAATTCTTCATTAAATCGGGATTCACACTTTCGTGCTTCTGTTCATTTGCTTAGCATGATGAAACCACAGAATTTTTTTATTTATATTTCAACCAGAGGTCCCCCGACAGCATCTTTGAGGTTCATTTAGACCATGAACCCATTCAGGAGGTTCATGAAACGAAATACTTGGTCATAATTTTGGATAAACACCTGAAGTTTCAAAGTCAAGTAAACCACGTTTGCAGGAAAGTCAAATCAAATCTGAACTGTTTTCGTTTTATTAGAGGAGAGTTGTCACATCTTTATCTTTATCTTCTGTATATTCATCTTTATTGTTTATGCATGCAATGGTTTTTTCACATTTGTCATACTGTATTACAGCATGGTCACAAACATCAGCGTCCACTCTGAAACCAGTCACTTCTCTATATAAACAGGCAATTAAGATATTTGACAAGAAACCTATGAGATGGCATCATTGTGATATCATACAAAAGCACAAGCTTTTTACTTTTGAAAAGTTTGTACATTTTAGTTTTATTATTATTTAGTATTATTTTAGTTAATTATTACAATATTAACATCTTTACCAGAGAGCTCAAACAGTGGCTTAAATCGGGCCAAAGTTGTTCCCATGTGTAAAATGTGCCCTGTTTTGTTTAACAATGTGTTTTTATCTGTTGTAAAAGCCCCTATGGACAGGTGTTGAACACTTTAAACAATGCATCTGCTTCGTCCAATGTTATTGCTATGTCCATATTAAATAAATAAATAAATAAAATAAATACACTGCTTTTCTTATTTTTATTTATCTAAATCAAGTTTTATGTATTTATTTAAATCTAGTAAAAATCGTATTTACCTTTTTATTTAATTATTTAATTTACTTTAATCAAATGTTATTTTAATTTTTTTTTAATCATTTTTTTATTTTATTTTGTATTTAAATAAAACTGTATTTTAATCTAATGTATTTATATATTTTTTATTTTATTTTAATCACGTTATTTATTTAGTTTTGGCCTCTCTCGAGTGGGACCTCTAGCGCTCTCTTGTGGCTCTCTGAGAAATCGCAGCTTCGAAACTCCTGATTACAAGTACCTCATAATCGATTATAAAGTCTCTCTTAATTAACAGTGATTGGGTGTGTCGGGGCAGATCCTGGTTCCGCGAGGCATCTCACGAAGTAGGCGAGTCACCTCAGCGGACGGACCTGTACCCGTTCAAAAATTCCTCTCGCGAGAATGAGCGAGGACACGGGCGTCACCCCGCGTCGTTATTTTCCTTACTCATCAGTTTAAGGCATGACTCGTCAGTGCGCGCGCTCTCAGTACGGGTCACGCGCGCCGCTGTGCACAGTGACGGTGAGGAGAGGTCAGTGTTTCACTCAGTCAGGAGATGCTCCTTACAATTATTGTTATCTTTACAGTTATCAATATAGTTATTGGTACAGTTATCAATATAGTTACTGTTACAGTTATTGTCATCATTACATTTATTTGATCATTTCATGTCATCATTTTATGTTATAGTTATTATAGTTATTGCCAGCTGAACTCCCAGATTGTGACATTTGCCATTTGGTTGATATTATTTATTTTACACAAATTGTGTTTATTTATAATGTAACGTGTATGAATAAATGAAAATAATATCCATATAAGGTTATTGTAGAATAAATCTGCTCTCTAAAACAAACTATTAAACATTTTTACTTTAATAATTCTTAATGAACCGCCCTAAATAAATCAGGCTTCACACTTTCACTAAAGGTAAACCGCGATTCAGTTAATTTGCTTAGCGTTTGCATATTCAAATGATGAAACCACAGATTTTTTTTAATATATATATATATATATATTTTTTTTTTTACACTGCTTTTCTTATTTTTATTTATCTAAATCAAGTTTTCTGTATTTATTTAAATCTAGTAAAATATTATTTACTGTATTATTTAATTATTTACTATTTAATTAATTTTAATCAAATGTTATTTAATGATTTTAATCATTGTTTTTTTGTTTTGTTTTTTGAACAAAACTGTATTTTAACCTAATGTACTTAATTTAATCACGTTATTTATTGAATTTACTTGTTTCTTCTCTCGAGTGTTCCACGGACCTCTAGCGCTCCCTTGTGGCTCCCTGAGGAATCGCAGCTTTAAAACTTCTGATCACAAGCATCACATAATCGATCTTTAACTCTCTCCATAAGTCATAGATTCTCGAGCAGATCTGGAATCGATCAGATGATTCCACATTTTTCATTATTTACTCTGGATTGGGTGTGTCGGGGCAGATCCTGGTTCCGCGAGGCATCTCACAAAGTAGGCGAGTCACCTCAGCGGACGGACCTGTACCCGTTCAAAAATTTCTCTCGCGAGAATGAGCGAGGACACGGGCGTCACCCCGCGTCGTTATTTTCCTTACTCATCAGTTTAAGGCATGACTCGTTAGAGCGCGCGCTCTCAGTACGGGTCACGCGCGCCGCTGTGCACAGTGACGGTGAGGAGAGGTCAGTGTGTCACTCAGTCAGGAGATGCTTCTTAGTACACTTCACTAGAACATTGTTATCATATACCATTCAATTATTAGCATTTGATGGTAAAAAAAGCTCACTTTATGATGTGAATGTGGTCTTCAGACAGTGCATTGTGGGATCGTGGGTGACGTCACGGCGCTTCGCTGTTCTGATTGGCTGTGGGAGTTGGTTTCGCATGTTCAGACTTCTTGCTGTGTGTAAAAGTGTTTTCTCGTGATCTTTTACTACATTAACATGTGATATTTGGAAACGAGACATACATTATTAATTTGCGTTCCATGGGCTATTTCATCGCTGTATATTCAAGCTAGCAGAAACCTGTTTTTGTGGTGCTAAAGTTATATTGTTACTGTTATGGAGAGTACAAACAAAAAAAACTGTTAAAACTGTGCTTTCATTTTATACATTTAAGATTTTGTAAAATAGCAAGGCATTATTTCATTATTTTTATTAATTTGTATCAGTCAAAGGTTTAGGATCGATAAGATTTTTAATGTTTTTAAAAGAAGATTTATTATTTATTATTTTTATTTCTGACCCCAAACTTTTGAACGGTAGTGTTTACTGTTACAAAAGCTTTCCATTTCAGATAAACACTGTTCTTATGAACTTTCTATTCATCAAAGAATCCTGAAATAAAAGTGTAAATAACTGTTTTCAACACTGATAATAATCATAAATGTTTCTTGATCATCAGATCATCATATTAGAGTGATTTCTGAAGGATCATGTGACACTGAAGACTGGAGTAATGATGCTGAAAGTTCAGCTTTGATCACAGGTATAAATTAAACTTTAATATATATATTCACATAGAAAACAGCTGATTTACATTGGAATAATATTTCACAATATTACAGTTTTTTATTTTTATATTTAATCAAATACACACATCGTTTTACTCCATAGCATAAGTAATTTGAAAACAGTATAAATTAGCTTTGAAATTGTTTCTATTTGTAATGCTTTATCTCTTGAATAACGCAAGGCTTATAATTGTGGATGTAAACAATTGCTAACAATGAGCAGTGATTTAACCGTCTTGCGTCTTCGCGTTTCATGCGTGTGTTTTGACCCTCTCTGCTGGCCGTCACGCATTGTTTCGCCCCGCCCATATGTGCGTCACGCGCACGCGCACTGGTGTCTATACGGAATCCAGCAACGGTAGAAATGGCGGATCTCTCTCTGGATGAAGTGATTCGTCGCCGCAGTTTTAACCCTCGGGGAGTCAGTAAGAGGTAAACCTTTCCCAACACTTTATACAGCGATACTATAAACCGCTACGGTGTTTTAGCGTTATTCTGCTTTTATAAACGCAGTCGTGTAAGGTTCTTAGCGCGCGAGATGTCCCGCCTTCCCCTGCCGCTGATTGGCTAAGATGGCCGTTGTCGTGTTGTGATTGGCTGACGCGCGTGGCTCATGGCGTCCATCGCGTTTATGTGGCTGTTTGTACAAACAAACCCCGTACATTCCTTAATGTAACTTATCGTTTATATTCGCATTATCTCACACTGCAAGCGTTACCGTATATCGCTGAACGCGGGTGTGTACACGGCTGTGTTACAGAAACACGCTTCGTTCAGCCATTGATTGATGTATCGGCCGATATCCGTCGATCGACAGAAGTGCGTAACGTTACAATCAAACACTCTCGACTCAAAGTAACTGACTATAATCCGTATCGCGTGTAACATAAAGCATACATGTTTGAGTGTGTACATAAACAAACGGCATTTCTTACTCTTGTACCAGTCAGAATGAAAATTGACTGATGTGAACTAACACACTGGATAATAAAGCTAATTTTGATTCTGACTGATATAATGATTTTAAATTATATAATATGAACTAAATAATGGTCGACAAATATTGTTTTTTTGATTGCCGATATCTTAGAGAGTAGGGTGGCCGATATAAAGCTTATATACTTTATATTTATTTAATATATAGTTTATATTTACTTTACATATACTATATATATATATTTAGTTAAATTATAAATTAGAGAAGAAATCTTTAAAATAAACATGCTTACACTTTAGATGGCAACTTCTTGAATCTGCAATCCTATTACAGTGTTTTTTTTTTACAAATAAAGTAATTGTTTAAAAATATGTGAATAAAGAGGAAGTAAACACTGTAACGGCACTCATTAATCTGGTAATTTTGTGCGCACTGGTAATCATATTTCTTCAAATAAAGACAAGGTAACGCTAATATTATACAGCATACTAGTGTTGTCACAATACTAGAATTTCTAACTTCGATACCTTGAAAAATATCGATATTCGATACCACGGAGGGGGTATTTTTTTTTATTTAAAGCTAAATATAACAAGTCTAGAACATGACAATGAGGAATATTTTACATGAACAAAAATGTCCAGAGGTAGTGCACTTGTTTAAAAGCATAAATGCTGGTTAATACATTAACGCTATTTGATGAACAGATTTAAACGCGAACGTTACTCACTGGATAGACATGAAGCCAAAGTCACCTTTATTTATATAGTGCTTTTAACAACACAGATTGTGTCAAATCACTTAACAGTATCACACTGGAGGATAGTGTCAGTAATGTATAATAATGAGATTAAACATTACATTTTCAGTTAAAGGCATTTCATTACTGAATTCAGAGATGTCATTGTCTAGCTCAGTTTAGTTTAATTAGTATCTGTGTAATCAAATGGATGATAATCGCTAATGAAGGCAAACTGCAGAATTAAATAATAATTTTTTTAATAAAGTTAAATAAGCACAAGTTAATTTACATTTGAAATTTATATTAACTTTAAGAATTACGTTGAAAAAACGAGACAACCCACACTCATATCAACAGCAATACTAGGCCATCTTGGGTAATGCTTCAGAAATGTTAAAATAAGAGGAGTTCCCAACCTCTCGAAATCATTTATGTAGATCTGGGCGTCGGTCTTTCAGGTGCTCTGCTATATTAGGATCACACCTGACGCGTTCTTCAGGTTAGAAAACTGCATAAACACACTCTTCACAAGATATCACCGCTGGACTCCATTAACTCTGCAAGCTTTGTGATATTAAATGCTTATTAGATATTCAGGGATTTGTTTAAATGATGTACATGTGCATTTGCTGAATGTTGATGGGAAATGATTAAGTATTTTTAACCTGATTGTTTGCCTTTTCTGTTACAAATAATGTATATATATATAACATTTTCGCATACCATTTACTTTCTTTGTTTAGGGGCCGGTTTCACAGAGCTGTTTTAGACCGGTCTATAGTGTTAGACTAGTCTATAATCTGCTCATAGACTAAATGCAAGTTAGACTGTTTCACAGAAATAAAGACTGACTTAATTAGACACCTATTACCCCCAGACTAACTTAGGTCTAAGACTCTGTTACCTTGGCAACCAGCAGTAACAATCAGTTACATTACATACAGCCAAAAGAAAAGGGAAAATGGCTCATAATTTAAACATTTCTTCTTGTTACTACATTCTCCGCTAAATTTCCCGAGTAAAATGTCCTTATAACTGTTATACTCCTCCAACAAACACATATTTTCCGCTGGGGTAAACTGCACTGAGCGGCTGAATGCGCTAATGAGCTAATGTTTATTCTGACTGATATAATATGAACTAACACACTGGATAATAAAGCTAATTTTGATTCTGATTGATGTGAGAATCACACACACGAGTAAGAAAGGCCGTTTGCATGTTGTCTTGATGAATATTCATGAGCGAATGTGTGTCTGTCCCGCCCACAGGCCCGTATATGGCAGAGGGGCGGGGTCGGTGGGCAGGACCTTCGATGCGCGGCAGAAGATCGGCAGTAGTGATGTCAAACAGCGGCTGGGAGTGGGCGGAGCCACAGGAGGTAAACGCCCTGAGATCCACGTCCATCAAGCTGTTATTCCCTCACTGTAAACCCTGACACTCTAATAACTGATCGGTTTGAGTAGGACCAACTTAAACTAATTAGTTCAGTCTGAGTAATAACTGAGTATTCAGCACTTTCTTTTTCTTTCAAGTTCACAGAACTAATATATTTTAAGTAAACCGAACTGTTTCATGGTTTTGAGTTTTATGAAATGATTTATTTGATTTTAGACGAACTTAAGTCTAACTGAAACTGGGCTTGGATTTCTATCTCCCAGCATGCTTTGCCCATGGCACTCGAAAGGGAGAGTGAATGCTAAAATTAAGTGTAATATAATTTTTTTTTTGTGCAAGATTAATGTTATTTTTTATGTTTTTTAATGCTAATTTAGAATAATTTTTGTTGATGATGTTTTTAGGAAGTGGTGCATGAGCTTGAGGGTTTGGGAGCAAATATATGTTAAAAGCTTTATGTTGCTGCACTCATACAGCAAGTGCTATGCTACCGTTAACATGTTAGCAAATTAGCAAGTTAACGTTTATTGAACTAGCTTGTTAGCTAGCTAAGTTTAAACGAATACAGATTCTCTCATTGAGGGTACATGAACATTTTAAGCTAAAGGTGCAGTGTGTAATATTCAGGAGGATCTGTTGACAGAAATGCATTATCATATACATAACTATGTTTTCAGTGGTGTGTAAAGACCGTTCATAATGAACCGTTATGTTTATTAGCTTAGAATGAGGCATTTCTCTCTACACACACCGCAGGTCCGCTTACATCGTGTTTCTACAGTGGCCCTGAACGGACAAATGCATTTTTCCACTGTTGTTCTTTGTGCAAAGAAGCTCGCTAAAGTCAGCGAATAAAACACTGACACAATGCTGAACAAGAAACGATAATATTCACAATAACATTGTTTTACTGAATAATCAATTAAACATAATTTCTTAATTTAGCTTTGTAAAGAAACCTCATTTTTAACTGGCTACTCTTTGCTGTCTCAATTGATGACATCACTTCCTGTCAGCCACCGTAACTTCTGTTGGGTGCAGTTCACAACCTCACCACTAGATGCCGCTGAAATTACACACTGCACCTTTAAATGTCTGAATTGGTGTACTCAAACATTTCAAGTTGTGAACAAAATGTATGAATCCAAAATAAATAAATGAATTTCTTAACTTTTAATGAAAAATTTTAATGCAACTGATTGTCTTATATTTTTTGAGTTTTGCCAACTCATTCAGGTTTACAGTGCTGCAGACTCTAGTTTTCTGTCTGTCGTCCAGCGTTTCAGGTGAAGGACGCGCGGGAGAAGCTAGCGCAGAAGGATGCGCGGGAGAAGCTAGCGCAGAAAGACGCGCGGTTCCGTATCCGGGCCAGAGGGGGCAGCGCAGGCGCGGTGGTACAGGATGCGCGGCAGACCATCAACTCGCGCAAACACCAGCTGACGCCCGCGATCGCCTCGGTGCCGCCGTCACCCGCCAAACCCGTCGTCCCACACATACACATCCACAACACCGGACCCAGAGGGGGCGTGGCCTTGCAGCCCGGGGGCGGGATCACCAGAGTCGTCGATGCCCGCGATAGGCTGAGCTTAAAGAGGAGCGTCCCACCGACGTCCAATCAGCTTGCAGCAGCTCTGAAGATCACCAAAACCATCCAGGTGAGCCAATGACTGGCAAGATTAACATCATGTGACCCAAACGATGGTTCAGATCAGGGTTATTGTTATCGAGACGCTTCAGATGCGCACTGTTCAACATGATGATTATGCATTGCTTGAAATTTGATTGGAGAAAAAAGGTGCAAGTTTTTTTTTTCAACTTGATGTGTAGAAATGATTTTCAGTAACTTTAGTTCAGGAGCGCTGAGCTGTCACTTCCTGTCAGCTGTTACTGTAGCTGGCCAATCAGAGCGCTCTGACCCGTGATTGACAGGTAACTGATGTTGTTCGTGTGTGTGTGTGTGTGTGCAGCAGAGGCCTGTGGGAATGACCAGCGGGATCCGCATCAACGTTCCCAGCCGAGCGGCTCCGGTCAGTGTCACATGACTCGCGCATCACTGTTATGATGAGAACACACTCTCTGGTCTCTCACTGCAAGGGTCTGTCACATGACCCACGCATCACTGTTATGGTGAACGACACGCTGAACACACTCTCTGTTCTCTCTCTGTAGGGTGTGTCTGCTGCCGATGAAGATGAGGATGGTGGAGGAGTGATGCCCAACAAACAGATGAAGTTCACCACAGCCAACAACCTGCAGACACGAGTGAGACTCCCTCACACTCACACACAAACACTCACCCACCCACTCACCCACTCACTCACCCACTCACTCACCCACCAACACTCACCCACTCACTCACCAACACTCACTCACTCACTCACCAACACTCACCCACTCACTCACCAACTCACTCACTCACCAACTCACTCACTCACTCACACACACACTCACTCACTCACTCACCCACCAACTCACTCACTCACCAACTCACTCACTCACTCACTCACTCACCAACACTCACTCACTCACTCACCAACTCACTCACTCACCAACACTCACCAACACTCACTCACTCACCAACTCACTCACTCACCAACTCACTCACTCACTCTCACACACACACACACTCTCACTCACTCACTCACCAACTCACTCACTCACTCACTCACCAACACTCACCGACTCACCGACTCACTCACCGACTCACTCACCCACTCACTCACCCACTCACTCACCAACACTCACCAACACTCACCAACACTCACCAACACTCACCAACACTCACCAACACTCACCAACACTCACCAACACTCACTCACTCACCAACTCACCCACTCACTCACCAACTCACTCACTCACTCACTCACTCACTCACTCACACACTCACTCACTCACTCACCAACTCACTCACTCACTCACCATCTCACTCACTCACTCACTCACTCACTCACTCACTCACACACACACACACCCACTCACTCACCCACCAACTCACTCACTCACCAACACTCACCCACTCACTCACCAACTCACTCACTCACCAACTCACTCACTCACTCACACACACACACACACACACTCACTCACTCACTCACTCACCAACACTCACCCACTCACTCACCAACTCACTCACTCACCAACTCACTCACTCACTCACTCACTCACTCACACACACACACACACACTCTCACTCACTCACTCACTCACCAACTCACTCACTCACTCACTCACCAACTCACTCACTCACTCACACTCACTCAATCACTCACTCACCAACTCACTCACTCACTCACACTCTCACTCACTCACTCACTCACCCACTCACCAACTCACTCACTCACTCACACACACACACACTCACTCACTCACTCACTCACTCACTCACTCACTCACTCCCTCTTCACTCACTCACTCACTCACACAGTCTTATTGCCTGTCTCTCTCATATATCTAACTCTCTCTCTGCAGCCGTTGCCTGTCTCTCTCTCGACTCCCTTCACTAAGGTGGTGAAGAACGACTCGTACACGCCCCCTTCCGTCTCCACGGCGACGGCCCGCCCCCCCACACAGACCCTGCAGCCTGTCTCCAGGACGACCGCCGCCACGCAACAGCCGGGTGGAGATGCCAGCAGACAAACACACACACCCCCACAGGTACACACACACAATGTCATTCACACACACTCGTTCACACACCCACACACACACTATCTCTCTCTATCTCTCTGTGTCTTAGGATTGTGCAATTAATTGAATGTCGATTTCGGCTCCCAGCGATCACCAAAATAGTGCAATCGAGTAAAAACTGTTATTTTGCCATGTTCTGTTTTGCAAGAACGCTGTAACTTCATCTTGTGTTCTGAATGACACACGCATCCGCCCTCCCGAAGCCGTGAACCCTCTCAGCTTGAATGTTTAAACTGATAAGACTTAAACAGAAGTGAAAATGCTCAACTTTAGTTGTGATGCAATTCTGGCTACTCGTACAGTCTACATGCTGAAGTGAATCAGTGTTTGTGGGGGGATTTCCACCATTATAAGTGGGAGACCTGCGGGAATTATTAAAATACTCTGTATTATCTGTTGTATTATTTATTTGAATAGTTCAAAAAGTACAATTAATGTTCAAATTTCGATTTTTTTAAGAATTGTTGAAAGGTGTCTTTGGTAACACTTTACAATAAGGTTCATTAATTAGCATTAGTTAACATGATCTAATCATGATCAATACTTCTACAGAATTTATTAATCTTAGCTAATATTAATTTCAACATTTACTAATACGTTATTAAAATCAAAGGTTCTATTTGTTAACATTAATGCACTGTGAACTAACATGAACAAACAATGAACAGCTGTATGTTTATTAACTAGTATTAAAAAAGATTAATAAATACTGTAACAAATGTATTTCTCATTGTTAGTTCATGTTAGTTAATACATTAACTAATGTTAACTAATTAACCTTATTGTAAAGTGTTACCGTGTCTTTTTAATAAATGCAACACGTTCCCAAAGTCATGTGAAATAATTGTTACATAATCGTGATTTCAATACAGACCAAAATAATCATGATTATGATTTTTTCCATAATCGAGCAACCCTAGTGTGTCTCTCTCTCTCTCTCTCTCTCTCTCTCTCTCTCTCTCTCTCTCTCTCCCCCCCTCTCTCTCTCACACTCACACACACACACACACACACACACACTCTCTCTCCAGTGCTTGTATGTGAATAGATTGACAAGCTGCTGAGAGTGGTGTGTGTATTTCTTTCAATTAAGGGTTAAATCTAATGTTTTAATTAAAATATCTTTTTTGTTTTCTTCAATATTTGTTGAATGTAAAGAATAATGTTCAGATTAGTGGATTACCCCAGTAGTGTGTGGTTGCAGCACTGTTACCTGAAGGGGTTAACCTGTGTGTGTGTGTGTGTGTGTGTGTGTGTGTGTCTCAGCCTGTGTTCAGTCCACTGGAGGGAACTAAGATCACGGTCCACAATCTTCATCCTCGAGTGACGGAGGAGGACATAGTGGTGAGTTTACTCAGTCATCAGATCTGTAATATAAGAGCTTATGCACGTGTGTGTGTGTGTGTGTGTGTGTGTGTGTGAGTGACAGGGTTAAAGCCTTTAAGCATGAGTGGAATACTAACAGCAAAAGATAAGGCGAATGCGTGATCGAGATACATGAACGTGTGTTTCAGCAGGAGTGCCAGATCGCTCATGATGATACTGTAATATCTCATCTGTCAGATGAGACCAATCATGACACAGTTACATGTCAGAACACACTAGTAGATCAGCAGTGTGTAGTGGGTGTGTGTGTGTGTCGTGTACTGATGTCACAGTAATGTGTGTGTGTGTGTGTGCAGGAGCTGTTCTGTGTGTGTGGCGCACTGAAGCGTGCGCGGCTGCTGAAAGTGGGCGTGGCCGAGGTGGTGTTCGTGCGTAAGGATGATGCGGTCAGCGCCTACAGGAAGTACAACAACCGCTGCCTGGATGGTAAGGATTATTATTATATCATAATCAACACCTTGAGCTCTGAGACCAAAAAAGCAACATTTTGTAGCCTGGATGCCAGCCGAACTTAGCCCCGCCCACAGCATGCAAACTTAGCCCCGCCCACAGCATGCGAACTTAGCCCCACCCACTCCATTTGAACGTAGCCCCGCCCACAGCATGTGAACTTAGCCCCGCCCACTACATTCTAGGTCGGGAAGTTCGGTCCGGACTTGATCCGTTGTGGAGCAACTATGCTCGTACCAGAGCTGTTCGGACCAATCAAACGGTCAGGGCGGGCTTTATACGATGATGGACAGATGATCAACCGTAATGTAATCATCCACGTCACCAACGAGCGCACTTGGGTTGAATTTGTTAACAGCAAAGATGGCTGCCGCCATCGTGTCTGTTATAGAAGATATTGACAGCGCATTCATTTTAAAAGAGTAACAGAGAGCCACGCATAGAGCCTCGATCAAGGCATTTGTCGATCGGAAAGATGAATGAAGAACACTTACTCCGTTGCTCTGATTGGTTGTAGGTCTATCCAATTGAGTGCAGAGGCATTTTCTTTCCTGGTTTGGTTGAGACACGCCCCATAATCAAAGCCTCTGCATCGCATTCTGACTAGAATCTGAGTATGACGACGTCAGGCCAGCCGCGGCGCTACCATTGTGGGTGGGTGGGCCCGGACCTAAAATGGGTGGGCCCAGGCCCACCCGGGCCCACCCATTTTCTACTATGGTTTTGTACATTCCTTCATTCGGATCTATTTGCGATCCATTCCATTCTAAACAAACAACGCAGTTTAGCCTTCATTCGTCCTTGTTACATTATTCATTAAGATAATAATAAATGCACGCATAATTATCAGTGAACTTGATAAATGTTGCAGATATGTTTTACTATGCATGCACAAACAAATGCCTTGTGTGCAAAATTCAGAATAAAATTAATGTGCAGCAATTTGTACAAATAGAGAGTCTGTAGGCCTATATGTGTTGTAGCCATCAAGCTCATTTAGTTTCATATTTGTTAAAATATTATAATGTTATTTTTTCATCTAAGTTGATTATGAAAAGTGAACCGCACGAGTAAGATAGGATACGCAATATCGAGAGACATGGAGCGGGTCAGACATGATTTTGACCACTTAATTAAGTTAGAAATCCCTTTTTTAAGTGAATTTCGTTTTGTATAAATTGTATCTTAATTTTAATATTTTTTTTATCAACCAATTGCATGGATAAATATAGGAGACAATATAATCATAGAGGCGCCCGCGCGGTCACTTGCATTGCTCGTGAACAGGAGCGCATCTAATCCTAACTTAACGAAACTCAGCATACGCCTCACAGACATGAAATATATCTTAAAGCTTGAAATGTCTTTTTAACAATTTAAAACGAAAAGAAAAAGGCTAGGCCTACTCTCTGATTATGCAATCCATGATGTGCATTTCTCTCTATAGGCGCGTTCACGGAGATGACGATCGACAACTTCATCTTTACAGCTGTTGCTGCTGTTAATAAACTAAAAATAATAGGCCTATAATTTTATTAAACAATACATTCAATTAAATTGTAATTTTATTAAAAAAAGCAACAAAAATTCCTGTTTAAGTTTTTTTTTTTTTTTTTTTTTAAACCTGTATTACGCATTAAATTCAGGTAGGCTATGAGTCGCTGTCCTACGTGCCGCAAAAAAAAGGTCTGAAACGGAGATGAAGGGGAACCCCCTTTTTTTTTTTTTTTGGCTTATTTTAACTGGCCCATCCAGTTTTCTGGAGGCCCACCTACAATCAAAATCCTGGCGCCGCTAGTGCGTCAGGCTAAACATTTAGAGCAAAAATCTGAGAAAACTGTGTTTTTTGTGAAAGACTTGGTCCAGATCAGATTCAGAAGGACGATCATAAACACGGCTGGAGTCGATCGAGTCCAGTAGCGCCCCCTGCTGTATAACAGTGGAAACACTGAGGCCGAACATTCACGCCATGGCAGAGAAAGAGTTAATCATAATAATAATAATAATAATAATAATAATAAAAGAATTCAAGTTCCACTGTGTGATGATATTTATATTATTATTATTATTATTATTATTATTATTATGATATTGTATATATTATTGTGTATTATGTATATATACCGTATTGTTCCGAATAGAAGACAGAAATTCATCTGTATAAACATGTTCATCTTATATTCAGGTCTAGACTTTCACATGTCAATAAAATAAAAAAGATAGGTGCCGCAAATGGTACATCTTGAAAAGGGTCTTATATTCTGAACAATACAATATATTGTCAGTCATAATTTGTAGAAGTGAAAGTGAAGAGCATGCCCTGATGATGTGTGTGTGTGTGTGTTCAGGTCAGCCGATGAAGTGTAACCTGCACATGCAGGGCAGTGTGATCACGTCAGAGCAGCCCATCCTCCTGTGAGTTCCCATCACACACACACACTCATTACTGACACACTACATCAACTTCAGTTTCATCATTTCAACATCTTGTTCTAATTACTATTTTTTTTGGTCAATTTCAACTTTTATATGTAGACAATTTTGTATGTCTTAATTTCAATTTGTCATAATTTTTTATTTATTTCATAATTTCAACATCATAATTTCAGCTTTTTATATCATAATTTCAGTTTGTAATTTTTGTTGGTCCCTTTGAACATTGATCCGGGTTCACACTGTACGAACTGGCCGTTCTCAGAGAAACTGCGAATCCTAAAAGATTCTACAATTGAAGTCAAAGGAATTCAATTACAATTGAAATTGACATACCTGATAATTTGTCATAATTTCAACATATCACAACTTCAGCATGTCATAATTTCAACGTCATAATTTAGTTTTTTCTCTTAATTTCAATTTGTCAATTTTTACTGTTCTAATTTTAACTTTTTGTTAATTTCGACTTAGTATGTCTTGTCAATTTTCAATTAGTCAATTTCTACATCATAATTTCAACATCATAATCTCAATTTGTCATAATTTTAATTTGTTATTTTACATTTTCAATTTGTACATCATTTCAATAGGTCAATATTTCAATTTATGTCAATTACAATTTGGCGTAATTTCAATTACTCAATTTCTACATCAATTTCAGTGTGTTCATTTCAATTTGTTATAATTTCAACATCCTAATTTCAATTTGTCAATTTTGATTTGTCATCTTTTCTAACATAATTTCAACGTCATAATTTCAATTTATATCAGAATTTCAATTAGTCATAATTTTGATTTGGTATGTCAATTTCGACATTTAAACCTCATCATTTTGACTTTATCGTAATTAAGACTTACTATATCATAATTTCGACTTTATACTTTTTCAATTTCTATGACAATTTTCAACATGCCGTTATTTCAACGTCATAATTTTGTCTTAATTTCAGTTTTTCATATTTTCAATGTCAATTTTTAATGTCCTAATTTTAACTTTTTGCTAATTTCGACTTCGTATGTCTTGTCAATTTTCAATTAGTCAATTTCTACATCATAATTTCAACATGTCATTACTTCAATGTCATAATTTCAAGTTGTCAATTTCAGTTTGGCATAAATTAAATGTCAATTTCTACGTCATAATTGCAACATCATAATCTCAATTTATGTCATAATTTCAATTCGTTATTTTACATTTTCAATTTCTACATCATTATTTCAACAGGTCAATATTTCAATTTGTCAATTACAATTTGGCGTAATTTCAATTACTCAATTTCTACGTCAATTTCAGTTCATTTCAATTTGTTATAATTTAAACAGCATAATTTCAATTTGTCATAATTTTGTCTTCATTTCAACTTGTCATTTTTGATTTGTCATCTTTTTTAACGTAATTTCAACTTGTCATAATTTCAATTTATATCATAATTTCAATTAGTCATAATTTTGACTTGGTATGTCAATTGCCATTCATGTCACATGCCATTATTTCAACGTCATAAGGTAATTTAGATTTAGATGTCATTATTACGTCATAATTAGGATATGTGAAGCATGATGTGATGGATTTGTGGTCTGTGTTGTTGATGATAATAATAATGATGATGATGATAATGATAATAATGATCATCATAATGGTGATGTTGCAGGAGGTTGAGTGACTCCCCCGGGGCGGTTGGCTCGGCCCAGAAGGACTCGCCGTCATCGTCTCGCTCGAGCTCCAGACCCGCAGGGGCCGAGGTGGATCCGCAGACTATCCTGAGGGCCCTGTTCAAGAGCACCAGTGGCCCCAGCAGCACCAGTGGCCCCAGCGCCACCAGTGGAGGAGGAGGAGGAGCGGAGACTGGGGCTGGAGCGCACGCCACCGCCTTCCGCATCAAGATATAACCCCATCATCATCATCATCATCATCTCAGAGATGACCCCTGTTTGTGTTCGCTTTTAACCTCTCTGTCAACTCTTTCTTTCTCCAGTAAAGATCTTGGTTTATAACCGCTGTCTCTCTGCCGTGTTCATTACCACATGTTCCTGTGCTCAACTGTTACCGCGGCTCTTGGGAAACACACTTTTATTCAGATAGTGACGGTTATAATGTTTCAAAAAAAGATTGTTTCAAATAAATGCTGTTTCTTTGAACTTTGTTCATCAAATAATTCTGAGAAATAAAATGTATGATGGTTTATACAGAAATATTAATCATAAATGTTTCTTGAGCATCAAATCATCATATTAGAGTGATTTCTGAAGGATCATGTGACACTTAAGACTGGAGTAATGATGCTGATCACAGGAATAAATTACACTTTACTGTATATTCACAGAGAACAGCTGTTTTACATTATAATACACTGTTTTGGTCACTGGTAAGCAGAAGAGACTCAGAAACTAAACCTGGGTGTCTGTGTGTAAAGAGAAAAAAGTGTTTTTGTGTATTTGACTTCAGTATCCTGATTTATTTACAGGACACATTTAAAAAAGATTATATAATTATAGTATTACTAGAAAGAGATAAACACTAGATTAAAGTAAAAGACAATCAAATGTTCAGGTGGGAATCGAGATTTGCAGCATTACTGAAGTCACGAAGAAGAGGACTGACACCGACAGACAACAGATCAGTTACTGATAATATGAGAAACAATCTCAGCTCTCAGATTCGGTCCATTTTATTACGAAATTCAACAATAAATACGGTTTTGGCACTTGTAAATGTGACGTGACAGATCGTTGTATCGCCTGAACCGATCATCTCTTACTCTTCACTACTAGTTAATAGCAAATAAACACTAATGAACAATAGGTGTGTTGAAAGATACAGTACAACTTACCGAAATGTATATCCCTCATACATAATATAGATCATGTGTTTTTCACCCGTGGAAGAGCTCAATAACAGCTGGAGAGCACAGGTTCACTATATATTTTTGTGGGGATTTGCTAAACTATACATTTTTGGAAAGGTTATTGTATTAGGAGTCAGAAAATCAATGTTTGCATTTGCCCAGATGTCTATGTGGCGGCCATATTGATTTTTTTTTTAAAATGCCCGCCGTAAAACTTTTATTTGTAATATCTCGGCTTCTGAATAAGCTGGAATGTTGATTTTATTTGAACTGCTAAAGCCACATTTTCAGGGTCAGGGAATCCAATGGTGCTAGTTACAAAGCTACAAGACTTTGCCACATTAACCCATAGATGCATAAGTGGGTCAAAAATGACCCGGTGTGGTCGTTTTCTTGCAATATCATTGTAATGAAAAGTTGTTCGCATTTAATATTCCATGTTCCTCAAAAAACATGTTTTTTTTTTTTTTTTTACCGTCCCATTCAAATACATCCACAATATGGGTAAAAAAAACTACACATCCAAAGCAGTTGGTCAGAGTTCCTTTTATTGAAGAGTTAAAAATGAGCTCATGTAAACCGTGGATGTTCTGGAACTATAGATATGCACATTTAGACCACAGTGTGATTAAACAACTTATACAACAGTTGCCTTTGTACTTGGACATAGTCCCCATCATTCAAACTGGCCCTCTCTTGAGCTACCTGAAGAATGAACCCATAGGACTAATCTAGGGTGTTGGACCAGGACTCCTTTCTTTTTATCATCAGACTGGCAGAAAATGCAGTGCTTCCAGTTGGACTCCTCAGCTTGACATACCCCTTCTTTACCTTGTGACTTGTCACTCATGCTTGGCACCTGCAAAGACATAAAATATTATCAAGCTACTGTTGTTATCTAACTACAAAGGGTAATTTGATGATGCATGATAACACATACTCTCGACATAATAATTATGAATGTAGGCTACTAAAGTAGCCTAATGTAAGCTAGCTAGTTAGCTAACTATAACGTAGGCTAATTTGAAAAAAATACTCTTTCAAACAATCATCATTTATGACACTGACACATACTATACAGTAATGTTAGCGACCTGTTAGCAGCAGTCATAAATGTATATGTTGTTGAAATATAACATTCTGAGGTAAAAATTAAGATAATAGGCTACTTACTATACATGTACCAGATGCTCTGTAAAACAATGTTCCTGAGGGATGACACACCTGATATAATATGTTGTGTATTCCACAACAACTATCCCAGTAGTATATCAGAAATCATATATGACACACACTGTACAGTAATATTAGCTAGCTTAGTTAGCTGTAATCATAGCTATATGTATAGATATGTTGTTGAAACATAGTTTCTGAGGTAAAATGAAGATAATACATGTGTTAGATTCCTTGACCCCTACAATGTGGGTTTTAGCAGTAAAAATACACATTCCAGTTTATTCAGAAGTCGAGATAATACAATTTTAAATTTTACGGCGGCCATTTTTTAAACTCCAATATGGCCGCCACATAGACATCTGAGCAAATGCAAACATAGATTTTCTGACTCCTTATACAATAATCTTTCCAAAAGTGTATAGCAAATCCCCAAAAAATTCCCACAAAGGTTAAAATCTGAATATAATGAACCTGACTAATATGTCACGTACGTAACGTTACATTTACCTCAGGAACATTAATGACCATAGCACGCTAGTTGGCTAGACAAATTTGCTATAGAGAGTATTTAGCTAAATATGTGCACTATATTACATATTTATTATACATTTTTTTTTACATATATCATTAAAGTATTATAATAAAAACCCTATTATATTTTTTAATAAAAGCTGACAGGGCTTTTATTAGAGTATATCTGTTTGAGTATATATCTGTATATTTACAGCATTAGGGGAGATATTTTTTTCTTGAGAAATATTTACGTTTCTGTAGCTAATATTTATCTAAATTAATCGATATTGAATCAAGATCGGATTCAAATCACAAGAATTGAAATGAAATTGTGAAATTCGTGTCAAGCAATAATAAAACCGTAACCAGTCATCCCAGCAAACAAGCTTGTTCCGAACGTCCACTACGTCCGCATTTCCCTTACGAAAATTAACCATGTTTTTTTTTGTAGTAACCATAGTTTAACTATGGTTTTTGCAGTACAGCCATAGTAACTACAAATGAACCATCTCAGAAAAAAAAGGTACACAATGATACAAATAATGTTCCTCAAAGAACAGTTTTGTACCTTTTCAATAAAAGTACCTTTAATGGTACAGGAAAGACCTCTGACGATACTGTTTGGTAGCTTTTAAGGTGCAATTGAAATTAAGGTAAAAAAATAAAAAGTAAATTAAGTTACATAATTGTTCTCACATCAAGGGTACAGTGATAGGTCAAATTCATGATTGGTTGCTGTGTTGAGTATTTGGCATAGCAACAAGACGCTGATTGGTCGAAATCGCTTCAGCCACGGAATTTTCCGAACTGACAGCGGGAAGCGGCTAACGTTACACGACTGCAGCGTGGTCCAGAGTTTATTTTAAATATCAAACTTGAAGAAGATGAAATTGAAAGGTGAGTTTCACAGCGCACAGCTCAGGTTACGGTGCATGTGAATAAAGCAATGTATGCCTTCTTGTTTTCTGGTTTCACATAAACTGGACCAGCAAAGTCAAATCCAGTAATTTCGAATGCTTGGGCCTCGTTAATGCGCTCTTTTGGTAACGGTGCACAGACCTGAATATCAAAAAATCCTTTTACAGGCTACCTCAGGACGAAAAAAGACGCCATCAGTGGCTTGCAGCCATCAAGAGGGCAGACTGGACACCAACTGCAAACACTCTGTGCAGTGCTCATTCTGTCTGTGGTGACTGGATGAAAATATATTGTTAACGAGCTAACGCTAGCTGCTCGCTGTCGCTAATCACCACAGTCTTCACAGTCTTCACTCGGACGCGCGCTTCAATCCGTTGAGGAGACTCTATTCGTTCCGGTGAAATTACAAAACAAAATGCACACAAACATGTCCCTGCCTGATATACAACCATTGATAAAAATAATCGGTTTTGATAAAAATAAAAATAAAAAAAAAACTATATGAGTGCGAATTAGAACCCAGAACCTCTGACACGCTTGAAAAAAGTTCTGCCCCTGGACCATTTAAATACACACTTAAAATAGTCGGATCAACATATAATAGGCCTCATTAAACGACTAATTTAATTACTTAAAAATCATACAATGTGATTTTCTGGATTTTTGTTTTAGATTCCGTCACTCACAGTTGAAGTGTACCTATGATAAAAATTACAGACCTCTACATGCTCTGTAAGTGGGAAAACCTGCAAAATCGGCAGTGTATCAAATACTTGTTCTCCTCAGTGTGTATATATATACACACATATATACAGTGGTTAAAGTGGGATTTGGCAGGTGGGGGAACCCTCAAATTTTGTGTAGGTGCAACAGGGAAAAATTACTCGCCGTGGGACTACATATTGAGTATCGTGGCATAGAAATCCTTTTTGGGACAAGAGTGTCACTGTGGCGCCAAGTATCACAATACTTATTTACTTTTTTTTTTTTTTTTTTGCAGTGTTACCCCATAAAATGTTCCAGTCTCCACTGCTTCAGCTGCCTGTCTGTAGTATGGTCCAGGGTTGTGTTGTCTGGCTAAAAAAGCATCAACTTGTCTCTCAACCAGGTGCACAGCTCGAGATAACGTTATGTCCCTTGACTGCAAACTTTCCGATAAATCTTTAAGCTCCTCCAAAGCATCAAGCATGAGACCCATGTTCTTTATAAAGTCCGCTGATGAGAGCTTTGTTGCAAGACCCTGAAACATGCATCTCTCATTTGCACTGCGTTCAGCATCATGACTGGCTTTGCAGAAATGAGCATAAGCGCCTCATGCATTGTCCACACTGCCTTCACTGCTCTGTGTGATGAGGCCACCCACCTCACACTCAGGACTCTGCCAATCTTTATAATCACAATTCCTAATTCTGAGACGGCAGAACTGAGCTCCCTTTTATTCTTGGGGGATTAGTGGTACAGACAATACAATTTGTCCATGAAACTTGAAAAATGATTAATTTCTGTGCACTGCTTAACAGCATCCCCAACCGCCAGCTCAAGTCTATGGTTTAAACAATGCCAGCCAATCAGACGTGGCAACTTGCTTTTTAGCCTGCTAAAGACTCCAGCTTTTCTCCCTAATATAACAGAGGCTCCATCAGAGCAAAATCCAACCAAACACTCACTGAGAAAGGCATTGTCAAGGCCATGACCTAATAAACAATTCAAAAGAGCCGCAGTAATTCCCTCTGCATTAGTGGACTGAAGTTCCACCAAGTCTAAGAAAAATGTAGTTGGTTCAGAATTATTAACGGAGCACCTCAGGTACACAAGAAGGCATGATTCTTTGCTTAAAGTAGTGCCCTCATCAATAAGTATGGTGAGTTTCGGCCTTGTAGACATAATGCTTGCCATTAAGGCACCTTTCATTTCTTTTGAAATTAATTGTATGATATCGCCACGTCACATTTGAGTGCAGTACTCTGCCGATGTTGACCCCATTTGCCTTTTGCAAGTCAAGAAGTTCGGGGTGGTCTGTGAAGGGTTTATTACGGTTTGCAATGTAATAAGCTGTTCTGAATACTGACATTGTAGAGGAGGTTATCTCCTCTTGTGCCACAAGTAAACTTGAGTCTAACTGCTTTTCTGATCTCTTTTTCAGTATTGCAACTGCCTGTATGTGACTTTGCGATGACTTGTGTTCATGTATTTTCTTTCGCAGTGATGTCATTTGTTTGGTTTTTGTTCTTCCATATGGGGAAATTTTACAGTTTTGCCATTCACTGGAAAAAGTGTACCTTTGAGTTCCTTGTCTGTAAACACCAAGTGATGTGGCACTTTTGCATACAGAACACCCTAACTTCTTGTTAGAGACATAGATAAATGGGTATGCTTTTTTGAAATATTCATATTGAGAAATTCCCCAACAATCTGGCAAATTCTGTTTTAAGCTATTGCTCTGGGCTAGGCTACTGGTACTGTTTTGGGCTGTGGTGTTGATGCTGCTTTGGGCTATGCTGTTACGGCCTGTGCTGTGCTACTACTGCTACTGCTTGGCTGGGCAGGGCTGGGCTTGGCTGCCGCTGGGTTGCTGCTGAGCTGTGCAGTGGTGCTGATGCTGGACTGAGCTGGGCTGAGGTGCTGATATTGGGCTGCGATGCTACTACTGATGTTTCCCTGGGCTATGACCTGGGCAGCTTTCATTCTCCTAATCATGGTGAAAATATGGAATTTGAAAAGTGGTACTAAGTGTCACTTCAGCTTAAATCATGATGACTGCAACAGTAAAAATGGAGAACGCAATCTGCTCTGTATCAGGCCAAATAAGTCATTTTTATAGTACATCACAGCGCAAATTACCCAGTTCCATGACCTGGACTGGCTGGAACTGTGATTTCACATGGCATGGCCACTAAATAATACTTAAGACTAAAGTTATATTAAAACACTAAAATATGTATTGTCCAATTCCATATCAAAACATCACATAACAACAATGCTTGGTACACTTCATAGGCTATCCATTGCCTGATTTAAAAAGAAAATCTAAAAACAATGACTTACCCTTGGAAATAATCAGTGATCCTTCGTTTGCATCCTCTCTTATTTTCATCCTCCTCCGTCTATAAGAATCAAGTTATGAAGAAATTAACATTACCAATAGGGCTGCACGATTAATCGCGATAAATCGCAATTAAACTGCACGCGATTTGGCAAAGGCTGCAATTATTTTATGCGCAGCTTGTCAGTGCAGTACGGCTCCGTGATCAGTAGTAAATGAAAGCCAGAGGGCGCTCTGGCGCAGAAACTCCAAATATGCCTTGCCGCAGAAGAAGATAATGCACATCATTGCAGGAAATATGGGCATCATACTATTGCTGTGACTGAATAAACAGGAGATTGAAACACTTTGATTGATTAAACATGACTAATAAAGTTCAACTTCTGTCTCATAACCTGTGTTATTTCCCTTTCCACTGTCACAGACGCATCCTTTATGATCAGCCGCTTAGGACTAACGTTAGCGATGTGTTCAAGGTTACGGTTCTTCATTGAGCGGTTAATCACCTCAGCAACTTCACGCGCGAACAGGCATTTCCCTAAACACCTACAGGTCAGATTTTCCGCCACAGTAAAGAGCTTATTAATAACGAAAACGTTTATTGATTTTTGCTAATTAATATTTTATTTCAGTAACTGTTGTTAGTTTCGTTTCGTTTTTCATTTATTATGAATTTTTTAATTTATTCCAGTTTACAAATATTTTTTTTGACCAATAGTTTAAGTCTTAGTTTCAGTTTTTGTTTACGAAAATATCCTTGGTGAATTCCTCATTGACTAGCAGATGAACAGAGCCATACCGCCCTGCAAATAATAGTCTAACTCGGAGCCTTGCTCTTTCTTTAAGTTGTGTTTGTTGCCCTGTCTAAATTATGGAAATCTGACATTAGCCTGCGTGCGTGAACCGGCGATGCCCTCAAATCAGACAGGAGAACCGTGACTGAGAACATAACGTCGGGAAGCGTGTTTGTGAAGGCGGGGCCAGGGGGTGATATTACGTTTTGATTTGATGCGTAAAGACTCCTTTAGATCAGAAGCACCAGGCTGGCTGCAATTTGACAGTGCACACGCAACATTTATTTTAACAATAGCCTACCATCGCTCTATCATTGATATTAATGAATCTATTTATTTATTAATTTATCTGACGTGCCGGAACACAGTTCCGGCCTTTAACCCCTTTAACCCCACAGTTCCGGCCAACTTTAACCCCTGCATATATACACATACACACACACACATATATACATATATATATATATATATATATATGAAGTAATTTTTAAATCACAATTTTAACTAGGCTTGCAGCCGAATGTGAAGCAGCTGGGATGAGAATCAGCCCCTCCAAATCCGAGGCCATGGTTCTCAGTCGGAAAAGGGTGGCTTGCCCACTTCAGGTTGGTGGAGAGTTCCTGCCTCAAGTGGAGGAGCTCAAGTATTTTGGGGTCTTGTTCACGAGTGAGGGAAGGATGGAACGGGAGATTGACAGATGGATCGGTGCAGCTTCTGCAGTAATGCAGTCGATGTAGCGGTCTGCCGTGGTGAAGAAAGAGCTGAGCCGCAAGGCGAAACTCTCGATTTACCAGTCAATCTACGTTCCTACTCTCACCTATGGTCATGAGCTTTGGGTCATGACCGAAAGGACAAGATCCTGGATACAGGCGGCCGAAATGAGCTTTCTCCGCAGGGTGGCTGGGCGATCCCTTAGAGATAGGGTGAGAAGCTCGGTCACTTGGGAGGAGCTCAGAGTAGAGCCGCTGCTCCTCCACATCGAAAGGGGTCAGCTGAGGTGGCTCAGGCATCTGCTCCGGATGCCTCCTGGACGCCTTCCCGGGAAGTATTACATGAGGAAGTTTTTTGTCCAATAATCAGAATCTTTGTTTTTCAGAGTCATTTGTTCGGGACTACACCAGTCATTTCAATGCAACGAAAACAAGTCTGTACTGTTTCCTTCTAAACCCTGACTATATAAGACAATATATGAAGGATTGTATTTTTCACATTTAATATTACCTTTCCCTTTGTTATTCTGTGTATTGTATTTATACTCTATGCGTAACCTTTTGTCTGGTTTTAACTGAGCGAGGTGTCTGTGGGCTGTGGTCTTAGTATGACATTACATGATTGCCATAGTGTTTTCATAGCTATGATCTCACTGTTGAGGTCTGGGAAAATGTTACTGCTGAGTGTGATAACTCACAGTTTGATCACAACAGAGCCGTGATCATCTCTGAACCCAGTTTAGACTGATGGGAACGGATGTAAAGACTGCCCTTCTGCTGGTTCTAACATTGGTCATGTGAGTTGGTGATCTTTCATATCTGCAAGTGTTGTGGTTTCTCTTTTGTGAAAAATCACTTCTCAGAGATCTTTGATGCCAGGATTATTAGACTTTATTTTACAACAAAGCCGAGCATCTTTTGCAGAAGACAACACCAGTTTTTTGCTCAGCTCACACATACAGTTGGGAGAAAAAGTATTTGATACACTGCCGATTTTGCCGGTTATCGTACTTACAAAGCATTTAGAGGTCTGCAATTTTTATCATAGGTACACTTCAACTGTGAGAGACGGAATCTAAAACAAAAATCTAGAAAATCACATTGTATGATTTTTAAATAATTTGTTTGCATTTTATTCAAGCCAGCGCATGTCCAGGCCCGTCTGAAGTTTGCCAATGACCATCTGGATGATCCAGAGGAGGAATGGGAGAAGGTCATATGGTCTGATGAGACAAAAATAGAGCTTTTTGGTCTAAACTCCACTCGCCGTGTTTGGAGGAAGAAGGATGAGTACAACCCCAAGAACACCATCCCAACCGTGAAGCATGGAGGTGGAAACATCATTCTTTGGGGATGCTTTTCTGCAAAGGGGACAGGACGACTGCACCGTATTGAGGGGAGGATGGATGGGGCCATGTATCGTGAGATCTTGGCCAACAACCTCCTTCCCTCAGTAAGAGCATTGAAGATGGGTCGTGGCTGGGTCTTCCTAACTAAGGAGTGGCTCCGTAAGAAGCATCTCAAAGTCCTGGAGTGGCCTAGCCAGTCTACAGACCTGAAACCAATAGAAAATCTTTGGAGGGAGCTGAAAGTCCGTATTGCCCAGCAACAGCCCTGAAACCTGAAGGATCTGGAGAAGGTCTGTATGGAGGAGTGGGCCAGAATCCCTGCAGTGTGTGCAAACCTGGTCAAGAACTACAGGAAACGTATGATCTCAGTAATTGCAAACAAAGGTTTCTGTACCAAATATTAAGTTCTGCTTTTCTGATGTATCAAATACTTATGTCATGCAATAAAATGCAAATTAATTACTTAAAAATCATACAATGTGATTTTCTGGATTTTTGTTTTAGATTCCGTCACTCACAGATGAAGAGTACATATGATAAAAATTACAGACTTCTACATGCTTTGTAAGTGGGAAAACCTGCAAAACTGGCAGTGTATCAAATACTTGTTCTCCCCACTGTATATACCATACATCCTTTTCCAAAGATGGTAACACACCCTATAGATCTTCTTGGGTAAAAAGAATTTTCTGCTGCAAGCAACATTCTAAGCCTTTCTTCAGGCTTCAGAAAGTCAAACCAAAGTCACACACAGATGTAATAATAGTGTACAAACGTATAGCTATATTATATTAAATTACATATTTTCAAAAAAAAAAATCAAACTTATTTTCTAAATAATACGTCTACAAGGCCGAAACTCACCATACTTATTGATGAGGGCACTGCTTTAAGCAAAGAATCATGCCTTCTTGTGTACCTGAGGTGCTCCGTTAATAATTCTGAACCAACTACATTTTTCTTAGACTTGGTGGAACTTCAGTCCACTAATGCAGAGGGAATTACTGCGGCTCTTTTGAATTGTTTATTAGGTCATGGCCTTGACAATGCCTTTCTCAGTGAGTGTCTTTAGAGTCTTTAGCAGGCTAAAAAGCAAGTTGCCACGTCTGATCGGCTGGCATTGTTTAAACCATAGACTTGAGCTGGCGGTTGGGGATGCTGTTAAGCAGTGCACAGAAATTAATCATTTTTCAAGTTTCATGGACAAATTGTATTGTCTGTACCACCAATCCCCCAAGAATCAAAGGGAGCTCAGTTCTGCCGTCTCAGAATTAGGAATTGTGATTAAAAAGATTGGCAGAGTCCTGAGTGTGAGGTGGGTGTCCTCATCACACAGAGCAGTGAAGGCAGTGTGGACAATGCATGAGGCGCTTTATGCTATAATGCTTGCCATTAAGGCACCTTTCATTTCTTTTGAAATGAATTGTAAGATATCGCCACGTCACATTTGAGTGCAGTACTCTGCCGATGTTGACCCCATTTGCCTTTTGCAAGTCAAGAAGTTCGGGGTGGTCTGTGAAGGGTTTATTACGGTTTGCAATGTAATAAGCTGTTCTGAATACTGACATTGTAGAGGAGGTTATCTCCTCTTGTGCCACAAGTAAACTTGAGTCTAACTGCTTTTCTGATCTCTTTTTCAGTATTGCAACTGCCTGTATGTGACTTTGCGATGACTTGTGTTCATGTATTTTCTTTCGCAGTGATGTCATTTGTTTGGTTTTTGTTCTTCCATATGGGGAAATTTTACAGTTTTGCCATTCACTGGAAAAAGTGTACCTTTGAGTTCCTTGTCTGTAAACACCAAGTGATGTGGCACTTTTGCATACAGAACACCCTAACTTCTTGTTAGAGACATAGATAAATGGGTATGCTTTTTTGAAATATTCATATTGAGAAATTCCCCAACAATCTGGCAAATTCTGTTCTAAGCTATTGCTCTGGGCTAGGCTACTGGTACTGTTTTGGGCTGTGGTGTTGATGCTGCTTTGGGCTATGCTGTTACGGGCCTGTGCTGTGCTACTACTGCTACTGCTTGGCTGGGCAGGGCTGGGCTTGGCTGCCGCTGGGTTGCTGCTGAGCTGTGCAGTGGTGCTGATGCTGGACTGAGCTGGGCTGAGGTGCTGATATTGGGCTGCGATGCTACTACTGATGTTTCCCTGGGCTATGACCTGGGCAGCTTTCATTCTCCTAATCATGGTGAAAATATGGAATTTGAAAAGTGGTACTAAGAGTCACTTCAGCTTAAATCATGATGACTGCAACAGTAAAAATGGAGAACGCAATCTGCTCTGTATCAGGCCAAATAAGTCATTTTTATACAGACCCACCCTCGCTCGTGAGCGAGCTGTCAATAATACTCCGCGCGGACTGGCGCGGTCATTGTTGATACGCTGCCTGGAGCACTGTCTATGAGCAGAATGGCTAAGCGATTGTGGGGTTCTGTTCTTGGGTGTAATAAGGAACACAGCAGTTATTTTGATGTTCCTAATTCCGAACCGCTGAAGACGCAGTGGCTGAGTTTGTTTTCGAAGGGAATATTCCCCACGAGCGCGAATCATTTCACACACCAGACTGCTTTACAAACGAGGGTCAGTTTAAAGCTGGTTTTGCTAAGAAGCTGCTCCTGAAAAAAGGATCGGTACCAACTATTCGTGTTCCTGCTGCACCTCCAGAAGAACTGAAGTGAGTGTAACGTTTTATCAAGCTTTATATTAATCTTTATATTAATCTTTGCAAATCGCTTGCACGCTTCACGATAAATGCGGCTAAGGTTTACACTCAGGGTTCATTACGGCATGTTTTCTATGTACGACATTCTCAATATAATTCATAATCCCACGTTTATAATGAACAACGTGTTATGGTTATTGTGTTATTGTGTTACAAACGGTGTACGCACAGAACAGAGGGGCGGGGTGAGCAAAGCTCATTATCATTTAAAGACACATGCACTTAAACGGCGTGCTGAAAACAGAGCTGTTTTTGACCAGGTAAAATGAGTGTTTTCTTACAATACCAATGAGAATTTTTAATTAAAGTATATTACAAACTTTTAATTTAGACCCTAAAGAATCATATTAGCTTGTACAAAAATGCCATTATATGACCCCTTTAAGAAAATAGATGATTTAATGAGAATGATCTAAAAGAGTAAAACTGTCCTCATTTTCTAGCCTGCACTGTGTTTCACAAACAACAGTCTATTTTAGCCCATTATGGCCCATGTCGGAAGTCACTTTTAGGAACTGAATGGCTTAGATCAGAACTATTTCACAATGACAGTATGTATGAAGCCAGAGTCAAAATTAATCTCTGAAAGTTTTGTCTGTTTTCTAACCTGAACTCTTGACAGTGTATGTGTCTGTGGTCTAGACTTCTATTTTATTTTCAATTGCTATTCAAATTTTACTATTTTATTTAAGTAAACTACTTAAAGTTTCTATTTCACTTACAAGACTTTGTGGTTATTTTAGACTGTTCATAAGCACACCAATATTGAGATAAGGGTTTATTGAAATAAAGTTAATAATATTCAGAGGCTACTTAGAGAGATCTAATAATAAACTAACCCAGGACCCCTCCCGCTTAAATCTAAGGGAGAGGGCGCTACATGTGTATATGTTAAAGTATCATGAACCATGTAACACACATGTTGGCGCTGTCACACTCCTGACAATCTGAGTGTGTAAATCATGCTAGAGTTGATATTTGTTGACACTATACCACAGTTAAGTGTCTTTACATGTGTGTGAAACATGTGCATATTGTGAACCGCACTGGCTCAACACACATCTACTCTGAACACAAGGATATTCTTTTGCACACGAGAGCATTTCTGTTAGTTTCACTTTCTTATTTTAGCAGTTTCCTGCATGCCGTTAAAATCTAGAAATAAAATCATTACATTATTAGTGATAAAATTGTTCTGTTACTTAAACGTTATCCACTATCCATGACTCCTGAATTATGAAACAGTTTTTAAAGTATTTTAAAAGTAATTATTAGCATCAGTTCCAGTTTGGTCAAACAGAAAGTATTTGCACACACTACATGAGCGTCTCTAAAGAAGAGATTAATCTGTCTCAGGGAGTGTTTCTACACATGGATTATAATGTGCTGCTTTACTCTGAGGAAGAAAGATCAGATCCAGCCTCCTTTATCAACACTACAGATGTTCTGGAAGATAGATCTGGGATGTATTTCTCAAGCACCACTGATTTAACTTTCGCCTCCCTGAACTTCTGGACCACTGTCTCAATGGTGTTATTAAAAGCCCGGAAGACTTTTATTCCTCCTTGAGCCCCAAAAGGTTTACCCACAGATGCCACTCAATGGCAACTATTGCAGGAAGAGAGCGGCCGATGGCTCAGGACTTCAGGAGGTCTGTGGAGCGCCGAAGCTCCAGGACTGCATCTGGAGACACTCCCTCGCCTTGATGAGGTCCTTCATTTAGACGGCTTGCAACATCGCCTTGGTGTGCAACAAGAATCGCCTCCAGCCGGGCCCACTGCCACGCATGCCTGGCAAGGAATCACTCCTCTAATCTATCTGGAGGAGACTCCTCTTTTCCACCGGCCATGGCAAGGGTCATCATGTTCAACTCCTGGAGAGAGGGAGGAGACAGGCTTACTTAAAACATCTGTCTCAACTCTCCTCAGAGATAGACCGGGCCAACAACATGCTCTCTGCCGGATCGGATCGGGCCTGCCGATGCTTCTGGTTTGGGCATGAGGAGCTAGCGGCTGAGTTTTGATAAAGGCAGAGATCCGACTCAAACTCCTCCGCCAGCTCCACCTGTGAGCCTCATAAACAAAGCAGTGGGACTGGACTGCTATGTGCAAATGCTTTGCTCCCGTCCCTCTTAAAGAGAGCCAGGCGGGAGCGGAGCTTCTTCACTGTGAATCGATCGCATTGAGTACAGCCAGACCCTCGAGAGTTAACCCAGCGTGCTTTGCTCCAAAACAGATCACACATCATCAGGTGTAGTGGAGCATTTCCATGACGTGATGCACTTTTTAAACCAACCAGCCATCTGTGTGACACTTTTACAGACAAACAGCTTTCTGAAGACAAAAGAGCTGATGATGTTTTACATCAGGGCACCTGTGATGTCATCTGACTGCTGTAGCCAATCAGAAATCAAATTTCTTCTTCCTTGCACTGCTCGCCCAACAGACATTTCTTGCTGGATGAAGGACCTTCAACTAAACCTTGCTGAGACAGAACTGCTCATGGTGTCGGCCAACCCAACCCATCACACAGCATGAAGAAGAATTAAAATATTCGTAACAAACATCTCAGGAAAGGAGACTTATTAAACACAACTGCAGAGGTTTTATTAAGAAAATTATAGCAATCATTCAAAATGAAAAAAGATGCTAAAAACTGAACAGACAAGATCCAAGAATCCTCAAATCAGCTCCATCACACAGAACAGAGAGAGATTATACAGTCTGACTGTGCGTTCACACCGGACGCGAATAGCGCGTCAAATTCGTGCCTGCCGCGTCTAGTTATACGCTTGACCACTTTGTGTTAATTCGCGCGTCAGAGGCGAAATCCGGAAGCGAAAGTTTCGAAACCCGTTGGCGGCCATATTTTTTAGATGTTTATCGAGCATTAGCATTAGCATTAATTGAGAGAGTCACCGCTCGTATATGCTCTGGAGAGCAGAAACAGCTGCGTAGGGGACATCGTCGCTGTACTCGGGTCCACCAGACCCTCCGGAGGGTTTCAGGAGTTTCACAATTTGCTCCAGGAGCTAGGTTTGGTGGACCTAACGGTGAGGACGCTGACGAGGACAGCGTAGGCCGTATAAGGCCTCGGCCTCGAGTGGTCGCTGCCTGACGAGCCCGCGCTGTACAGCCCGGCGCGAGGTTATTTTTGTTTTGATAATAAATGGAGCCAGCCTCCAAAAGTGAAACCTGTCCTGTGATTTTTTTCAGTTTTTATATGCTAAATTGTGTTTGTTATCTTTACATTAGATTAATAATGTTTCATATGATCTAGAATAGATATGGAATAAATAGCATTCAATACAAAATGAGTATCTCTCATATATTGAAATCGAGTTTTTATGTGAAAGATTTGCTTTGTTGTGCATTTTAGTCTTATTACAAAATAATTTATTGAGGCCAAACATAAATAACATTATAAACTGTCACTTCACCACGTGACAGCAGCAAGCAGGCTCCTGATTGGTTAATGCGGCGCGAATTGACGCAGAAGTTCAGATTTTTTAACTCGGGCGGCAGACGCAAATTCGTGTCAAACGCGTGAATGCACAAAAAGCACTAATAAAATCATTCGCGCTTAACGCGCCAGACGCTCAATTCGCGCCAGGAGGCGTATTCGCGTCTACCGCGCCGCGCTCTACGCCTCATTCGTGCCGCAGGAATTTTTACGCGCGTAACGCGGCTTTGCATTGACTTAACATTGAAATCACTCGCGCCTGACGCGCTATTCGCGTCCGGTGTGAACGCACCTTGAGTCTGTCCATTACTATATTAATATTATATTTAAAGCAGTTTACATATGAAGCACAAGAAAATGACTTTCAACACTGTAGGAAAATATATCCATAAAATCCATATAAATGAAAATAAATCTGGCTTTTTATATGTACATTTTTTTTTAATCTAAACTTGATTATGTCACTATAAGTGCTCAGAGTTTTTTCTCTGTTTTCTGAGAAGAAGAAAATAAAACAATGAACAATCCTCTGTAAGTTTTTGCTATTGTAAATATTGCTGCAGATTGGCTCTAAACTCATCAGTATTTTATTCTAATATTGTCTGCATCTCTATTTCCTCTGGGTGCTTCGAGTCCTTCCTCCCTGCAAAATAAAAGCATTGACTGACCTCTCGTATGTGTTTTTATCATGATTGCAGATTGTTCCAGATCAGATGAGTGTGAATCATCAGATTGTGTGCGGCTCAAAACTCACCAGCTCTTCTTGCACAGATGATCTGAAGAAGAATCACAGTAGGAGCAGCAAACACTGCGATCTCAACAATAATCACAATCACTGCAGGAAACATGAGAGGAAGAAGAGAAACTGTACATGACTGAAGTCAAGGGTATTCAACTATCAACAGTTATTGATGAAGCATTTACAGACTGACTGATAGTTTAATGTTATAAAGCTGTCAGTATAAATGAACGTGTCGTACCTCTGTATAATGATCCAGCAGACACACAGACTTCAGTTTCTGATGCTGTATCAGCTGGATCTGTGGATCACGTCTGTTAGTTCAGTTCAACACATAATGCCACATATACACAACATCATCATCACATAATACTTGAGCTTCACATCACAGAAATGATGAATATGTGCACGAGTCTGTCATCTATTATCTTCTTACTTCACTCTCAAGCTGTCAGGAGGAGAATGACTATCGCCATTGACCAAAAAAAAATCTTTTTATACAGTGATCATGTGGTCATGAACCTTGTGTAGGAGTTGCTGCTGTAGTTCGGCTTGATTTCTTCTCAGAGTTTGAGCTTCTGACTGGAATCAGTGTTGGTGAAGCGACTGGATCTGCAGAAGATGAATGTTCAGACGCATCATCTGTAGGACATTAACATCATGGGCCCTATCTTGCACCCAGCGCAATTGACTTTGTACACCGACGCATGTATCATTTTTGACTTTGTATCATTCCTATTTTGCACCCGCGCAAAGCGGACTTTTCCCTCCACAGATGCACGTCGGTAAGTTAGGAAATACACTTGCGCTCCCCAGGGCGGTTCAGCGCAAAGAGGAGGCGTGTTCCGGCGCAAACGTTCCTTCATGCTATTTTGCAGGTTTAGAAAACAATTGCGCCACTAACCAGGAAAAAATAGTTTAAAGTCAGTGGCGCGTTGCGCATGTTATTCATATGCTATTTTAAGGGCGCATGCTTGGCCATAATCAATGTAGCGTGTGCACAACGCGCATACACTTTGATTCTCTCATCTACACAGAAGCAGCAGTTTTCATTTTTGCAAATCATACATTATTACGATAGATAGATAGATAGATAGATAGACAATTTATTATAAAAGCATACATCTAGCTTACACATTTACCCAAATTATCATACGCCTGTTTAACCGAAGTTAATTTGGGTGGGTTTCTCCATTTCAATGTAACTTCTCTCTTTTACGGCCGTTACGAGAGCGTTGCTCTCCTTGGCTGTGAACCGCTCCTGGCGCGCGCCTGGCAAATCCGCCGTTACAATAGGAATCCGCTATGGAAAAAGCGCGTCTACTCTTAAAGGGAATGTGAGATGATGCTCTGATTGGTTTATTTCACGTTACGCCCAAACCACACCTATGAATAATGAAGCTACTTCAGACCAACACCTTTTAGATTTGCGCCGGGCGCAAGAGTCATTTATCCCGCCGGGAAAATAGCAACAGCGCCCGAGACCCGCCCACATGACACTTGCCTTTCAGATCGTTAAAATAGGGCCCCATATGTTCATATCGATCATGACATGCAGTTTGTGTTCCATCATCACAGTTTACAGTGGCAGTAGTTGAGAAGAGACTGTACTGTATTACTGTATAACTGTATTACTGTGTTACTGTATAATTTATTCCTGGTTTATATGAGAGTGAAACACATTTGAGCTTCTGCAAATAAACCTTCAGCTTGAATGAAGGACATAAGCCTTATAATTCCTAAACCTGACCTCCTACATGGGTCATACTAGGCTTTAATACACTCGTCTGATTTATGCAATATATCATATACAGTGGGGAGAACAAGTATTTGATACACTGCCGATTTTGTAGGTTTTCCCACTTACAAAGCATGTAGAAGTCTGTAATTTTTATCACATTGTATGATTTTTAAGTAATTAATTAGCATTTTATTGCATGACATAAGTATTTGATACATCAGAAAAGCAGAACTTAATATTTGGTACAGAAACCTTTGTTTGCAATTACAGAGATCATACGTTTCCTGTAGTTCTTGACCAGGTTTGCACACACTGCAGGGATTCTGGCCCACTCCTCCATACAGACCTTCTCCAGATCCTTCAGGTTTCGGGGCTGTCGCTGGGCAGTACAGACTTTCAGCTCCCTCCAAAGATTTTCTATTGGGTTCAGGTCTGGAGACTGGCTAGGCCACTCCAGGACCTTGAGATGCTTCTTACGGAGCCACTCCTTAGTTGCCCTGGCTGTGTGTTTCGGGTCGTTGTCATGCTGGAAGACCCAGCCACGACCCATCTTCAATGCTCTTACTGAGGGAAGGAGGTTGTTGGCCAAGATCTCGCGATACATGGCCCTTCCATCCTCCCCTCAATATGGTGCAGTCGCCCTGTCCCCTTTGCAGAAAAGCATCCCCAAAGAATGATGTTTCCACCTCCATGCTTCACGGTTGGGATGGTGTTCTTGGGGTTGTACTTATCCTTCTTCTTCCTCCAAACATGGCGAGTGGAGTTTAGACCAAAAAGCTCTATTTTTGTCTCATCAGACCACATGACCTTCTCCCATTCCTCCTCTGGATCATCCAGATGGTCATTGGCAAACTTCAGACAGGCCTGGACATGCGCTGGCTTGAGCAGGGGGACCTTGTGCGCTGCAGGATTTTAATCCATGACGGTGTAGTGTGTTATTAATGGTTTTCTTTGAGACTGTGGTCCCAGCTCTTTTCAGGTCATTGACCAGGTCCTGCCGTGTAGTTCTGGGCTGATCCCTCACCTTCCTCATGATCATTGATGCCCCACGAGGTGAGATCTTGCATGGTGCCCCAGACCGAGGGAGATTGACCGTCATCTTGAACTTCTTCCATTTTCTAATAATTGCGCCAATAGTTGTTGCCTTCTCACCAAGCTGCTTGCCTATTGTCCTGTAGCCCATCCCAGCCTTGTGCAGGTCTACAGTTTTATCCCTGATGTCCTTACACAGCTCTCTGGTCTTGGCCATTGTGGAGAGGTTGGAGTCTGTTTGATTGAGTGTGTGGACAGGTGTCTTTTATACAGGTAACAAGTTCAAACAGGTGCAGTTAATACAGGTAATGAGTGGAGAACAGGAAGGCTTCTTAAAGAAAAACGGAATTCTTACTGGTTGGTAGGTGATCAAATACTTATGTCATGCAATAAAATTCAAATTAATTATTTAAAAATCATACAATGTGATTTTCTGGATTTTTGTTTTGATTCCGTCACTCACAGTTCAAGTGTACTTATGATAAATATTACAGACTTCTACATGCTTTGTAAGTAGGAATCGGCAGTGTATCAAATACTTGTTCTCCCCACTGTATGACCCATGTAGGAGGCCAATATTGGGAATTATAAGGATTGTTATGCAGTTTATGACTTTGAACACTAATATTTTACAACTCCAAAACGTATGAAGCCATCAGAAAGAGTAGAGCCAATCTGTGGAAGTTTTCACAAATCTGTCAGAAAAGAGTGTTTTCTCACCTGAATACTTGACAGTGTATCTGACTAAGGTCTCGAGTTGATTTCTGCGAGTAAGCTGACATCTCCACTCTCTGTTGTCATCTTCATTCAGGAGTGTTGTAGTCAGAGTGATGATACAGCGATATTGATCTGATGAGAATAATATCTGATATCTGGAGTCTGTCTTCAGATCAACACCAGCCTGATTCACCCACAACAGCACAACTCCCTCAAAATAGACCAAATAATCACAGGAGTATAGAGTATATGAATACAACTGACAGGAGAGAGTCACAGAGCGGCCTGGACTGATCTCAGTCTGTGAGGATGATGATGAAGATGATGATGATGATGATGGAGACACTGAAACTGAACACAAGACACAAATCACAGACTCTTCAATCATCATCTGAGTTTAAAGGGAGAATCTGCCCTTTTTAAATTGACCACATAATCATAAACTTACCATGAAGAACATGCAGATAAACATCAGCATCAGGTCCTTGTCGTCTGTCATTCACATATTGTCTGCAGATGTAATATCCATAATCTTCTCCTGTGACGTTCTTGATGTTCAGAGAGCAGTCAGACTCCAGACTCAGTCTCTCATGTCTCTCTGTGTCTTTATTCTTTATCCCTCCATCAATCAGTTTAACTTCTGCTGAATCACTGAATCTGTTGTAGGTCCATGTAGTTGATTTGCAGTCAGAAAGAGCTTTATTACAGGACAGAGAGACATTTTCACCCAAACTGATGAACACATGATCCACTCCACTGGTTCCTGAAACACAGTATATCTCAGTGATCATTATGATATATATTAATAAATGAAACATAAAACATACCAGGATAAAAAGCAGAAGTTTTAAATCATAGTATTTTTCCTGACTTAAAGCAAACAACACACTCTCCAGAATAAACTATTAGTCTTTATCAGAGAGCTGTTCAAATCACTGACACACTCTTAATATGAAGATAATTCTTCATCATCAGATGTTTGAGTGACACTATGTCCAGTATCAGGAATAAAACAGTATGATCTGTGTGTATCAATACACAACTCTGAGATCACAACGTGAATGTGTGCAAGAATAAACTGAGCATGTTCAAATGAACTCTTTCCAGACTAATTCCACTAAATGTCTTTAGAGAAAATACAGATTTCTTTACCTGTGAGAAGTGAAGAGAGAATGATCAGTCCCAGCAGACACAGATCACACTTATCAGCCATTTTCTGTTTCTGTCAGTCTTCCTCATTATATATAGTTACAGATCCTCCTTTAAACATCATCAGCTCCTCCTGTGGTTATTAACTTCCTCTCATCTGACCAACCGAGTGTTTAAATCCGTTGCTATATAGTGACACTATACCAGTGTAACTTTGTCCTCTCTGTAGATTGGGCTCATATAGACTCTGAACTGTGTACTTTAACACTGAGGATTTTGCTCTGTGGTCTTGAATGGTCTTGACTCTGAGTGACACTCAACTTTCCTCTACAATACCCCCATGTAATCCTCCTGTGGTTATTAACTTCCTGTCATCTGACCAACCAACCATCACTGGTGAAATAAACATAAAGCCTAATGTTGCAGTGCATGATGAGTTACAGGAGTGCATATGGGGTGTGATATGAACTATAAACACATTCATCTTTGCTTATAAGTTACTGTATTCCTATGTCCTATGTTCAAGGGCTTCTGGAGAAAAAAAAACGCTTCCTGTGCAAGGAAGGGACAGTCCATTAAACATATGGGGGATTTATTTTTTAATTTAATTAACTGCTAGGTTTCGGTACTTGTGATGTTTACAGATAATGTTCAATTAAATACACACAAACACAGGCATAAAATACAAAAGCATAACATAAACAGTTGGAGTTAGATTTTAATTGCAAGTAGCGATACTTCTCTTATGTGGTATAGGCAATAACAGTTGACGGCCAAATACTGTGTCACCTATTTGGGCACATTTTGGCTTTGAGGCAGGTGACAAGGGGCAGCCGGTGAATTTGGACAAGGCAGTATGCTGTATTTGTCGCACAAAAGTATCCGTCTCGCGAGGAAAATACCACTAATTTAAGATCACATCTTAGAATTAACCATCCTGTGGTGTTTGCCGGACTTGGGTGCAGCACACCTACCTTAGGTAACGTTAAGCCTACAACCTCAGGCCAGCAGCGACAGTTGGGAGTCTCCGAGGCCTTTGCGAGAGGTGCGAAGTACCAAAGAGGCAGCGTGACTCGTTATTTGGTTGAAGAAATGGTGCCATTCCGTACCGTTGAGAAGCCAGCGTTCAAAGCCATGCTACAGGCATTTGATAAGCAATATGTACTTCCTGACCAAAAGTACTTTTCTCAAACAGCGATCCCTGAAAAGTATCTGTAAGTGAAGGACGGCATAATACAGGACTTAAAAGACATTGATCATTTCTCAGGGACAACTGATATGTGGTCAAGCGTAAACATGATGCCATACATGAGCCTGACCATACACTATCTCAGCGCAAACTAGGAACTAAAATCGAAGTGCCTGGAGACCATGATCACGCCAGAAAGTCACACGGGTGACAACCTGGCGGAAGCCTTCAGGTCCTCCTTCCAAGAGTGGTCCCTGGACGAGAGGAAACTGGTATGTATTACCACAGACAATGGGGCAAATATTGTGGCTGCGGTGCGAAAACTTGGCTGGAAATGGCAAAATTGCTTTGGCCATAATCTGCATTTTGCCGTTACCAATGCAATGAAGTCAGAAAAGGGCCGCACTGCCCGAGCCATGGGTGTGTGCAGAACATTGGTGACGACTTTCTCGCAGAGCTGGCAAAAGAAGAGAAATCTGCAGAAAGAAGCTCAACCTGCCCCAACATTGCTTAGTTCTGGTGAGTTGTGCTAAACTTCGATTCTTATTTCTTTAGACGTTGTTTTTCAGGTAACAGTCCGTGGATTTAAACGCACTCGTCCAAACGCAACTTGCTGAAACTTTGAATAATTTATTCTACAAAATAATGGGTTGCAAACAATGACAAAACCTGTTCCATAATTCCTATTAAACTCAAAAGATATCGAAAAAAACAGCAAAGTTATATAAATAAATGTTATTTCATATTACAAAATAACAAAATCTAAAATCCTGTAAATAACTGGGCAAAACTTATGGAAATGCCAATCAATGCTCTGAATTTCTGCTGCCCATTTACATGATCAAGATAAGATTAGATTTTATTGATCCCGAGCTGGAGAAATTCGCTTGTTACAGCAGCTCCAGACACTACAGAGCCCTGCACATGGTGCAAGAAAAAAAAAATAGGCTAAATTGTGCGCACGATTTAGGCTACTAATTCGTTCCCTCGATTTGCAAAATCGTGCGGACGATTTACTACTTTGTTCCCTCGACTTGATAAACCGTCCACACGATTTACTAATTTGTTCCCTCTATTTATAAATCGTGCGTATGATTTAACCTAGTTTTTTCCTGCATGTAATGTGGGGCCAACAGATGGCAAAAATACACATTAAATAAAAAATAAAGAAATGGAAAATAAGAATAAGAGCATCATATATAGGCCTAGGCTAAAAAATACAGATTGATGTGACATTGCACTGGTTGCGAAAAGGAGGTAGTGGCATGGTGTATAAATAAATACATTTCATTGCACAGAACAAAAAACATAGGCTAATTGGGGATTACAATTGTGTTTTTAATGTATTCACAGGATTGTCCTACCAGGTGGGGCACTAAGCAGAAAATGGTTGCGCGCGTTCTCAAGCAAGTCCCAGCCATTAGGAGGGTGTTGATGGATGACCGGCGCGGCCAACATTTGATACCGACGTGGCAGGACATCGAAGTCCTCGAATCCGTTAATGCAGCGCTGAAGAAGGCCGCAGATTTTACAGATGCGCTGTCTTCCGAGAAGACAGTTACAGTGTCCTCTGTTAAACCAGTCCTACAGTTATTAACTGAGGATGTTTTGCTCCCAAACGATGAAGACATGCAGTTTATGCACAACGTGAAAAGAAAAATGGTTGGAGTCTTGAAAGACAAATATAGTGCACCTGCAACATAGCAACTATTGGCAAAGGCCTCATTCATTGACCTAAGATACAAGGACATCAACCCCAGAGATAACGTTAAAGGTGCGCTCCTGGAGGAGATGCTGGCAATGCCCGAAGAGTGGCGTGATGTCGGGGATGGAGAAGGTGCCATGAGTACCGCTGCGGATGGACAGGGAGAAGGAGGAAGTGCGCCATCATCTTCTCCTCCTCATCCAAATAAAATGAATCTTGCGGACCTGCTTGGAAAGAGAAAAGCACATTCCTCCAATCCGGTCCCAAAAAGAATCCGTGCAGACACTGAAGTCGCAAGGTATTTGCAGGAGGAAGCCCTCGATCTGCACTCTGATCCGCTTGCCTGGTGGCGGGATAATCAGGCTCGATTCGAAAGTTGCCAGAAAATATATGACTATATGCGCTACGAGCACTCCCTCGGAGCGTGTATTCAGTGCGGCTGGCAACATTGTCACTCCGTTAAGATCCTCGCTGAAACCATACAAAGTTAACATGTGGTTTTCCTGTCACGAAACCTGAAGACCGAAAAATAAAGCAGTTAATAGTTCATTTTTTAATATTTACAATGTAATATAAATGTTAATTTGCTGTTAATAATAAAGAAAACTGCTTTATAATTATTAAAAAAGGTTGTTTAAGTTTAGTCTAATTAATAGTTAATTATTAATATTTACAATTTAATATAAATGTTAATTTGTTTATTTGTTAATAAAGAATACTGCTTTATAATTATTCATTTCCATTGTCATTTACAAGCTACATGCGTTCTTGATCGCATCTGCAGTGTGTGACGCGGCCACGAGAGATTTTTTTTGTGTGTGTGGGGGGGGGTGGGGGGGGTGGTGTTGTCAGTAAGCCGCCAAACCACGAGATTTGTTGCTTATTTTTACGAAAAAATCCCATACCGTTGTAAGAATTGAGAAATTAGGAAATGGCGGACAGTCTGGTTGGGGAGCACCCAGACCCTGAGAGAACAAAGGACCTCTCTGGAAATTACCATTTGAACTCACCATTTGAGAGGCAAAGTCTCACCTCAGAACACATCTCTCCCCCTTTCCTCACTCCCCCTCTCTCATGCTGAGACCACATGTAAATCACCCAAGAAAATGTATAGTTTAATATGAATGATTATCACAGAGTATTTTTCATGTTTGGTATCATTTAAAATGTCACAGTGCGACTGGCACAAATGTCTCATTTCCAAATAAGTAAAACAAAAGGTAATAAGGTTTTTAAGAGTTAAAAGATAACTGAGTTACAATGGAAGGTGGTCTCTCAAGACAAATGGTCACACACCGCCAAAAGATGTAACCTCTGAATGCTAATTTCTTTTGTTAGCACATGTTTCCATGTGAAAGAGGTCTGGCTATTTAATGAAATGCAGCAGGGAACTCGGGGCCTTTTCTGTACTTCAGATTGGTCCGTGCAACCCAACATTAAGAAATACATGAGGCTGAGAGATCTCTCTCAGCCTCATGTATTTCTTAATGTTGGGTTGCATCTTTTCTCTTTATTACAGAGCATTTGATGTTTTGTATCGATTATCTTTGAATTGATTATGAAATTGGCATGATACTTTAACCTGACATAATAAATTGTTACATTTGATTATTTTAACTGACTTTGACATTATTTTCATTAAAGAGTTAAAAGGAATAGTCAAACATTCGCTCACAATTAATGATCCAAAGATATCATTAAAACCTTTTCATTTATAGTCAGATGAAATAACGAGAGAATACATATTCAAATGTATTGCATTTAATCCAAAAATACTTTGCCTGGAGAAAAGGACAGTAACACGTAAAGACCATAGACTGTAAAAAATATGGACAAAGCGTCTGTGACGTCACCCATAGACTTTCTGAAGAACGGTTTTGAGGCCGTTTATGGGGGGTATGGGCGGTGCCATCTTGGAAAATCTTGGGAAATCCTAACCCCGCCCACCTTCTGGCCAATCCATATATGGGTAAAAGGGCGGGCTTTGTGTGAGACTGAGCCGGCCGGTGGACCCGCCTCTTCAGCCAAGCAGTGGTATATTATTATAATAACAACAGTGTTGGGAGTAATGCGTTACAAAAGTAATGTATTACAGTAACTTATTACTTTTTGTTGTAACGCAGTAGTGTAAGGCATTACTAATCAATTTTCAGTTTTATTTTACTTGGTACATGTTCAGTAACGCATGCGTTACAACACACTTTTAGCCCAAAATTTAATTGTTCAAAAAAATAAATAAATAAATAAATAAATAAATACAGCCAGACCGCGAGACATTAACGAATGAAAAATGCAAGTTATTACCTATTCGTGGTCAGTCAATAGCCGCGTGTGGTGTCCAAGTTTGTAAATAATGACTAAATGACAGCTTCTGATATATTGATTTCATTCATCTCCCTCTTGCTGGTGTAGGCTACCTTTGTATTGTGTGACAGTCCAGTAAAATCGTGTTTAGGGCAGGTTTTACAGGAGTGCCGCGATCATTTCGGTCTCTGTGCTTGTAATGGGAGAATATGGTAGAAGAAGACTGTACATTCGCGGGATGGACGTATGCGCATTACTCTGTTTGTTCTTCTGTGTTTTCTTTCTAACCAGAGAGCAGTCAGTTTTCTTTCGTTTTGAATTGTTCTGTTTAAAAGTAGACATGTCTGACTGTGAGGCAAGTAGACGCTGAGTTTCGGTTCATTTATGAGACGCCCGTGCCTCCCTGTCCTGGTTATCTCTTGTCTACTTATTTACTTCTTACTTATTAAATACAGGCAATCGGTAGATGAATTATTGATTAAAATTAAGATACAATTAATACAAAACGAAATTCACTTTAAAGAAAGGTTTTGTGCTTTCTGTTTGATGTCTCTGTGAAAGCTTTAGTGCCGTTCTTTAGTGCCGCTTTCAGAGCGGCCACGCGTCCGTTACGAAGAACTGACACGACCGTAACATCGTTTTTTCCTCATAAATGCGAACACGCAAAATAAAATAAAATAAAATAAAATAAAATGAATATATTATGTTCTGTGGAGAGCCAACCCTTCTTCATCCGGTGGGTAGTATTAGGCCTACTTTTGGTTTGCTTAGTGTAGGCTAATTCACAGAATTACTAAAAAATATTTTCCTATAACCTACCTAAAAGTTAAAGATTTTTTGTCACGCTATTTCCCTCATATTAAATATAAAATGCATGCGTGTATATTTTTCTAATGTATGGACTCGTTTATTAAGGGAGTAGCCTATGGATGTATAAACAGACGTTTCAATATATTGGTATTAAATGCATTTTCTGAGAATTTAATTATATTTCAAGTTTTTACTGCAAATGTCACGTCCATAACGCTGGAATTGCCCAATTTTAAATAATTTATTCTCAACTAGTTTTGTGGTGTAGGTCTACGTATTTTATAATGTTAATTTCAAATAATACTAATAGTAATTTAAAGATGTGGTAGCTTTGGATCTGGACGTGTGGGGTGTGTCGTGATTCTGCCTTCTCACACCGCACACCGACACAGGTTCATGAATCTGAGTGTCGCGGTTTCATATCGCATATCTTTACAGCCCTAGTCATTTTAGAATGTTAAGTTCTACTTCTGTAGTTATTTTGGTTAAAGTAACTCAAAAGTAATACAGGAGTAATGTAACGCATTACAATTCTGAAACAGTAATATTGTAAGGTAAAGAATTACTCTTTAAAGGTGCCTTATGTAAAAATAAATAAATTCGTACTCCACATTCCATACCAGATGGGGGCAGTATACCTCCAGAAAGTGAGTTGGTCTACTCTAGAGTATGAATATCTTCAAGCTACTCCCCTTCACCTTTACCAGTGAATATGTTCATATTCGTTTTGTTCATATTACATTTTTATTGTTAGTTTGAATTACATTAATTTGACAGACAGCATTCGCTGATGTTGACCAAGCTAGCGCCAACGTAACCAGAGCTTCCAACTCTCACGCATTAACCGTGAGACACACGCAAACACTTTTCACACGCTCTCACCCCACACATCAATTTTCTCACGCACAGAAAAATCGCGAAGCAAAGAGGACACGGAGACCGACAGACTAGACAGAGCAGGTTAGTTATGATATAAAAAAATCTCAGCTCTCAGATTCTGTCAATTAAATACCGTTTTGGCGCTTGTAAATGTTACACGACAGATCCCTAGCGCATGTGAACCGATCATCTCTACTAGCTAATAGTAAAAAAATCACGAACACTGAAAGATACAGTAACGTTAGGCTACAACTTACCAAAATGTATTCCTCATACATAATATCGACCAATCAGTGTTTTTTATCATCGTGAAGAGGTCAATAACACAGCTGGAGAACAATTATGTCAGATTTACCTCAGGAAAGCCATTTAATATACATAATATAGGTCACGTAGTTGGCAAGAAAAAAAGAGCAATAGAGATTGTGCTATGTGTACTATATTACAATACTGTATTTATGAACGTTATATACGTTTATCGAACAGCCTTCGATACATTTCTATGTTATAACTTCCCGAAAATCTACACAAACATATAAAACAAACTTCTAACGAAATACTAACAGCATCTTACTTACCAATCCAAACGAAATGTTGCAAGTTCGAAGTCAAACCTCATTTTTTTCATGTCCATTAGTTGTCTCCAGCGATGGAAAGCAGTGCCAATGTTTACTCTGGTTCTGTTCCTTTTTTATCAGATTTTATTTGAATGTAGTAGTGGGCAGTAGGCTACTTTCCACACGATTGACATCAGGTTCAAGTACGCCCACAAGCCGTGCGAGTTATTCGTGTATTGCATGTTTGGCTGGTGGTTATGTTGCCGGCATACCGCCTCCCATGGCCGAAACTGGTATTACGACACCTGTCGGGCCGTGGCTATTAATGCTAATGCTAATTGAGGTTGATATCTCTGCAGCACTATAACTTGACATTTTTTTAATGACATCATCGCCCTTATTTCTTCTCATTCTTTTGATGCATGTAGCTCATTTTTTGGATATTTTTACCTCAATTTTTACATAAGGCACCTTTAATAACAGTAACAAGTAATGTATAATGTATTACAGTTTGAAAGTAACTTGCACAACACTGAATAACAATAATAAATTAAAGTTGCAAGCAGCATTTATCGGGGTTCAAGCAGTTAAGGCCTTTAAGGCCTTTAAGCACACAAGCATCAAAAGACATTACGTTTTATTTAGCAAGCATTTAACAACTGCCATCATAGATGAAAAAGTCAATTTACAGCCAATACATGCAGTTTGCCATAGGAAATATATGGTTTTAAAGCGTTTTTACAGTTATAGCACCTTTTTGCCTGAGTCTTCTTACAGTCTTGCCTGATCTCCACCACTTTTATTAGTAGTACTCAAAGTGTGCCTATATATATGTGGCAAATTTGTTGTAAATATGTAATTTTGATAAGGAGTTTAGACAATTATATTCAGTGGCGTAACGAGCCAACACCGGGCACTTAAGTAGGATTATCAAGGCGGGCCCCTTGATGACGCAATTGATGACATTGATGATGCAATGTCCGCGAGTAGGCTACCATCAATAGGGCAGGATATGATCATACACAGCATATAAGAGATGAGATGACTAACAAAATCAGGAGGAGCCTACGCTCACCAAAAAAAACAAACAAAAAAAACACTGGTGACAGCGCACCATAACACATTGTTAGGCCTAGGTCCAAATACATAAAAAAGATGCTCTCTTACATTATAGCAGGATTTTCCGGGCTTTCCTATGTGCAACTGCAAAGTTGTCGATTAGATCAGGATTGTGCACACGGGCATTCTCAATTGACCCTTCGCAGGGAGTTTGATTGACAGGTGATCTGACTAATCATAATCCGCCATTTTGTCCCACAAAGCAGTCAGGAGAGTTAGTAGATTAACTTTGGAGGATTTAAATTTGAAAAACAAAGTGTACTGACGTCTTAGCACTTTAAAACAACATTCCTTTTATGTTCATTCATGTTTATTTTAATGCTATAAATTAACTAGAAGGAAGAGATGATCGGTTCACGAGCAGCTTTAACTGAGCCTTGAGTCTACAGCGATCTGTCAGACACATTAAAGAGTCACAAAACGGTATTTATTGTTTAAATGTCTCTAAAAAATGACTACATTTGAAAGGTGAGACTTTTGGCGCTTTTCCATTACCAGTACCAGCTCAACTCAACTCGACTCGACTCGACTCGGCTCGCTTTTCGCTCCGTTTTCCGTTGCAGATAGTACCTCCACAATAGTACCTGGTCGTCATAGCGACGCTGCAGGAAACTGCCGTAACTTAATCTTCTACGCGAGATACATCCGCTGCCACACACAATGGACAATGAAGGAAATCGAGTGTATGCTGTTTCTGGATGTTTTTGTTTTTGCTGTTTTTTATTCAGGATACTCCGTCTGGCGCGTGCAGTGATGACGCAGTGAATAGTGACGATTCTCTCTGACCAATCAGCAGTCTGCCGTGTTTTCACGTCACATTTTAGTATCGCCTCAGCTTGCCCCAGCTCACTTAGAACCTCGCCGGAGGTGGTACGAAAAAAAGTACCTGGAAGCAGGTACAGGTACAACTTTTACACAGTGGAAAACCAAACAAAGCTGAGTCAAGTCGAGCTGAGCCGAGCCGAGCCGAGCTGGCTGTAGTGGAAAAGCGCCATTTGTTTCATATCAAAAGTACTTGTCTGTCAGCGCACAGTCTCCTCTCTGATCCGCAATGTATTTTTCACTGCGTGAGAACTTGGTGTGGTGTGAGAGTGGCGTCGCTTGTCAGACAGTAACTAAAGTGGGCGGGTCTTTGCGAATGGTCATTGACAGTATGGACGGGGATTCGCCAGTCCCAATTCAAAACAAATTTCATGACAATCCATCATTGTTTGTTTCAAACATGTGAGAGCATCAAAATGATCCATGGGTGAAATTGATTGGATTTAATTCATTTTTTTGTCAGTTCCTATCATAATTTTAACATTTTGGCGTTATTGTTTAGCTATTTACCTATGTTTTCAAATTTCCTGTGTTTTTTTGTTGTTGTCTCGATCGGACTAACGGCTTTGAAGATAAACACAATTTTTTAAAGCTCTAAATGACACTTACAAAAACCATAAGGCGAAACCTGTCATGTTTGGTATTGTTGGACTCTGCAAGGATTCAGGAGTCTTAGGAGGTCACTCCTGTGAAAAAACACTGGCTTGAAACTTCTAAGGCTCCTTCAAGGCATTGTGCCAATGACGTATACTGAGTTTTTTGAGATACACCAATGTTCTCATAGACTATCATGGCACCCTGGACAAAGACACTGCGTGCCAATTTTCAGTAGACTAACAGTTGGGTGCGCTTATAGCTATTTTCATGATTTTTTTCACTGTTATAGCGCCACCAAGTGGCCAATTGTCACGTTTTTTTTCATGTCAACTATAATATATCTCTCTATAAAATATCTCTTTCCGCTCACAAGTTATAACCATTTTATAGTGCCACCAAGTGGCCAATTGTCATGATTTTTTTTCACGTGACCTCAGAATGAGCTCATGAACATGTGTCCCAAGTTTTGCGAAAATATCTCTTTCCGTTCACAAGTTATAACCGTTTTATAGTGCCACCAAGTGGCCAATTGTTGCGATTTTTTTTCAAGTGATCTCAGGTTGAGCTCAGGAAGATGTATCCCAAGTTTAGCAAAAAAAATCTCTTTCCGTTCACAATTTATAACCGTTTTAGTAAAAGTGGCCCTGGTGCCATCAAATATTTTGGTTCCCCTTATCGACCGTTAATTGAAATTTTGAATTTTTTGGATGATTATTGATTGTCAGACTCCAGAGAATACTCTTGCAGTGGTTTGGTTCCGATCGGGCCAAAAACCTAGGAGAAGTTTGCAAAAATAGGTTTTTAAAAAAAATGCAATTTACTTGAAATTGGCGCCAGAAGGACGAGCAAATCGGAGATAGCCATTTTGTCCGCCTTGATCCAAGGATTCCAACGATATAAGACACTTGACCCTGGGACAAACGGCCTAAGAGTTATGAGCGATTTTGAACTTTTGGTTGCTGTAGCGCCACCTATGGGCCAATCGGGGTCATACTCTGATAGGTTGTCCCCAAATTGAGGCCTACCACCTGGCCAGGTTTCAAGTCTCTAGGCCTTACGGTTTGTCCTGCACGATGCGTTTTACAAATCCTTACAATTACAATAGGGTTTCAGCATTTCATGCTTGAACCCCTAATAAGAATGAAGGCTTTTTGCCAGTTATAGCGCCACCTATGGTCCGATCTCCATGAAACTCTGCATGCTTCCTCACCATGTTCTAACACATATGCTCATCGATTTTTGTGAAGTTCTGAGTTTTCCTTTGGGATTTATAGGCTTTTGAGTGTATTTTGCCACGCCCCTTTTCTAAATGACCCCGTTTCAGCCACCCAAATGCCAAAGTTCAACTTTTTTTTTGATAATTATTGATCTAGAGAGTCCAGAGAATTGTCCTAGACTGGTTTGGTTCCGATCGGGCGAAAAACCAGGGACTAGTTCGCAAAAGTAGGTTTTAGACAAAATCCGACATAGCAGAAAATTTTCCCTGCCTACATCCAAATCGGAGATAGCCATTTTGCCCGCCTTGAGCCAAGGATTCCAGCGATATGAGACACTTGATCCTGGGACAAACGGTCTAAGAGTTATGAGTGATTTTGAACTTTTGGTTGCTGTAGCGCCACCTATGGGCCAATCGGGGTCATACTCTGATAGGTTGTCCCCAAATTGAGGCCTACCACCTGGCCAGGTTTCAAGTCTCTAGGCCTTACGGTTTGTCCTGCACGATGCGTTTTACAAATCCTTACAATTACAATAGGGTTTCAGCATTTCATGCTTGAACCCCTAATAAGAATGAAGGCTTTTTGCCAGTTATAGCGCCACCTATGGTCCGATCTCCATGAAACTCTGCATGCTTCCTCACCATGTTCTAACACATATGCTCATCGATTTTTGTGAAGTTCTGAGTTTTCCTTTGGGATTTATAGGCTTTTGAGTGTATTTTGCCACGCCCCTTTTCTAAATGACCCCGTTTCAGCCACCCAAATGCCAAAGTTCAACTTTTTTTTTGATAATTATTGATCTAGATAGTCCAGAGAATTGTCCTAGACTGGTTTGGTTCCGATCGGGCGAAAAACCAGGGACTAGTTCGCAAAAGTAGGTTTTGGACAAAATCCGACATAGCAGAAAATTTTCCCTGCCTACATCCAAATCGGAGATAGCCATTTTGCCCGCCTTGAGCCAAGGATTCCAGCGATATGAGACACTTGACCCTGGGACAAACGGCCTAAGAGTTATGAGCGATTTTGAACTTTTGGTTGCTGTAGCGCCACCTATGGGCCAATCGGGGTCATACTCTGATAGGTTGTCCCCAAATTGAGGCCTACCACCTGGCCAGGTTTCAAGTCTCTAGGCCTTACGGTTTGTCCTGCACGATGCGTTTTACAAATCCTTACAATTACAATAGGGTTTCAGCATTTCATGCTTGAACCCCTAATAAGAATGAAGGCTTTTTGCCAGTTATAGCGCCACCTATGGTCCGATCTCCATGAAACTCTGCATGCTTCCTCACCATGTTCTGACACATATGCTCATCAATTTTTGTGAAGTTCTGAGTTTTCCTTTGGGATTTATATGCTTTTGAGTGTATTTTGCCACGCCCCTTTTCTAAATGACCCCGTTTCAGCCACCCAAATGCCAAAGTTCAACTTTTTTTTGATAATTATTGATCTAGAGAGTCCAGAGAATTGTCCTAGACTGGTTTGGTTCCGATCGGGCGAAAAACCAGGGACTAGTTCGCAAAAGTAGGTTTTGGACAAAATCCGACATAGCAGAAAATTTTCCCTGCCTACATCCAAATCGGAGATAGCCATTTTGCCCGCCTTGTGCCAAGGATTCCAGCGATATGAGACACTTGATCCTGGGACAAACGGTCTAAGAGTTATGAGCGATTTTGAACTTTTGGTTGCTGTAGCGCCACCTATGGGCCAATCGGGGTCATACTCTGATAGGTTGTCCCCAAATTGAGGCCTACCACCTGGCCAGGTTTCAAGTCTCTAGGCCTTACGGTTTGTCCTGCACGATGCGTTTTACAAATCCTTACAATTACAATAGGGTTTCAGCATTTCATGCTTGAACCCCTAATAAGAATGAAGGCTTTTTGCCAGTTATAGCGCCACCTATGGTCCGATCTCCATGAAACTCTGCATGCTTCCTCACCATGTTCTGACACATATGCTCATCAATTTTTGTGAAGTTCTGAGTTTTCCTTTGGGATTTATATGCTTTTGAGTGTATTTTGCCACGCCCCTTTTCTAAATGACCCCGTTTCAGCCACCCAAATGCCAAAGTTCAACTTTTTTTTGATAATTATTGATCTAGAGAGTCCAGAGAATTGTCCTAGACTGGTTTGGTTCCGATCGGGCGAAAAACCAGGGACTAGTTCGCAAAAGTAGGTTTTGGACAAAATCCGACATAGCAGAAAATTTTCCCTGCCTACATCCAAATCGGAGATAGCCATTTTGCCCGCCTTGTGCCAAGGATTCCAGCGATATGAGACACTTGATCCTGGGACAAACGGTCTAAGAGTTATGAGCGATTTTGAACTTTTGGTTGCTGTAGCGCCACCTATGGGCCAATCGGGGTCATACTCTGATAGGTTGTCCCCAAATTGAGGCCTACCACCTGGCCAGGTTTCAAGTCTCTAGGCCTTACGGTTTGTCCTGCACGATGCGTTTTACAAATCCTTACAATTACAATAGGGTTTCAGCATTTCATGCTTGAACCCCTAATAAGAATGAAGGCTTTTTGCCAGTTATAGCGCCACCTATGGTCCGATCTCCATGAAACTCTGCATGCTTCCTCACCATGTTCTGACACATATGCTCATCAATTTTGGTGAAGTTCTGAGTTTTCCTTTGGGATTTATAGGCTTTTGAGTGTATTTTGCCACGCCCCTTTTCTAAATGACCCCGTTTCAGCCACCCAAATGCCAAAGTTCAACTTTTTTTTGATAATTATTGATCTAGAGAGTCCAGAGAATTGTCCTAGACTGGTTTGGTTCCGATCGGGCGAAAAACCAGGGACTAGTTCGCAAAAGTAGGTTTTGGACAAAATCCGACATAGCAGAAAATTTTCCCTGCCTACATCCAAATCGGAGATAGCCATTTTGCCCGACTTGAGCCAAGGATTCCAGCGATATGAGACACTTGATCCTGGGACAAACGGTCTAAGAGTTATGAGCATGCTTGAACCCCTAATAAGAATGAAGGCTTTTTGCCAGTTATAGCGCCACCTATGGTCCGATCTCCATGAAACTCTGCATGCTTCCTCACCATGTTCTGACACATATGCTCATCAATTTTTGTGAAGTTCTGAGTTTTCCTTTGGGATTTATAGGCTTTTGAGTGTATTTTGCCACGCCCCTTTTCTAAGTGACCCCGTTACAGCCACCCAAATGCCAAAGTTCAACTTTTTTTTGATAATTATTGATCTAGAGAGTCCAGAGAATTGTCCTAGACTGGTTTGGTTCCGATCGGGCGAAAAACCAGGGACTAGTTCGCAAAAGTAGGTTTTGGACAAAATTCGACATAGCAGAAAATTTTCCTGCCTACATCCAAATCGGAGATAGCCATTTCGCCCGCCTTGAGCCAAGGATTCCAACGATATAAGACACTTGATCCTGGGACAAACGGTCTAAGAGTTATGAGCGATTTTCAACTTTTGGCTGCTGTAGCGCCACCTATGGGCCAATCGGGGTCATACTCTGATAGGTTGTCCCCAAATTGAGGCCTACCATCTGGCCAGGTTTCAAGTCTCTAGGCCTTACGGTTTGTCCTGCACGATGCGTTTTACGAATCCTTACAATTACAATAGGGTTTCAGCATTTCATGCTTGAACCCCTAATAAGAATGAAGGCTTTTTGCCAGTTATAGCGCCACCTATGGTCCGATCTCCATGAAACTCTGCATGCTTCCTCACCATGTTCTGACACATATGCTCATCAATTTTTGTGAAGTTCTGAGTTTTTCTTTGGGATTTATAGGCTTTTGAGTGTATTTTGCCACGCCCCTTTTCTAAGTGACCCCGTTACAGCCACCCAAATGCCAAAGTTCAACTTTTTTTTGATAATTATTGATCTAGAGAGTCCAGAGAATTGTCCTAGACTGGTTTGGTTCCGATCGGGCGAAAAACCAGGGACTAGTTCGCAAAAGTAGGTTTTGGACAAAATTCGACATAGCAGAAAATTTTCCCTGCCTACATCCAAATCGGAGATAGCCATTTCGCCCGCCTTGAGCCAAGGATTCCAACGATATAAGACACTTGATCCTGGGACAAACGGTCTAAGAGTTATGAGCGATTTTCAACTTTTGGCTGCTGTAGCGCCACCTATGGGCCAATCGGGGTCATACTCTGATAGTTTGTCCCCAAATTGAGGCCTACCATCTGGCCAGGTTTCAAGTCTCTAGGCCTTACGGTTTGTCCTGCACGATGCGTTTTACGAATCCTTACAATTACAATAGGGTTTCAGCATTTCATGCTTGAACCCCTAATAATGTAAATTTATATATTTTAAAATATTCTTACATAGGCTATATAAAATAAAATGACGCAACCCTGTCTCTTTTTGTTAAATTTCAGTTTTTAAAAGGTATAAGAAGCTATACAAATCAAGAAATAAAGTAAACGATTCAGTCAAACATACAGCAGGCTACAACGTTAACGTTAAATAGCCTAAATATATAAAGTTATGAAACTTCACTTTGCCCTCAGCCAAAACGATTTGCCAAGGAACAAATTATAGATTAACGAGACCAAAGATCGCCCGTTAGATATACACAAGACAAATTATTCTCATGTTTAACCACTAGACTAAAGACATCAGATCCAGCGGCGAACGTCAGAAGCACTAGCCGAGGTAAGGCTGTTCTCGGCGGGGTACATGAGCGCCCGGTGATCGCTGGATCTCACAAGTCCGAAACAGTTAGATAACATTTTTAAATAGGCGCTATCTTTATAAATAAACCACAGATTTGAGCTTTAAACAACTACATTGTCGACTGAAAAACTCTTAAAACTACATTTCGTGGCACAATAACAGTAGTAGGCTATTTTTAAATTTCGCGGCCTTAGTAGTGGAATGTCACTTACCGGAAAAAATGGAGCGAAGTCCTCCTACAGTGTCGGTTAGTGCAGTTTATAGCAGAGCAACCCATTTTATGTACGATATTTCAATACAAATGTTCAGAAAGGATACAGAGGTGATATGATGTGTTGTGTCAGATCATGGCCGAGACGTCAAATTTCAGGAATTCCACTCGGCGCAGCCTATGCTCGTTATCAGCTGTCAATCAAGCTGTCAATCAAAGTTAACCACGCCCTTATTTGTCATACATTTTATATCTAAATACGATCTAAACTAACGAGTTAGAAAAAAATTCACCCCCCTCACAGTTGTCAGGCACTCGGAACCTATCGAAAAATACAATAAAAGTCCATGGGACCAACCTGTAAAAACATGAATTTATGCTGTGAAAACGGACATTTTAACATGGGGTCTATGGACATTTGCTCCCTTTTGGGACCTGCCCCTAGCGGATTTTCGATGTATTCAGTTTTTCGCACTTCCGGGTAGGCTTCATTTTTCAGATTAGAATGTTGCCCCTTGTTAAAGACCTTCCGCGCTGGTCGGATGCCTCCATTGGGCCAATCGAGCGCGAGCTTGCAAGCCTCTACATTACCCATGAGCCTCTACATTACCCATGAGCCTCTACATTACCCACGAGCCTCTACATTACCCACGAGACTCTATATTACCCATGAGCCTCTGCATTACCCATGAGCCTCCACACTACCCATGAGCCTCCGCATTACCCATGAGCCTCCGCATTACTCATGAGCCTCTACATTACCCATGAGCCTCCGCATTACCCATGAGCCTCTGCATTAGCCATGAGCCTCTGCATTAGCCATGAGCCTCTGCATTAGCCAGAGCCTCTACATTACCCATGAGCCTCCGCATTACCCATGAGCCTCTACATTACCCACGAGCCTCTGCATTACTCAAAGAATCTCAAAGAAAAAGATTTAGTTCAGATCCTATCAAGTCAGTGTCTTTTCTTCTCGTCGCGTTCAGATTCACATCGCACTCTTCTCAAAGCGTGAGCTTTTTAAAGAATTAATACCTCATAAATCTACTTCTCAACTTCTTAATAATCTATTGCTGGATTATTAAACAGTTTGTTCTCCCTCAAATCACTCAATCGCATCTGCTCTCACTCTCGTGTCGTTCGCAATCTCCGTACATTTCTGCTTGTGCGCGATCTTCTGGAACTCTCCAACAGGGGGCGGGGCTAACCTTTCACCTCACCAATCAGGAATCAGTTCAGGAACCTTTTTATAATAATATAAATACATTATACTTCATGTTCTTTTCTTACTATTAGTTTTATAGCGATATAAATAAAATAATACTAATTATTAATATTAGTGACCCGAGTTAATGACCTGGGTTACATAAATCAACTATTTAAATGTACATTCATACATCTTATTATTCAGACATATTGTAATAGTTACTCAGTGTGTCAGTAATTAATGGTTAATTCAGGTAGTTATAAAGCATTTAGCTGTGGTCAGTTAACTTTTTTTGTGAGCTCATCTAAAGTGAGGACTAGTTCTGCCTTGTAAAGCTTTTACAAAGGAGATTTTACAGTTATCTTCTAAACAGAAAAAGGAAACAAACACAACACAGTGATACAGAACATATAAATATTTAAAATGTATGAATGTACATTTAAATAGTTTATTAATCGTTTACTTACACTTTCTAAGTGATCTTATGAACCACTGACAACAACTTCTAAATAACCGGTTTGTAAATAATGCAATACTTCATTTAGAAATGATAAATTGATCATTAAAAAGTGAGAAAATACAATTTTATTAAACACATTATAGATATGCTTATAAATAAAAAAATAAAGCATTTATAGCTGTATTTATTAACCGCTTATTAATGTCTATCCATGCTTTATAAATGATGAATTAACTGTTTACTAATGCTTAACTAATGATTAATAGCGTGCAGTTATTATAAAGTGTTACCGAAACACAATTCAACTTTAAAAGCATAAGAAAGAAAAAGAAAGAAAAATAAACAAGAAAGAAATCCGCACTTGTTAAATATGCTGCAATGTGTGCAGTGTGTGTGCGTAAGAGTGGACTGTGCGCGTCTATGAATATAGCAACACTGGCCAAGTTGGCAGCACGGGTGGCTAAGAGTGACTCGGGTACATCGGCGGCGTTAGCCCATCTTGCTCCTGTGTTTTTTCCTGTTCCACCAAGCCATGGAATTTGGGAGTACGGTGCAAAATACTCCAGTCCCGTCCCAAACCGAGGGTCTTGTTGAATCTTGTTGACATATAACAGTAAAATACTTAATGTTAAGGTTTGAATGGGACCCATTTAGGCTACCCATGAGCATTAATACATAGAGGCAGGAAGAAGTACTTTAGAAACCAGGTCTGGCTTGCCAGGCTAGCATGCACTTACTTTTCGTGTTAATATTTTGTGTGATTCCACATCATAGATAGAGGGAAAGTTGCACTAAAACGAAGTATCAATTTAGTCAAACATTCTCAAACAGAAAGACTATCACTTAAATTCTTAATTTCATTTACTTCTATAAACACTGAATGTTGACAGCTCTCAAAAAAACGTCTTCAGCTAAAATACATACAGTCCAACATACAAAATGTGAAACAGTGTCGTCTGCTGTCTGGACAAGATGACTAAATCTAGTGGAGTAATAAAACCATCATTTGTGAACTTTTGTGTATTTATTATAATCGGCACTTCAACCCTCTTTTCTTAGTGATTTGGTCTTTTGAATCTTACACGGATGTTTTGGACACATGTGATTCCTGTGTAAAGATGATGTTTTAAAGTTAGTCCATAGGCTTTACAAGAGTGTGGAACTTTGCATCACTACGGTGTGACAAAATATGTTGGCGTGTAAAAATACACCCAAAGATTTAAATACAACTATTTACACACATACTAAGTAGGAGAATATCTAACTGTATATTGCAGATTGTGAACATTCCATTATCTGTTTATTTGGGGTAAGAGAACACCATTAGCTCATACATCTCTTTGATTTTGTGCTGGATGTAAAAAATAAAGGTATTAGTTAATAACAAACAAACAAAAACTTTAAATCAACATGAAACCATAATATTAATAAATAAAATATGGTTTAATTACAGTTTGAAAATGACTTCCATAATATTTTCTTTTAGTAAAGCTATGTCTGGATCAGCCAACACAAAGTTTTGTGTTGTGGGTGAGACCGCGCAAAGATTACACCAATATTAGCTTTCTCGAACATTGCATGTTTGCACTATGCCTGAAACTTAGTAATTAACATGCATTTATGTAGGACTGTCAAAAAATCATCTGTTATCATGGTTTAGTTGTATTTTAAAACACTGCTTTTTCTTAAAAATGTTGTGTCAGACGTATTTGGTAGCATGATTATCTTGTTTAATCGTGTATTAAATCCATATTTATCAGTCTGATATTTGTAGAAATAAGCAATGTAAATTTATAAAACAAAAAGAACCAGTTAATGGCATTGTGCCAGAACACAACAGGTATGAAGATATGTTTGGTTTTTAACTTTTTATTCTTACTTTAAAGCTAGATTATCCTTTGAAAAGTGTAATACAGTGTTTGATTTTGGGGGGAAATCTGGAAAACTACCTTACACATGCAGTGTTTTCGCCAACTGGCCTAAACAGCCCAGATAGCAACATTGTTTCGGCCCAGATCCGGCCCACATCTGGCACTTGTGGAATGCGGATCTGGCCCACATGCAGCGTGGAATGATGGCACTTGGGCGGACCGCTCCTGTTTGCCAGATCTGGGCCACAAGCAGGCCATAGCAATGCCACGTCAGCCAAGAGCAAAGAAGTAAACCAGAACTGGACCTAATCATGTTCTTGGCTAAGCTCAGAACGGTCAGAGGAGAACCTTGACAGAGAGAAGTGAAGAGAGAATGATCAGTCCCAGCAGACACAGATCACACTTATCAGACATCTTCCGTTTCTGTCAGTCTTCCTCTTCATTATATATAGACATAGCCGCAGGAACACTGTGTTTTTATCAGGGGAGTGCTGGGGGCGGGGCTTAATGGGCGGGGCTTGATATTGCGGGGCAGAGTATTTTAAACAAAATCCTAATATTAAACAGCCCAAACAAAAAGATGAACATACAAATGAATGAGAACAGAGTTATGTGAGAACGCTCAGAACTCATGATACATGTTAAAAAGCACAGCACACAAATCTGCATCTTACCTTATGATACTCACTCAGGAGTGCCGGTTCACACAGAAAGCATAATCTTTCAAAGCGAAAACGCAAGACACCAAACGCGGGCAGTGGAAAGGGGGAAAAAAGCAAGGTCTCGAGGCGCGTTTTCGTTGAACTTATTTTAACTTGAGTGCTGTGTTTTGAGAATGCTGTGTCATGTACGAGACGCGAGCGCAACAGTTAAACACGCCTAGTGCGTTCACACTGAAAAACACGTACTGTGTGAACAGCCCCTAATGCCAATGAATGCTTTAATCAAGACATCTATATTTATTTTTTTCATATGCATTAAATGAGTGTCAAATCAGTTCTGAGATGCTGGTCCTCAACCAGTGTCACGTCACTCACTCCATGCCAGATCGGCTTATTGCCTATGATATATTCATTTCTTTTAAAGTCATAAAACCATATTCAACAACATATAAAAATGAAATATCTTTACAGTAATTTTATAAAGGTAGAAGGTGTTCTCAAAAAACAAAAAGTTATTTTAAGTCATGTCATCTTAAATGCCACTGTAGTGAAACAGCTGTCATCAGGGGGCGCTGCAGCACCTCAGGACCTCTAGTTCCCCCGGCCATATATATAGACTATAAACTTCCTCTATTCTGACCAATTGAGTGTTTAAACCCTGCTAGAGTTGCTGTTGGTGACACTGTCCCACAGTGAAGTGTTGCTTTACATGTGTGAAACGTGTGAGAAGTGCGTATACTGTTAATCACACTGGCTCAACACACATCTGCTCTGAACACAGTTTATAGGCTTGTAGGACTGAAAATAATCCAAGATATTTGACAACAAAAGACATTTGCTTTACTGTTTTCCACCCCTCTTTCTCCCACAAGGAGCATTTGTAGTTCCTAAAGGCACAGAGGGGCTGATAGTGATCAAGGCCTGTAGGCCAAGATGTGTGTACTTCGGGGTTGATGAACTGTCACACCTTTAGTGCGGTGGGGGGAGATGTGATTATCTGATTGGTCCGTTTGAACGTCTCTCATTTGGGTTAATGTCACATGGTCAGGAAAGGATAAAACAAGATTGCAACTGTTGCTCTGTCTCTCTTCTTCTCTGGGTCTCTCTCTCTCTCTCTCTCTCTACTCTTTCTCTCTCTCTCTACACTCTCTCTCTCTCTCTCTCTCTCTCTCTCTCTAAACATTCTATCTCTACACTCTCTCTCTCTCTCTCTTTACCTCCTCTTTCCTCTTACTCTCTACACACACTTTCTCTCTCTACACTCTCTCTCTCTCTCTACACACTCACTCTCTCTCTCTACTCTCTCTCTCTCTCTCTCTCTCTCTACACTCTTTCTCTCTCTCTCTCTCTACACACACTCTGTTTCTCACTCTCTCTCTCTCTCTACTTTCTCTCCCTCTCTCTTTCTCTCTCTCTCTCTCTCTACACTCTTTCTCTCTCTCTCTCTCTCTCTCTCTCTCTACACACACTCTGTTTCTCACTCTCTCTCTCTCTCTCTCACTCTCTCTCTCTCTCTCGTAACATATTTCATATATGCTGGGTAAGATTAATGGTATAAGTTATCATCATCTATTTTGTAACTATTTTAAGTGTAATCATTACCATATTTTGTCATTAAACCTTTTCAATTACAAATAATGTGCTAACTAGTTTTGATTTGGTATTGACTTTGAAGTGCTTCATATTGCAATACAATATCATCACTCTCTACAGCAACGCTCTCCCACATATTAAGCTATTGTAACTGCGCTTATTTCCGTCGTTGGTATAAGTGGCAGTGGGTGGAATAGACAAGAAATGTGCAGTTTTCTACCATCTTGCTGACAACGTTTCTTTAGTCATTCAGCAGTCTTGCAGACTGAACCCCTGCAGGAAATCCACCCTTATTCTAACCCTACACTACTCTTCACTTTAGGTCCCACAGTGACACGAGTCCCCATGAGTCTGTGTGCATTCAGGTTTAAGTCATGTACACATGTACACACACACACACACACACACACACACACACACACACACACACACACACACACACACACACACACACACACACATACTCACACACACTCCTTCACCTGAACACACACTGCTCATTTCATAAGAGAAAGACAAGAGGAATATTTGGCATAAGAAAAATGCATTCAAATCAACTCCCTAGCACTTAATTAATTTGAGTCCACTTAAAAATACTTTAAATACAGAGATTTCCACTGGATCAGCAGCTACACAGTCACCGCCTGTTAAATAAAACCACACGCAGCAAATCATCACTGTTTCTAGATCTTCTGCTGGACTGAAGCACAGGCTCTACTCTCCAGCACAATGGGATCATACAACACTGTCACAGCAGCCAGAGGAAAACTAATGTTAAAGAGTCAAGGGTGAAGAGACCCACTAATACAAACACTGATCACCATAACGGCGACTCTATTATTTTCAATAAAACATCTAAACCTCTGTTCATTCTCAACAAGAACTTTTGGACATGTATGAGAGAAATGATGAGGGTATAGGGTGTGATTGGGAACACAGCCTCTGCGTGTCGACTTTGAGCGCTGTTAATTCACAGTATATTCATGTAGGCTACTTTCTCTAAAACAACAAATATTACCCAGAATACATTTTATCATAATAACCAGGGATTAATAAGCAGTTTTTTGTTGGCAGGTGACACGACTGATAGAACCTTGACAGAGAGAAGTGAAGAGAGAATGATCAGTCCCAGCAGACACAGATCACACTTATCAGACATCTTCTGTTAATTATAATTTTCCATTTTGAGTGTTGAAACCCTGCTAGAGTTGCTGTTGGTGACACTGTCCCACAGTGAAGTGTTGCTTTACATGTGTGAAATGTGAGATGTGCATATACTGTTAATCACACTGGCTCAACACACATCTGTTCTGAACAGAGTTTATAGGCTATTCTTTGCATTACTGTTAGTTTCACTTCTTTATTTGAGCAGTTTCCAGCATGCCATTAAACTCTACAAGTAAAATCTTGCAATTATTAGTGATAAAATTGGTTTGTTACTGAAAAGGTTTCCACTGTCCATGACTTCTGAATTATAAAACAGATTTTAAAAGTATTGTAAAGTAATTATTAGCATCAGCTTGGTAAAATAAACCTGCATTTGCACATGAGCGTCTGTAAAGCAGATATTAACTGTCTTCAGGGAGTTTCTACACATGGATTATAACGTTCTGCTTTACTCTCTCCAGCCTTGAGAAATATATCAGATCCAGACTCCTTTATCAACACTACAAATGCTCTGGAAGATCTGGGATGTATTTCTCAAGCACCACTGATTTAACTTCCGCCTCCCTGAACTTCTGGACCACTTTGCTAAAACACTTGAACGAGTCGTTTTCGACCAACTATCTACATTTCTCACACAGAACATCCTCCTGGACAACAACCAGTCTGGCTTCAGAAGCGCCACTAAACTGAGACGGCCCTGCTCTCGGTTATTGAAGGTCTGAGACCGAATCCTCAGGTCTCATCTTACTGGATCTGTCTGCTGCTTACAGTTAACCACCAAGAAGAGCATCTCAGGAACAGTGGTTCAAGTCTGATCTCTCAGTGGGTCCTTCAGGGTGTTGTGAGCTGTTTAAGACCCAATATCTAGCTCTCGGTTATTGAAGCGGCTTCTCAACTACAACTCGCTTCAGTGGACTTACAGATTTGAGTGCATATTACCACTATCCACTAAGTTGTCTACCAACAGGTTTGCAGGGCTGACTCAATCGACGGCTGCCATGTCACTGAGATTTTTTTCAGAAAAAGTATATTTCTGAAAAAAAGTACTTTTAATAACTACTAATACCACATTGGGGAAAAACTACTAGTCATATATTTCAAACCTTAGTTAAGCAAAATTATCTTGCATACTCTAATGTACTTAAGGTATCAAGAGTAAAACTAAAGGTATGTATTCTGCAGGAAAATAAACTCCTTGTCAGGGTCTTTATGATGGTTTTGCATTTATATTAGGCTACTACTGCATTACTGCGTATATTGCATTTTACTTCTGAATATTTTCAAGGTTGTTACATTTATACAATATACTTTTGTGTAATTTAATGTAAAACAATGCATCATATTGTAAAATAACATACATTTGTAGTGTTGCTGTCCTGTGAGGAAACAAAAGGTACTTCAGTAGGTTACTTCACATTTGTACGTGAATACTTAATGAAGTATGTGGTTCCGAAAATTAAAATAACTAAATGTAGGCCTATTGTCACAATATTAACAAATTGTTGCTATATATAGCTGCGTCCCATTATCAAAGGGCGCATCTGAAGCGCTCGGACCGGTCTAGCCTACGGAGGATTGTTCTTGTCGCCTAGCAACTGTGACAGCTGCCGATGAGCGGGAGTAACATTATATATGAAAATACATGATCCGGCAGCGCCAGGATGAAACATCCGCACCATGTCCTCCAGTAAAATACAAAACATAAAAATGACAATAGCCAATTCTGGCTCCATAGCTGTTCACTCAATTATATCAAATGAATGATCAGGATGGCAGCTGTCCTCTCGCACCGTTGCTAGGCGCCAGGAGCGGTGATCGGGAACACCTGGTAGCGCAATTAGGAAATCCTACGAAGGCTACATGGTGATGCCTTCGAAGTCTGCGGCCTTCACATTGGGACACAGCTGGTAAAAGCATAACCAGCGTAACGAGAGAGGGGTCTCACTAAGGGGGATGCAGAGATGTGGCTGAGTCTTTATATTAACATTTCTGATTGTGTGAATGATCAGCCCTCGGGGGCCCCTTAAAATGCAGGGCCACAGGCAATTGCCTGGCTTGCCTGCCTTATTGGGGTGCCTCTGAAATAGAGTCGCCAGAAAGAAAAAGAAAACTGATAGAAAACCTTTTCTTTTTCTCTTAAATTAACAACTTGATCCAACTCGCACAGTCAAGAACGTATGCCGATATAACTAATCCAACTCTTTTATCAGGGTCACAATATAGTATTTCAAACAATTATTCTTACATGAATAATTGTGAAGTCAACAGTTGGATGTGCCAAAACTTTCTTCAGTTAAACAAAGACAAAACTGAATTCATTGCGTTTGGAAACAGAGATGAAGTTCTCAAGGTGAACGCATACCTTCACTCTTGGGGTCAAACAACTAAAAATCAAGTCAAGTCAAGTCAAGTTTATTTATATAGCGCTTTTCACAATACAGATTGTATCAAAGCAGCTTCACAGTATTAAATTAAAATAATACATCAATGTTTGTTTCTAGTGGAAAACGTCCACGTTTGGTAATGCTGATCAATAGTATTGTTGATTGATTAATTAAATTAATATCCCCAAATATCCCCAACTGAGCAAGCCAAAGGCAACAGTGGCAAGGAACCGAAAAACTCCATCAGGTGACCTAATGGAGAAAAAAAAAACCTTGGGAGAACCCAGGCTCAGTCGGGGGCCAGTTCTCCTCTGGCGTTTATGAACTAGAGGTCGGATTTAACTGTAAGATTAAAAGTATTATATGAATGCCTGGCTGAAGAGATGAGTCTTTAATCTAGTTTTAAACTGGGAGAGCGAGTCTGAGCAACGAACAGTATCAGGAAGGCTATTCCAGAGTTTTGGAGCTAAATGTGAAAATGCTCTCCCTCCTTTGGTGGACCTAGATATCCTAGGTATGACCAAAAGCCTTGAATTTAGTGATCTTAAAGAGTGCGATGGATTATAGGGTGATAGAAGATCCGTTAAATAGACTGGAGCTAAGCCGTTTAGGGCTTTATAAGTCAGTAGCAATATCTTGTAATCAATACGGAACTTTATAGGTAACCAATGTAGTGATGATAAAATCGGTGTTATATGATCATATTTCTTGATCTAGTAAGAACTCTAGCGGTGGCATTTTGGACTAACTGTAGCTTGTTTATTGAGGATGCAGGACAACCGGCTAATAAAGCATTACAGTAATCTAGTCTCGAGGTCATGAATGCAAAGCTTAGCAATGTTTCTAAGGTGGAAAAAGGCTGTTCTTGTAACATATGAAATATGATTTTCAAAAGACAGGTTGCAGTCTAATATAACACCCAGGTATTTTACTGTAGAGGATAAAGTAACAGGACATCCTACTATGTTAAAGTTGTATTGTGAGAGGTTCTGTGGGCGTTTTTTTGAACCGATAAGTAGTACCTCTGTCTTGTCTGGATTTAATAAGAGAAAATTGCACGTCATCCAATCTTTTATATCTTTAACACACTCTGTCAATTTGGATAATTTTGCGTTTTCATCTGGCCGTGATGAAATATAGATTTGAGTGTCATCAGCATAACAATGGAAACTAATTCCATGTTTCCTTATAATATTTCCAAGTGGCAGCATATATATTGAGAATAACAGAGGGCCTAACACAGATCCCTGCGGCACTCCATAGTTTACTGGAGTTATGATCGATTTTTCTCCATTTAAATAGACAAAATGGTAGCGGTCAGATAAGTATGATCTGAACCAGCTTAATGCTTGTCCTTGAACACCAGTATAATTTTGTAGTCGATCTAAGAGTATTGTGTGATCTATAGTATAAAACGCAGCACTAAGATCAAGTAAAACTAGTATTGAGATACAACCTTGGTCAGAAGCTAAAAGTAAATCATTTGTGATTTTGAGTTTCAGTAGCCTGAATCCTAACTGAAACTAGGATTCATAGATGTCATTTTCTTGCAAGAAAGAGCCCAGTTGGGCGGACACAACTTTTTCTAGTATTTTAGACATAAAAGGTAGATTTGAAATGGGTCTATAATTTGCTAGATTATGTGGGTCTAATTGTGGTTTCTTAATAAGTGGTTTTATAACTGCCAGTTTAAATGTTCTTGGAACATGACCTAAAGATAAAGATGAGTTAATAATATTGAGAAGAGGCTCTTCCACTATAGGTAACACTTCCTTCAGTAGTTTAGTTGGTATAGGATCTAATAAACATGTTGTTGTTTTAGATGAAGTGATAAGTTTATTTAACTCTTTTTGTTCTATAGTTGTAAAGCACTGTAATTGTTCTTGCGGGGGGATAATTGAGGCTGAATTATAAGGCGCGATTGAAGATCGAATGTTTACAATTGTGGTTCTGATGTTTTCTATTTTCTCAGTGAAGAAGTTCATGAAATCATTACTACTAAACTGTAACGGGATATTTTGTTCGGGTGACGTCTGTTTATTTGTTAGTCTAGCCACGGTGTTAAATAAAAACCTAGGATTGTTTTGGTTGTTTTCTATTAGTTTGGAGGTGCTCAGCCCTGGCCGCTTTTATGGCCGTTTTATAATGTGACATACTGTCTTTCCACGCGATTCTAAAGACCTCTAAATTAGTTTGTTTCCATTTACGCTCTAAATTACGGGTTTCTCTCTTTAGAACATGCGTAGTATTGTTGTACCATGGTGCTTTACTTTTCTCACTGACCTTTTTTAATCTAAAGGGTGCAACAATATCCAATTTTCCAGAGAGAATGGTGCTCATAGTGCTAGTTAATTACTCTAGTTCATCTGTTTGTTTGGGTTCACTGAGCAGCTGAGACAGATCAGATGAGCAATTTGAAAAATTATCTATGGTGGATGGAAGGATTGTTCTGCCTGGTCGATAACGCGGCGCAGCATGACATATTACAGGAATACGTAATATGCAAGTTACCATGTAATGGTCAGTGACATCATCACTTTGTGGAATGATATCTATATCGGTTGGATCGGTTCCATGTGATATAATTAAATCGAGTGTATGATTAAAACGATGAGTTGGTCCGGTAACGTTTTGCTTGACCCCAAAGGAGTTTAATAAATCTGTAAACGCAGCCCCTAACGCATCATTTGGATTATCTACGTGTATGTTAAAATCTCCAACAATTAATGCTTTATCGACATTGACTAATAGGTCTGAGAGAAAATCTGCAAACTCTTTTAGGAAATCAGCGTAAGGCCCAGGCGGTCTATATACGGTAGCCAAAGCTAGAGATAATAGGGATTTTTTTCTAACATCTAGGAGCGTAACATTTAGTACAAGTACTTCAAACGGAATAAACTTATAACCCGTTTTCTGAGTAACATTGAGAATATCTCTATAAATTGTTGCAACACCGCCGCCACGACCAATCAGACGGGGCTCATGCTTATAGGAGTATCCTGATGGAGTAGACTCATTTAGACCGAAATAATCATTTGGTTTAAGCCAGGTTTCAGTAAGGCAAAGTACATCGAAGCTATTATCTTTGACTGCCTTAGGTGTGAGTGATCTAATGTTTAGAAGACCTAGCTTTAGAAATTGTTTTTGTTTACTAATAGCAACATTTTCTGGTTTAATAACAATTAGTTTTTTCCTAGATCCTGCAGTAGATTTATTATTTGATTTCACTAAACGAGGAATAGACACAGTTTCTATGCAATGTTCAACACTAGTATTTATATCAGTTAAATTGGTGCAGCAAAGACTATAATTTGGACTTTTGGTTACTAGTCAAAAGGTATTTAACATTTTGGAGATGTTATCCGACAGAAGATTCGCTCCGAATCTGCTTGGGTGTAAGCCATCAGCACGGAAAAGCCTAGGACGCTCCCAAAACAGATTCCAATTATTTTCAAAGAGCAGTTTCTGCTCATTGCACCATGACATTAACCATTAATTTAGCGCTAATAATCTACTAAACTTTTCATGTCCTAGTCGGTACGTGGGAAGCGGTCCTGACACTATGATCGTTGTTTCAGGCGATGTGTTGCGTACCGTATCGATCAGATTCCTGAAGTCTTTCTTCAGAACCTCTGTCTGGCGCAGCCTGATGTCGTTCACTCCCGCGTGCAGGACCACAGTTCCGACGCGCTCGTCACCGTTCAGAATCTCGGGAACGCGAGCAGCGATTTCAGAAACACGAGCACCAGGAAAGCAGTGACTATGCACCTTACTTTTACCTAACGTAGCGTGTACGTGCCAAACGATGGAATCGCCGATGATCACAGCATCGCGTTCTGTTTCGCGAAGAGGGGAGAAGCGGTTTTGGGTGGATATCTCGAAAACCGGGAGGGTCGGAGAGAGTCTTGGTCTAGACCTGACTCACTCGGGACCGATGCTGAGAAACGCACGGAGTAGACGAGGTCGGAGTCAGCGGGTTAGTAACGTTAATCACTGATTTGTGTGCATCGGCGCGTGATGTTTCAAGAGCTAAACGCCGGTCTATCAGCTCGGCTTGTCTCACTAAAAGGTCGTGGATCTGTTTCTCAACAGCTTCCAGCTCAGACTGCAGTGCGTGCAGCTCAAATGTGTCTTCACCTGCACCAAAAGGTAGACTACTTACATCTGATATATTCGCCATTTTAACAGATGGACAGTAACGTTAAGTTAGCAACGGCGCTACCAGTGATGCTATCAATATTAATACTAATTTATGACTGAAGTCTTGGATATAATCCGTCTTTTTAGTGGTACGGGTGTAGAGTAGACGCATGATAGGCGATAAAATATTTGTAAGTGAGTGTGGAGAAGACGCGTTCAGCCGTGATCCACAGGAGTAACCTATAAGGGTATCCGACGTTGGATCACTAATAGGCTTGAGACGCGTCTGCTCAACAGTCAGCGTTGTAACTATGAGGTTTGAGCAGCAGTGCTTCTCAGTGAGGAAAGGTAGAAAATGTTCGTTGTAAGTGAGTTTAAATAGAAAATCAAGAATTATAAATCAAATCGATGGAGCTCCAAAGACAACAACGCGTTCAGACGCGAGGCATGCGCATTTGTCAACAGGAAGCGGAAATTGTGTCATTCAATGACACAAATGACACACTCAATTGTGTCATCATCAGAGAAGATATTCTTGAATCTCTTGAGAAGAGAAGTCAAGAATCTTGGTGTGACACTAGAGTCAGACCTTAGTTTCAGTAGTCATGTCAAAGCAATAACTAAATCAGCATACTATCATCTGAAAAATATTGCAAGAATTAGATGCTTTGTTTCCAGACAAGACTTAGAGAAACTTGTTCATGCTTTCATCACCAGCAGGGTGGATTATTGTAATGGACTCCTCACTGGCCTTCCCAAAAAGACCATAAGACAGTTGCAGCTCATACAGAACGCTGCTGCCAGGATTCTGAGCAGAACCAGAAAATATGAACATATCACACCAGTCCTCAGGTCTTTACACTGGCTCCCAGTTAAATTTAGGATTGATTTTAAAGTATTATTACTGGTATATAAATCATTCAATGGCCTAGGACCTCAATATATTGTAGATATGCTCACTAAATATAAACCCAACAGATCACTCAGATCATTAGGATCATATCAGCTAGAAACACCAACGGTTCACTCTAAGCATGGCGAGTCTGCTTTTAGCTATTATGCTGGAACCAGCTTCCAGAGGAGATCAGATGTGCTCCTACAGTAGTCACATTCAAATCCAGACTCAAAACACATCTGTTTAGCTATGCATTTACTGAATGAGCACTGTGCCACTGTTCGTCCAAATGTTTGTACTGTACTGTACTGAATTTTATTTTATTTTTCTAAACTGTTTTAATTATTCTTATTTCTTTTTATTGTGTATGAAATGTGCTATATAAATAAACTTGCCTTGCCTTACAAGATGACGTTTTTTTAAGACAAATGTTGCAGTGAACTTGATCATGAATTACTTTTCTCACTGCATTACACACATTCTCTCTTTCGCAAGTTTCTGCATGACCCTGATTATTACTGATTGGGTGCAGTATGCTAGCTGGAGCCGTTTACCTCCAGTCTTTGTGCTAGGCTAGGCTAGCGGTGGGTGCGTCAGACAGAGTTACGGCACGCACGGAGATGAGAAGGGTATGTATGGACTGATCTAACTCTGGGGGATACGGTGAATAAGCTAAAGTCCCAAAAAGTCGGCCTGTTCCTTTAACAAGAACAACAGACTATTAGCAACAACAGTAGCGTAGCACAAGAAGCACATTATAAAGAGAGCAGAGCACATGAGGAACAGGAGAGCACACTCAGACAAACGAGGACTTAACGAGAACTAAACAAGGGGGCGTGGTAATGGGAAACAAGGAGGCGGGACCAGAGGATCACATGACCAACACAACCAGAGACAGAGCCGTGTGCTCAAACACAACACAAACAAAGAGACACTGAACAATGACCTTGACAGAGAGAAGTGAAGAGAGAATGATCAGTCCCAGCAGACACAGATCACACTTATCAGACATCTTCTGTTTCTGTCAGTCTTCCTCTTCATTATATATAGACAAAGTTGCGGGAACATGTTTTATCAGGGGGGTGCTGGGGGCGGGGCTTAATGGGCGGGGCTTGATATTGTGGGGCAGAGTATTTTAAACAAACGCGGGCAGTGGAACGGGGGAAAAATGCAAGGTCTCGAGGCGCGTTTTCGTTGAACTTATTTTAACTTGAGTGCTGTGTTTTGAGAATGCTGTATCATGCACGAGACACGAGCGCAACAGTTAAACACGCCTAGTGCGTTCACACTGAAAAACACGTACTGTGTGAACAGCCCCTAATGCCAATGAATGCTTTAATCAAGACATCTATATTTAGTTTTTTCTCATGCATTAAATGAGTGTCAAATCAGTTCTGAGATGCTGGTCCTCAACCAGTGTCACGTCACTCACTCCATGCGAGATCGGCATATTGGCCATGATATATTCATGTATTTTAAAGTCATAAAACCATATTCAACAACATATAAAAATGAAATATCTTTAGATTCATTTTATAAAGGTAGAAGGTGTTCTCAAAAAACATGTTGAAAAACAAAAAGTTATTTAAAGTCATGTCATCTTAAATGCAGCACCTCAGCACCCCTAGTTCCCCCGGCCATATATATAGACTATAAACTTCCTCTATTCTGACCAATTGAGTGTTTAAATCCTGCTAGAGTTGCTGTTGGTGACACTGTCCCACTGTGAAGTGTTGCTTTATATGTGTGAAACGTGTGAGAAGTGCATATACTGTTAATCACACTGGCTCAACACACATCTGCTCTGAACAGTTTATAGGCTTGTAGGACTGAAAATAATCCAAGATATTTGACAACAAAAGACATTTGCTTTACTGTTTTCCACCCCTCTTTCTACCACAAGGACCATTTGTAGTTCCTAAAGGCACAGAGGGGCTGATAGTGATCAAGGCCTGTAGGCCAAGATGTGTGTACTTCGGGGGTTGATGAACTGTCACACCTTTAGTGTGGTGGGGGGAGTGTAATTATCTGATTGGCCAGTTTGAACGTCTCTCATTTGGGTTAAAGTCACATGGTCAGGAAAGGATAAAACAAGATTGTAACTGTTGCTCTGTCTCTTTTTGTGCTCTGGCTCTCTTCTTCTCTGGGTCCCTTTCTTGGGGCTTGTCAGAGTATTGTGTATGTGACTTTAAGAGTATTGTGTATGGAAGGAAGACCGTTTAAGGAAAAAGTCATATATAACGTTAGCTCGCTGAGAAGAAGCACTTGTGTACTTGAACCTCTGTTCATTATTGTTTTCGTTATTAAATAAAAGAAAGAGTCATCGTCTGCCTCCTTCCTTGACATGGTGTCAGAAGTGGCAAGGTAAAGAGAGAACTACATGCCAGAAAATGCCACTGTTCAAGCCGCCAGACAACTTTACATTCGACAAGCCGGGAGAATGGCCATCATGGCGACAGCGTTTTGTGAGAACGGCTGCCAAGCTCACAGAAGAGGACGGGACCATCCTAGTGAGTACATTCATTTACGCGATGGGAAATGAGGCGTAAAATATTTTCAAATCCTTCGTTTTCAAGAAAAAGAAAACGATTTTGAGACAGTTTTGAAGAAATGCAATGACTACTTTGTACCACAGACCAACATCATTCACGAGAGGGCGCAGTTTCACCAGCGATCTCAGAGATCAGGGGAAAAAGCTGAGACATTTATTTGTGCACTGTACGAGTTGTCAGAAAACTGTGACTTTGGTGCTAACAGAAATGAGAACATCAGAGATAGATTAGTTGTAGGAATTAGAGACAAGGATCTGTCAAAAAGATTACAACTAATTAAAGACCTCACACTGAATGTTGCAGTACAAATGGTAAGACAAGCAGAGGAAGTTACTCACCAGGTCAGCCAGCAGGGGGATCCAATGTGCAGCGTTCAAGAGATCAGACGACCCAAACAGCGTACTGGCTACAGGTCTGAGCACAGCAGAGAAAGCCAACCTGGTAAAATACGGAATGGCGAGGACAAATGCAGCCGATGTGGCAAAACAAAACATAAAGACAGAGAGAAATGTCCAGCTTTTGGAGCAGAATGTAGGAGATGTCACAAGAAAGTTTTTACTGTAGAATATACTGCCACATCAAATAAGCTTTTGTTTAGCAATTTCTGCTCATATGATTTATATATATATATATATATATATAAAATACTATTTTTGTCAAAAATGAAGTCATCAACTAAGATGTTAGCTGTTCCAATGTTGGCTATATTCAAACTAATGAATACATATGATAAAATGTAGGCCTATAATCATTTTTTTTACAAAGAAAGAGTACACTTGAAATATTGTTAAATACTGAAATTGTAATTATTGTTGTAATTGTAACCTTTTTAATAAAATAGCAAAACATATTTACAAGATAGATCTTAAATGGTCAATATAAGTCTTCTTCTAAATATATCTTTTGTCCTTGCATTCATTCTTGGCTCAGTCAGTGTCACACCTGAATGAATGGCTCATTATGCAGAGTGGGTGGGACATTGTATTCTCAGGTGTAAACTACTCCTCCTTCACGCCCCCCTCGCATATTGGCTTTCAAAGCAAAACCTGTTTAGCAAAAATTGTTTTATGTGAACGATAAAGCAAGACTATTTTCACATAATTTTGAAGCCAGAACTCGAAGCGACAACATCCATTAGTCAAAAGTCTTGTGGACACATATTTAGTATGAGTTTTGTGGTCTTATTTCAGCAACTTTCTTCTTTTTTTTTTTCAATAACCACGCATAAAAATTATTCTCTTAAAAATACAAACATCTACATTCATGTTGCTCACATATTATGGTAGCCCTGTTTGTGCTATATAGAGTGAATTTACACCTTTGCCATTTTCATGTTTACAAATAACTGAAAAAACCACAAATGTCAGGGCATGTCAAAAAATCCCAAGGGCCCCAAAAACACCTTAGACCCCAGAGGGTTAAAATAGATACAGGGGCGGATGTGACAATAATAAGCGAACAGACATTCCAGAATCTACAAAAGAAACATGAACTGTGCAAAGCAAATGTCATACTCAACAGTCCGGGAGGCCAGCTAAAATGTGTGGGTCAATTCAGAAGTCATATAAAGCATAAAGCGAAACAGTACGAACTGACCATATATGTTGTAAAGGGCCCAACAGTGAATAATCTTCTCAGTGGAAGGGCAGCTAAAGAAATGGGCTTGGTTAAACGAATAGAAGAGGTAAATACTAACAATGGGGACCACGGAAGGCTAAACACTGAACCAGTTAAGATTCTACTCAGAGAAGGAGCAGAACCGTATGCTGTTAATACTGCCCGTAGAGTCCCATTGCCGCTGCTTCAGAAAGTGAAAGAAGAATTAGGAAGGATGGAAGCTAGTGGTGTGATTGAGAGTGTCACCCAACCAACAGACTGTTGCGCACCTATGGTGCCCGTCATCAAACCCAACGGACATGTGCGAATATGTGTTGAAAAGACTGAATGAAAACATCAAAAGAGAACGATTCATGCACGACACGACACACGATTGAAGCAGGTAATGGAAAAAATGGAACTCGCCGGTCTGAGATTAAATAAAGACAAATGTAAGATCCGAAAAAGTGAGCTGCATTTCCTGGGTCAGGTAGTCGATGAGAATGGAGTCCGAGCAGACCCAGAGAAAGTCAAAGCTATTGCTGAACTCAAAGCCCCAAATAATGTACATGAACTAAAGAGAGTGCTGGAGATGATAGTGCGGAACGTCATAATGCGCAGATAGAGAAAGAGTGTCTCGCAGGAGTCTGGGCGTGCAAACATTTCAGCAAATACCTGAGTGGAATGGGGCATTTCAAATTCATTACAGACCACAAGCTGCTGGTTCCTTTAATAAATTGTGAAGATTTGGACAATGTACCAATCAGATGCCAGAGACTTTTACTCAGACTGATGAGATTCAATGTGACAGCTGAGTATGCTCCAGGTAAAACACTTGTTGTAGCAGACACTTTATCACGAAGCCCACAAAGCAGCACCATGGACAGCACCACGGAAGTGGACGTCAGCTGCTATGTCAATGCAATCGTTGAAAGCCTTCCTGCTTCAAAAGGCAAAATAAGTGCAATTCGTGATGCAACGCAACAAGATGGAAAATTGCAGAGAGTGAAGCACTTAATTGGAATCGGATGGCCTGAAAATGCTCGCGATGTACATCCCTCGTTGAGAGACTTTCACGCATTCAAAAGTGAATTGTCTGAGACTGACGGCTTGCTTACTAGAGGAAACTGTATCATCATACCAGAGTCTCTTCGAGGAGAAATTATCGAACGAATACATGAAGGACATATTGTCTTGACCAAATGTAGGGAAAGAGCACAGACATCCGTATGGTGGCCAGGACTGTCCTCTGAATTAAAACAGAAAATTGAAAAGTGCACATTCTGCTGCGAACACAAAAGAACATAAAGAAAAGAACCTTTGAATCCAACTCCGTTACCAGAAAGACCATGGCAGCGATTGGGGGTAGATTTATGTGAGTACAAAGGAAAAAACTACATCATACTCTCAGACTATTATTCCAGATACTTAGAAATCCAACACTTATCGAGCACTACAGCTGAACAAGTAGTCACCAAGCTCAAAGCTACATTTGCACGATTCGGAATCCCAGAAGTTGTTGTGTTGGACAATGGCCCACAATTTGCAAGTGAAACATTCCAGTCATTTAGCTGTGAGTATGATTTTAAGCATGTGACTTCAAGTCCACATCATCCTTCGAGTAATGGTCATGCAGAACGTGCAGTCCAGTCAGCAAAAGCCATCCTACGGCAAAAGGACCCGGTACTAGCGTTGCTGAGCTACCGAACAACCCCAAATGCGTCAACTGGAGTGAGCCCAGCAGAACTTTTGATGGGACGGAGACTCAGGAACACATTACCAACACTGGACCGCAACCTCATTCCGAAGTGGCCGGATCAGAGACAGATACGGAGACGAGATGATGCTGGTAAGCAACAACATGCATTCTATTTTAATAGACGGCATGGAGTGAGAAACTTGCCTCCGCTAAAGCCAGGAGATCCAGCTGGATGGGGAAAAACAGTGGAAGACTCCAGTGACAGTCATGGGACAGAGTTCAACGGACATGGGACAGTCATGGGACAGAGTTCAACGGAGCGCTCTTACATGATCAGTAGCCCAGATGGGGAAATGAAAAGGCGTAATCGGTGCCACTTACAGCTTCAACGTCCCTCAGAGAGCAGTGATGATGCCGAAACAACAGGGCGCTCAGAGTGTGATGATGAGACAGTTCGAACAAATGACTCACTGCTCACACAGACTAGTGAAGGATGTAGAGTAACAAGGTAGGGTAGAGTGAGTAAACCAGTTCAGAAGCTGAATTTGTAATATTGTATGTCTTACAAGTAGTGTAAGAATTGAGGTTAAGAAACTGTTCTAATGTCAATGTTAGTGGTTGAAGTTAAGTATAGGAAAAGTGAAGAGAAGTAAAATGTTGATAAATGTGAGAAGCATTAATACTGTGTTATGTAAGTCATGCATACAGTTAAATTCTCTAATGTAGGGAATACTTGGTTGTTTAGGAGAGCATAAGTTGAATCTTTAAAACACAGCCTTGTGCTAATTAAGGTAGAGATAATATACTATGTTCATTGTAATTTGGGATACCAGTTCTTCTGTTAAAAAGAAAACAAAAAGAAAGTTCTTAAAAGGGGCAGATGTCAGAGTATTGTGTATGTGACTTTAAGAGTATTGTGTATGGGACTTTAAAGTAAGCCCTTTTAAGGAAAAAGCCATATATAACATTAGCTCGCTGAGAAGAAGCACTTGTGTACTTGAACCTCTGTTCATTATTGTTTTCGTTATTAAATAAAAGAAAGAGTAAAATAAAATAAGAGAAAAGATTACAAGTGCATAGCCAATGTGAGTGATTCCTTCAGAGTGAACACGGGTGAATCTGACTGCAGTAGATGTGAAAGATATGAATAAAAATGATGTTATTTCAGCCAGCGCACATACCTGTATTTACATCCTGTTTTCGGTCTAAGTCCATAGTAGTCGATTGTCGAGTTCACGCGTGTGATCATAGGTAACTAAACAGGATGTAAATACAGGTATGTGATGGCTGAAATAACATCATTTTTATTCATATCTTTCACATCTACTGCAGTCAGATTCACCCGTGTTCACTCTGAAGGAATCACTCACATTGGCTGTGCACTTGTAATGACACATCAAGGATGTTAAGAGGCTAAAAGCAGGTTTAAAACTTGCCCCATTGAAGTCAACAGGGTGCAAATTTTAAAAAGAGGATAAAACGGTGTATGCAACACCGATTTTTGTCGCTGTTCTCTGTACTGACAGCACTCCAAATTTACAAAAAAATGAGCTCAATGTTAAAATTGACCGGAGTTCTCCTTTAAGTCATGTACACATGTACACACACGCACACAAACACACATACTCACACACACACACACACACACACACACCCCTTCACCTGAACACACACTGCTCATTTCACAAGAGAAAGTCTAGAGGAATATTTGGCATAAGAAAAATGCATTCAAATCAACTCCCTAGCACTTAATTAATTTGAGTCCACTTAAAAATACTTTAAATACAGAGATTTCCACTGGATCAGCAGCTACACAGTCACCGCCTGTTAAATAAAACCACATGCAGCAAATCATCACTGTTTCTAGATCTTCTGCTGGACTGAAGCACAGGCTCTACTCTCCAGCACAATGGGGTCATACAACACTGTCACAGCAGCCAGAGGAAAGCTAATGTTAAAGAGTCAAGGGTGAAGAGACCCACTAATACAAACACCGATCTTTTATTACCAATAAAAGACTTTTATTACCAATAAAACATCTAAACCTCTGTTCATTCTCAACAAGAACTTTTGTATGAAAGAAATGATGAGGGTATAGGGTGTGATTGGGAACACAGCCTCTGAGTGTCGACTTTGAGCGCTGTTAATTCACAGTATATTCATGTAGGCTACTTTCTCGAAAACAACAAATATTACCCAGAATACATTTTATCATAATAACCAGAGATTAATACGTTAGTTTTTTGTTGGCAGGTGACACGACTGACTGAACCTTGACAGAGAGAAGTGAAGAGAGAATGATCAGTCCCAGCAGACACAGATCACACTTATCAGACATCTTCTGTTAATTATAATGTTCCATTTTGAGTGTTGAAACCCTGCTAGAGTTGCTGTTGGTGACACTGTCCCACAGTGAAGTGTTGCTTTACATGTGTGAAATGTGTGAGACGTGCATATACTGTTAATCACACTATCTCAACACACATCTGCTCTGAACAGAGTTTATAGGCTATTCTTTGCATTACTGTTAGTTTCACTTCTTTATTTGAGCAGTTTCCAGCATGCCATTAAACTCTAGAAGTAAAATCATTACATTATTAGTGATAAAATTGGTTTGTTACTGAAAAGGTTTCCACTATCCATGACTCCTGAATTATAAAACAGTTTTTAAAAGTATTGTAAAGTAATTATTAGCATCAGCTTGGTAAAATAAACCTGCATTTGCACATGAGCGTCTGTAAAGCAGATATTAACTGTCTTCAGGGAGTTTCTACACATGGATTATAACGTTCTGCTTTACTCTCTCCAGCCTTGAGAAATATATCAGATCCAGACTCCTTTATCAACACTACAAATGCTCTGGAAGATCTGGGATGTATTTCTCAAGCACCACTGATTTAACTTCCGCCTCCCTGAACTTCTGGACCACTTTGCTAAAACACTTGAACGAGTCGTTTTCGACCAACTATCTACATTTCTCACACAGAACATCCTCCTGGACAACAACCAGTCTGGCTTCAGAAGCGCCACTAAACTGAGACGGCCCTGCTCTCGGTTATTGAAGCTCTGAGACTGGCAAGACAACATGACATCATGACTTTACGTAAACATACACATTTCAAGTCAAGTGGCGTGTTATCTATACGCATTTTGAGCTATCTGCGTGTATGTCCACGCTGTCATCTTCCGCGTGTATGTCTACGACATTAAATGTCAGAGTGATTCCACGTGTATGTCTACGCCGTTAAATGTCCGAGCGAAACGAAGCAAAATGTATATCTACATCTGGGGAGCGATATTTTTTTTACTAGGATGGTAGGGGAAGACTCATAAATGGTATTAACCCCAGTGACGGGTAGGTTTAGGGACGGGGTTGGGGTAGGTCATATATATTTATATAGAGAGTAATGTAACGTTAAGTCAATGGCGTTGATAAACACGCTGAAAAGCGATTATGCGTGTTGATAGCACGCCAAAAATGGAAATACGAATTTGCGTGTCATACATACGCCATTTCATGAGATCAGTCTGGGCAAGAGGAGCCTCCGAATCCTCAGTTCTCATCTTGCTGGATCTGTCTGCTGCTTACAGTTAACCACCAAGAAGAGCATCTCAGGAACAGTGCTTCAAGTCTGACCTCTCAGTGGGTCCTTCAGGGTGTCGTGTTTAAGACCCAATATCTAGCTCTCGGTTATTGAAGCGGCTTCTCAACTACAACTCGCTTCAGTGGACTTACAGATACATTACCAGCTCATGAAGGGGAATTAACATATTCCTAACAAACATCTCAGGAAAGGGGACTTATTAAACACAACTGCAGAGGTTTTATTAGGAAAAAAGCTTTCCTGTAGCTCAAACAGTACAGCGTTGGCACTTTCAACGCCAAGGTCATGGGTTCAATTCCCAGGGAAAGCAAGAACTGATAAAAATGTAAATGTGTACTTGAAAATGCAATGTAAGTCGCTTTGGATAAAAGCGTCTGCTAAATGTAAATGTAAATGTAAAATTATAGCAATCATTCAAAATGAAAAAAGATGCTAAAAACAGGAATGAACAGACAAGATCCAAGAATCCTCAAATCAGCTCCATCACACAGAACAGAGAGAGATTATACAGTCTGAGTCTGTCCATTACTGTATTAATATTATATTTAAAGCAGTTTACATATGAAGCACAAGAGAATGACTTTCAACACTGTAGGCAAATATATCCATAGAATCCATATAAATGAAAATAAATCTGGCTTTTTATATGAAAAAACACATTTTAATCTAAACTTGATTATGTCACTATAAGTGCTCAGAGTTTTTTCTCTGTTTTCTGAGAAGAAGAAAATAAAACAATGAACAATCCTCTGTAAGTTTTTGCTATTGTAAATATTGCTGCAGATTGGCTCTAATCTCATCAGTATTTTATTCTAATATTGTCGGCATCTCTATTTCCTCTGGGTGCTTCGAGTCCTTCCTCCCTGCAAAATAAAAGCATTGACTGACCTCTCGTATGTGTTTTTATCATGATTGCAGATTGTTCCAGATCAGATGAGTGTGAATCATCAGATTGTGTGCGGCTCAAAACTCACCAGCTCTTCTTGCACAGATGATCTGAAGAAGAATCACAGTAGGAGCAGCAAACACTGCGATCTCAACAATAATCGCAATCACTGCAGGAAACATGAGAGGAAGAAGAGAAACTGTACATGACTGAAGTCAAGGGTATTCAACTATCAACAGTTATTGATGAAGCATTTACAGACTGACTGATAGATTAATATTATAAAGCTGTCAGTATAAATGAACGTGTCGTACCTCTGTATAATGATCCAGCAGTCACACTGACTTCAGTTTCTGATGCTGTATCAGCTGGATCTGTGGATCACGTCTGTTAGTTCAGTTCAACACATAATGCCACATATACACAACATCATCATCACATAATACTTGAGCTTCACATCACAGAAATGATGAATATGTGCACGAGTCTGTCATCTATTATCTTCTTACTTCACTCTCAAGCTGTCAGGAGGAGAACGACTATCGCCATTCACCAAAAATAAATCTATTTATACAGTGATCATGTGATCATGAACCTTGTGTAGGAGCTGCTGCTGTAGTTCGGCTTGATTTCCTCTCAGAGTTTGAGCTTTTGACTGGAATCAGTGTTGGTGAAGCGACTGGATCTGCAGAAGATGAATGTTCAGAGGCATCACCTGTAGGACATTAACATCATATTTTACAGTGTTTTCTCACCTGAATGCTTGACAGTGTATCTGACTGAGGTCTCGAGTTGATTTCTGCGAGTAAGCTGACATCTCCACTCTCTGCTGTCATCTTCATTTAGGAGTGTTGTAGTCAGAGTGATGATACAGCGATCTGATGATGATAATATCTGATATCTGGAGTCTGTCTTCAGATCAACACCAGCCTGATTCACCCACAACAGCTCAAGTCCCTTATAAATGACCAAATAATCACAGTATAATCCAGTATATGAATACAACTGACAGGAGAGAGTCACAGAGCGGCCTGGACTGATCTCAGTCTGTGAGAATGAAGATGATGATGATGATGAAGATGATGGTGATGATGATGATGATGGAGATGATGATGATGATGATGATGATGATGATGGAGATGATGAAGATGATGATGATGATGAAGACACTGAAACTGAACACAAGACACAACAGACTCTTCAATCATCATCTGAGTTTAAAGGGAGAATCTGCCCTTTTTAAATTGACCACATAATCATAAACTTACCATGAAGAACATGCAGGTAAACATCAGCATCAGGTCCTTGTTCTCCATTCACATATTGTTGGCAGGTGTATAATCCATAATCTTCTACTGTGACGTTCTTGATGTTCAGAGAACAGTCAGACTCCATATTCAGTCTCTCATGTCTCTCTGTGTCTTTTTTCTTTATCCCTCCAGTAATCAGTTTAACTTCCCTTGAATGTCCATTATAGTAGGTCCATGTAGTTGATTTGCAGTCTAAAAGAGCTTTATTACAGGACAGACGGACATTTTCACCAGAACTGATGAACACATCAACTCCACTGGTTCCTGAAACACAGTATATCTCAGTGATCATTATGATATATATTAATAAATGAAACATAAAACACACCAGCATAAAAAGCAGAAGTTTTAAATCATAGTATTTTTCCTGACTTAAAGCAAACAACACACTCTCCAGAATAAACTATTAGTCTTTATCAGAGAGCTGTTCAAATCACTGACACACTCTTAATATGAAGATAATTCTTCATCATCAGATGTTTGAGTGACACTATGTCCAGTATCAGGAATAATACAGTATGATCTGTGTGTATCAATACACAACTCTGAGATCACAATGTGAATGTGTGCAAGAATAAACTGAGCATGTTCAAATGAACTCTTTCCAGACTAATTCCACTAAATGTCTTTAGAGAAAATACAGATTTCTTTACCTGTGAGAAGTGAAGAGAGAATGATCAGTCCCAGCAGACACAGATCACACTTATCAGCCATTTTCTGTTTCTGTCAGTCTTCCTCATTATATATAGTTACAGCTCCTCCTTTAAACATCATCAGCTCCTCCTGTGGTTATTAACTTCCTCTCATCTGATCAACCGAGTGTTTAAATCCGTTGCTATATAGTGATACTATACCAATGTAACTTTTTCCTCTCTGTAGATTGGGCTCATGTAATCTGGATTAAATAATCAGATTCCAAATATATAGTACTTGTAATTAGATTACATTACATTTTAATAAACTTGTAGTCAGACTACAATTACTTTGTGTCACAGACATCACTGGTGACAATAAACATAAAGCCTAATGTTGCAGTGCATGATGGGAACCACCAATCAAAGCTAATCCATGACTCCCAGCATGCATTGCGGCATTAATAAATTATGCAGATGCAACGTCTTAGTATTTTCATTTTTTGCTGTAGTTCTTGTGATTTGTTTAGTAGCTTGTTTTGTGATTGTCCAAGATGATCTGTTTATCTGAATATTTTGTTGATTGTCGCTGTTGTTGAGATTCGTACACTGATTCTTGATGTGTGTGTCTGTGTGGAAGTCGCATGGTTTTTGTTTTTTAAACAATTTGCTTATGAATAGTAAATGAAATGAGTCATTTAGTGTTTTAATTTAGTGCAACTGTGCTGCCAGAATTTTATAACAGTTATTATAGTTATCATTATAGTTCCAGTTATCATTATAGTGATCATGTAGTTTCCTTTCGAGAGGTCTCTCGTATTGTGAAAGGCTAGCTGTCCTGCAAGTCTTTCAGGCCAAACTTCTCCGTTCCCTGGACGAGTCTGGACCTGAGTCGGAGGCTGTCAAGGACTTGCGCAGCGCCACTGACCTGGCCCTACGAGCTACTAAGTCTACAGTCCAGGCCATCGGGAGGAGCATGGCCAACCTAACGGTGCTCGAGCGATTAGGGTTAAGACAACTGTGGTTGAATTTGACGGACATGAAGGAGGCCGATAGGGCGGCTTTCTTGGACTCCCTCATCTCCACTTCCGGTCTCTTTGGCCCGGCTGTTAAGAGCTTCTCCACGGAGGCACAGAAAGCATCAAAGGCGATGCGCCACTTCCTTCCGAAGCATTCCAGCTCGGGCTTCGAGCCACCAGACCAGAAGGAAACCTCCTCAACAGCAGCCCAAGTCAGCGCCGCCGGTCACCCAGCCCCCACCCAGCGGCTGAAGTCCGTCACCGCTCCCGCTCTGCTAGGCGCGCTCCGTTCCCTGAGAGGCGGGGACCCCGACCCAGGATTGCGTTGGACCCCGAGCCTCGTAAGCCGTCCTAGCCAAGGGGAGAAAAAGAGAGAATTCGAGTCACACCGAGGCCAGACCAATCTCTCAAAAATCCCTCAGACATTCCGCAGTTCCCTCTGTTCAGTCTGCCGTGAAGCACGCTCGCGTGCAAACAAACGCCGTTTTTACGGCGACACAAATAAAGCAAGAAAAAGTATAATGTTCGCATGCCTACACACAAGCACTGTCACCACAGTAACCAATTCACCCTCACATGCTGCGAATTTAACAAACGTAGAAGGTGTGCCCACCACAAGGTCTGCACTTCCACACACAAACACTGTGCATACAGTCTCAAGCCCCCCGCCAGCTCACGCTGCCAATGTAGTTCAGGTGCCCATTATGATGTGCGCGCCCCTACACATAAACACTTCCAACACGGTGTCATCTTTTTTCCCCATCAGGGAAAAGAAGGTAATAAATGTAGACTGAGTGCCCACTGCTATGAATGCACCGCTACATGTGAAAACTGTTCCTGTGGGGCTAGTTTCCACCCAAGCCCACACTATAGACGCTATAGAGGGCCAGCGCTCCCTGAGGCACACGCCCCTGTGCATGAGCGCTGCTCGCACGGGAGGGGAAACACTAGACAGCCGGACGGCCGGGCCCCTCACAGGCCCGGGTCCTATCTTCATCCAACCCCTAGCTATGAGGGCCAAAGCCTGGGAGGCTATCCCCGAAATATCGAAATGGGTGTTGAACATAATAAAACGAGCTCCAGTTTGCTTGCAGACCTCCGCGCTTTCGAGCCAAGGTTGAGACAACGGTCGAAGAGGGCGTGTCGAAGTGTCAAAACTGTTGAAAAAGGGGCTGTCGAAACGTTTCTATGTCACAGAGCGAGTCAGGCTTCTACAGCCGCTACTTCCTCGTCCCCAAAAACGATGGCGGTCTCAGACCCATCCTAGATCTCAGACACCTGAACAAAGCGCTTATAACGCGTCCGTTCAGGATGTTGACAACCAAACAAATTCTCGCGCATATTGGCCCAGGAGATTGGTTTTTCTGAAAGACGCCTACTTTCATATCCAAATAGCGCCCCATCACAGACCATTCCTGAGGTTTGCATTCGAAGGGCAGGCTTATCAGTACACAAGTACTACCATTCGGCCTGTCTCTAGCGCCCCGTATCTTCACAAAGTGTATGGATGCAGCGCTCGTCCCCTTGAGACAGTGGGGAGTGCGAAACTACCTCGACGATTGGCTCATCATAGCCCAATCAGAGGAGCTATTAACAACTCACAGAGCCTGGCTCCTCCACCACTTAGAATGCCTGGGTCTCAGGATCAATTTCTACAAAAGCACACCATCTCCCAGCCGGAACATCTCCTTCCTGGGTATAGAAATAGACTCGGTACGCATGAGAGCGCGCTTTCTATTCGGTGCCTGGCAACATCTTTCAGGGCGGGCGCCCGTGTTCCCTTCAAGAGACTCCAGAAGATGCTGGGTCTCATGTCTTCGGCCTCACCAGTACTCCAACTAGGACTACTGCGAATGCGTCCTCTTCAGCGCTGTCTAAAACCACGGGTCCCAGCTCACACGTGGCGATCTGGTCACTTACAAATCAGAGCGAGTCACGGCTGCATCAGAGCCCTGGCCCCCTGGAAAGCGACCGACTGGTATCGGTCTGGCGTGAGATTGGGTGTGATCTAGAGGAGAAAAGCAATCTCGACAGATGCCTCCAGCTCAGGCTGGGGGGCCCTTTACGAGGGCAGGCCTGTCTCTGGTCTGTGGTCAGTTTATGTATGTAATCTGTATGAAAAGAAAGAGATGTCAGCCGTTCTCATCTCAGCTCATCTCAGCTCATTAAGTTTTAATGTGACCCCACCCACGGAGAGCGCGCGCTATTCAAACGCAAATGATCTGAGGCAATCCAAACAAACCTGTGAACGCCCATATCAGCTGGATAAAACACACTGCGAGTTTTATCAGACTCATGCACTTTATGTCGTCTTGCTTCGCTGTGAGGAATAATCCTTAGGAATAATTTAGTTTCACATCAAGGAACAACGGATCCAGCTATTCAGAGGACTGTAGTAAGTTTTTTATTCTTAAGTGCTTTGTTCTAATCGTGATATATGCAATAGTGTCGGCAAACTGCAAAAGGACTGTTTAAATATGAATCGCGTGTCTGTGTGTGAATGAATGAACGGCACAGATGTTTACTACAGGTCAACCTCTTAGCCTCAGAAGGCAACGCTCACTGCCAAATATTTTTTACAAAGAACAGGGACCCGGGCATCTCCCGAATAAGGTGCTGAAAACAATTTCGGAAGCGAGAGCGCCCTCAACAAGGCGCCTGTACGCTCAGAAATGGGCAGTGTTTTCTAGCTGGTGCGCTACACAAAACGTAGACCCTCATTCATGTGAAGTACCGAGTGTGCTCGCATTTTTACAAGAGCTACTGGATGCGGGTAGCACCCCCTCCATGCTCAAAGTCTATGTGGCGGCCATAACAGCGTTTCACGCTCCGATAGCCGACAAACCACTGGGAAAAAAAGACCTCATTGTGCGTTTTCTCAAGGGCGCTAGGAGGTTAAACCCTCTGTGCCCCCTGTCTGTGCCTATCTGGGACCTCTCTAAAGTCCTGGAGGCCATGAAGGGTCCCCCATTCGAGCCGCTTCGGTCTGTGGACCTGAAGTCGCTCTCGCTCAAAACTGCTTTTCTGCTGGTGCTTGCCTCAGTCAAGCGAGTGGGTGATCTACAAGCGCTATCTATGAACACCTCATGCCTGGAATTTGGGCCGAACGACTCCAAGGTCATCCTTAAACCAAGGCACGGTTATGTCCCTAAAGTGCTCTCCACTCCATTCAGAGCACAGGTAATTTCCCTGACGGCTCTCTCCTCGCCAGATGATGAGAGTGATGCGTATTTACTCTGCCCCGTAAGGGCTCTCAGGATTTATCTGGAGCGTTCTGCCTCATTTAGGCAGTCAGAGCAGCTCCTTGTATGCTTTGGCGGCCGCACTAAAGGTTAGCCGTCACAAAGCAGAGACTGTCGCGCTGGATAGTGGATGCTATCACGCTAGCTTATAAGTCCAAAGGCCTTCTTTGCCCCTTGGGCGTCAGAGCTCACTCCACGAGAGGCATGGCCTCTTCTTGGGCCTGGTCCAGTGGAATACCCATTGAGGACATTTGTGCAGCGGCTGGCTGGGCCTCGCCGTCCACATTTGTGAAGTATTATAACTTGGAGGTACCCGCCTTACAGGCCAAGGTTCTCTCACTGTAAAAGTGTTAAGCCTTATGACCATGAACTACGGTTCCTAGTTATCTAGTATATGAAGCCCGTCTAGAACTAGCTTATATTAGGATCATGCTTCCCTTGTGATTCATACATATGCCTTGGGTTACGGTAGGGTGAAGTTAGCACACACAGCGTTTTGAAGGGGATTCCCATAGCGTAAGCTAGCCTTACGCAATACGAGAGACCTCTCGAAAGGGAACTACTTGGTTACTAACGTAACCTCAGTTCCCTGAGATGAGGGAACGAGTACTGCGTAACTCGCCATGCTACTGTGCTAGGATCAGGGGATCGCTTCAGTCGTTTAAACCTGGAGCACCTAGGTGAGACACGCCAATATATAGCCTCTGACCACACCCATACTGGGGGGCTCTGACGCGCCCCGATTGGTCCTCGCGTCAAAGCCGCCTTGCCATAGGTTCGTGCAGTTTCTGCAGCACAGCCAATGACCGCTCTCGCGCTCAGTTGTGCTCGCTGTGCAGCTGCACTGTTTTAAAAAGTTTCCTTCAATATTCTTGATAAAATGAGGTTTTCCCATAGCATAAGCTAGCCTTACGCAATACTCGTTCCCTCATCTCAGGGAACTGAGGTTACGTTAGTAACCAAGTATTTATCGTTACAGTTATTATAGTTATTGTTATATATTATATATCTCTCTGTATAGCGCTGAAGTGCACAGGGGAAATGCACAGTTTGTTAAGAAACTTTAGTTTAGACATGAAGCAGAACTGTATTGATCTGACAGCAGCATCACAAACCGTAAGAGAATAACTTCATAATGCTTTATCTGTAAATGATGATTATATATGAATGTTTTCAAAACATGCAATGACATTAACCAATCATAACAGGGGCTGTTTTAATGTCAAGCCTTAAGGGACACGCCACTGAAACCAGTAATTTCAGACAGGGTTCAGAATGAAGGATAAAAATAATCATTATTGCTAATATAGCGTATAACTGTTGAGCTAAGTGAACCTGAAGGTAGTGATGGTGAGATGAAGCTTCATGAAGCTTTAAAGCTCTCCAGCCTGATGTGTGTAAAAGTGGTTGATTTCTCCAGGTTTTGAAAGCACACAGCGACACCTGCTGGTCAATGCTAATATCATGCAGAAAAAATCCTCAGGAGTGTGTTATGGAAATTAATTTTACTTCATGCAGGGCTGCCAATGCTGAGAATCACGCAATCAACACTTTTCACTCGTTTCTCACGCAGAGGAAAATCATGAAGCAAAGAGGACTGACACTGACAGACAAGGTTACTATTGATATGAAACACACTCTCAGCTCTCAGATTCTGTCAATTTTATTACGAAATTCAACAATAAATACGGTTTTGGCGCTTGTAAATGTGACGTGATCTCTGTATCGCCTGAACCGATCATCTCTTACTCTACTAGTTAATAGCAAATAAACACGAATGAACAATAGGTGTGTTGAAAGATACAGTACAACTTACCGAAATGTATATCCCTCATACATAATATCGATCAGTCAGTGTTTTTCACCCGTGGAAGAGCTCAATAACAGCTGGAGAACACTATAAACTACACGTGACCTTACATTTACCTCAGGAACATTAATGACCATAGCACGCTAGTTGGCTAGAAAAATTTGCTAGAGGAGTATTTTGCTAAATATGTGCACTATATTACATATTTATTTTACTATATATTTTTTTACATATATCGTTAAATATTTTAACATTATTATAATAAAAACGCATTCTATTTATATTTGAGTTGAAATTTTTAACCTTTAATAATAGACTAATACCAGCTGACAGGGCTGCATTAGGTGAATTGTTTTTTTTCTTGAGAAATTAACATTCATCTAATGTACCTAATATTTAATAGCGAGATATTGAGAGAAAATAGCGAGAGATTGATAACGGCAGTCAGAAGAGAGAAATGTAAATTTGTCATCACTCCCACAGCTGCTGTATTAGAAACAGCCTCGCAGCAGCATACATACAGTCGGCATCTAGTCATAGTTAGGGGCGTAGTCTGGCGTGGCGAGGGTGGAGTCGGCGGGGGGGAAACACCGCGAACATCGTGTGTATTTGAATGACAAAAATGTCATATTGCGAGTCATTGACACCTGCCGACCGGCAACGGTACATTGCAAAATTAACTGCAATAGGTTATGATTGCCCTTATTTAATTAAAAACTGGGTCAATGACCCAACCAAATGGCCGGAGGTGTCGTTTCCAGACATATTTTGTTATCTGGTTGAATCTCCAGGTAAGACATCGCGGTAGCTGTAGCGGTAACATTAGCTTATAACTCAGTCAACTTTCGTATATGTTGCATACTATAACTCCATAAAACCTTCTCACTTTACCAATTGTAAATGCTTCACTCCAAACTATTAATCCTTTTGTAAAACGGTGATCAGTAGTATGAAGTTGCCGAGGGACTGTGCTGACAGTTATCCCTAACTCACAGACTGCAGTCTGTATTGAGCGTAGACCTCGACCTACTCCATAGGTTCACGGCTTGCGTCATTACGTAGCGATTGGCCTATCAAGCGAGCCTTCAGCTGATAACGCTAATGTGAATGAGACATCCCTTATGAAAAACAACTATAGGAATCTTGCAGTATTTTGGGACAAAATATTATAGTAATCCTATAGGAATACTATAGTATTTTGGGACATACTATAGAAGTACTATAGAGGTATTACAGAACATCACAGAAGTATTATACACTACTATAGAAATCTTATAGGATTACTATAGTTCTTTTTCGTAAGGGATGTAGACAAATCTGGCCCACTGCCTAATACGAGTTTAACACCCACTACTATATCACACAGGGATCTACTCACACAGTAATCTAAAAAATTACAAGTCCCTGTTTATTAGGAAGGATGTAGAACTTCAATTCATAATTTGTTTGTTTATTGGCGGTACAGAAAACGACACAGCAACTCTTCGGCATGATTGTCCCATGTATTTCAATTAGCGCCAAGGCAATGTTTTCCCCCACAGGCTAAATTCACATCATGTGACGGGGCGTTCCCGGGGGCGTTCCCAGACCAACCGTCTGTATGTATTAACTAGTTTTTTGTAATTTGATACAAAGGTAATATAAAATAAAGTACAGTGTTATAAATGTAAATACATATATTTAAAAATGAAAATATAAAAAACTTTGCAGGATTTACGATGCTGATGATGACCGTTAAAATGCGTCATCATCACACTGTTGAAAAGGGTCTATTTTCACGGTCACCTTGCTCGAACACGCATTAGCTTCTGCTAGTGTTAGCGTCATAATCCTTATACTGTACACTTAACATAGCAGCAGCCAAGGGAAGTTACTCGTTTTAAAACTAGAAACATCTCCCAACCACTGAAGGACAAATTCAAGAGCCACTCAATAGTAAACCATTCATTTGTCTCATATTTACACTGAGCTACTTTCAAATTTCACAAGCTTTTGGCTGGCTGGCAGCTGGTGCTAATTCCCATCTGTGCCTAGCGGAGACATTAGGAGCTTTAGCTTATTTCCCCTGTAGTCTCTTTGCTCGTTGATGCCCGGAACATGTCCGTTATTTTGGAGCATTTCGCTCCTCCATAATTTTTTTCCTTCTGAGTCTGACCTTCTCAGCGCCACCTTTCCCTTTTCTTTTTTGCCTTTCCATCATTTAGACTCACTCACACACTGTCTGTTTACCAGGGCCGGCCCGTGGCATAGGCGGAATAGGCAAATGCTAGGGGCGACACTCATCCATAGGGGCGCCAAAATGAGTGAACGAGTGATTTTTTTTCTTCTTTTTTTTTACTAATACTATTTTAAAACCATTAATTCGAAATACTACCAAATAAAGCAAAAAAACTCCACAAAATCTTAACTAAGTCCCCCGACTTGGTCCGGCGCATCAATCTTCCCCCGCCCAGCGAGTGCTTGAAGTGCGTCAGAAACAGAGCGTGCGCAGTCAGTTGTTGGTAGTTTGTTGTTTAGCGTCACCTCTCGCCGCATCCAATGTAGACAGCATTGCTTTTGTTTGAGGGCGCTTAACACACTCACAGGCTCGTAGAAACGGGCCTGGCAGCTCGCGCCGGATCTAGACACGGTGAAAGTTACCTGATTGTGACGGATGGACGAATTTACATGACACATTATAAATTAGCATTATAGTCTGCGATAGATACAGTACCAAAAAGAAGAGAAGAGGATAAAAGGGGATAAAGACAGAGGTAAAGTGATGGAATAAATGAACAGTTTATCTAATTGCATAGTAGTAAGATACTATAATTTAATGGCAATTATTTTACCTTAAACTTTATGGTAGCAGTTGTTCTGAGTTCTCCAGAGGCCGCAGACAGTGTGATTTTGTAACAATCATGTCAGTTTTTTAGACGCATTTAGGCCTACTATCACTTTTTTAATTAATGTTTTACTCTTTGTGCAGTTTTAGGGGGGATATATGGCTTTGTTTTTGTTTTTCTTTTGTTTTGTTTTTGCCAAAATTAGTAATGATATTTATATACAGGTTTATTAAAATAGCAATGTTTTATGTAAAATTCACATTTAAGAAGACATTTCTCAGTTTCATTCATGGTGAAAACATGAAACGTGCCATAGTTTAGTGGAAGATTGTTTGTGCATGAATGACATTTGGACGATGACATCACTGTTTTATCCAGAGTGGCTATATTTAAATGAACTAAATTAATAACTTATTTACAACAAAAATAAACCATCACTGAACTTACTTAAGCTGGACTATGACACTATTTTCTTCTAGATCTGCTATACAGGAGAAGCAAACTTTTTTGCGTTATTTTCCTGTTATCACTGTAAAGCTGCCTTGAAATAATCTGTATTATAAAAAGCGCTATATATATAAAAGGTGACTTGACTTGAATGCTAGATGTAATGCTCTTGCCATTTGTGTTTAGGCTGTAATGTGTGTATATATATATATATATATATATATATATATATATATATATATATATATATATATATATATATATATATATATATATATATAAGCTAAATAATCATGAACACAATGACGGGGTGAAATGGGCTGTGATGCATGGGGCACCAGGTAAAATCTTGCCTAGGGCAGCAAATTGGTCAGGGCCGGCCCTGCTGTTAACGTTAGACTTCCAAAACGTGACGAGGAAAAAAAGAGGTGTTTGATGGCTTTACATCATAGGCCGACGGGCTACGCCATTTGAGGAGGGGCCGTTCACTGATCCCCCTATATTTGTGAAAACCCTAGACATGGTTGTACCTGCAGTTCGCGAGTGCTTTCTGATTAGCCTGTGTTTCTCCTGAAATAAGAGGATCTGCGGCCCGCCGTCCGGGTTGAGCAGAGGCTGCACAGTTTGACCAGCGGGCAGCGGCCGCACACCAGGCCGCCGGATGCTGTTGCTAAGACCTGGTGATGTAGAACTATTATCAGACCGGCCCTCGCAGCCTCGAAACACTACCGGCCCACCGGGAAACGTCCCGACTCTCCCGAATGCCACTCCGCTACTGATGATCCACAATCTCTTCGAGATGGTAACTCTTTAATTTCATCATAATTATCGTTTTATTAATTGTCTCCCAAACAGACGTTTGTGTTCATTTTTTCTCACTGCTGTAGTTAGTAATGTCATTAATGTTCCAAAACAAATTCTGGACAGAAATATACAAGTTATTTGAGAATCTGGAGAGGAGAATCGCAGTGAAACTGGACGAACTCCAGGAAAACATCACATCAGCGATCAGAAAGCAGAACACAAGCCAGCCGAGCTCTTCTGTGTCTGATCTCACAGAGGAACCCTGTAAGACTGTGGAGGAATTACAAGAGCTGTGTGACGAGCTGAAGGATGCTGACCTTCGAGAGAAGATGCAGTGCCACAACACCAGCAACATCACAGCCTGAAGTACTTTAACAACAATCCACTCTTGTGATTAAGTGCTGATCGTTGTTGTTTGTAGATTCATTCTCTGTGTCTTCACCTCGGGAGATGGAATAAGGAGGATGTTAAAATAACTGGAGATAACTCCTGATGGAAACATTACAGCTACAGAGGGAGAAAGGGAAAGCTTACATTTCAGCAGCTCCTAATTAATGACGTCATCATACGTCAGCTTCAAAACTTGCCACTAATGACTAATAATGTATATCTGTGTCAGTCCCCAAGATCTCACTATTTGGAATGTAAATAAGTTTGCTCATTGCAAATGTAAAAGTTGTTAGCTCTCAGTACATAGCATTCAGAGCATGGTCTATTCTGAAAACAAGATTAATGTTTGAAGCGTTTTAATAACTGTGATCTCTGTATGTAATCAAGGTGCCTGCAGTAAGGCATACCCACACCAAACCCCAGAGTGTGGAGGAAATGAATGAATGAGGCATTTATATAGCGCTCTCATATGTACTACTGTACACCCAAAGCGCTTCACAGTCATATCAGGGATCTCTCCTCAACACCACCAGTACAACAGCGCCAGTGCGCTCACCACACACCATATAGTGGAGAGGAGAGAGAGATAGAGCCAGTTCAGTGGATGGGGATTATTAGGAGGCCATGATTGGCAGGACGATTGGAGGGAATGTGTCCAGGACACCGGGTTACACCCCTACTCTTTACCAGAAGTGCCATGGGATTTTTAATGACCACAGAGAGTCAAGACCTCGGTTTTACATCTCATCCGAAGGACGGTGCTCTTTGACAGTATAGTGTCCCCGTCACTCCACTGGGGCGTTAGGACCCACACAGACCACAGGGTGAGCACCCCCTGCTGGCCTCACTAACACCTCTTCCAGCAGCAACCTGGTTTTCCCAGGAGTCTCCCATCCAGGTACTGACCAGACTCAGCCCTGCTTAGCTTCAGTGGGAGGCCAGTCTTGGGCTACAGGGTGATATGGCTGCTGACAGTGATTGTGAAATGATTGCTGTGACCCTGAAACAGGCCCCAGATCCTGCAAAAACAGCACATCAGGCAAGTGATAGATAGATAGATAGATAGATAGATAGATAGATAGATAGAATATTATATTTGTACCTGTTTGTCAGTGTTAGCTTTGGGTTACACACTTTAAACCAGATTACCAAACACGTAATGGAGTTCCAAATGTAATTAACAAAAATATTATTTTGTTTCAACTGTCCAGAATTAGGCGAGAGCAGGGCACAACCCAACACTTTAAGTTCAGCGAGAGCGAGAACTATGGCAGCTCTACATGAGAGCAGCAGCTGATAAACCGAAGTAAATCACGCCGCTTTAAGGTGTTAAACTTTTGGAGACATGTGATGTACTGGGTGTTCCAGAGACTTTTAGCTATGCAGGATTTGGCAAGACTGAACTCTCCACATAAAGACTTCTATGGGGCGGGTGAATCTGTCAGTGACTTGAGCGCTGGATTAGTTCATGGCAGAATACCTGGCAGCGTTGACGTACTATGGCACAACAAGTTTGATCAGCTATTTAATGTGGTCAGACTGGATGTTGACTGGGCTATAGGAATTGAGTTCAGTTATGATCAATCATGATCCAATCATTTAATGCAGTTTTGTTCTAATAATGGTTTGATTCTCTCTAGTAAAGTGCATTTAGCTGATAATAGCTACACTTCCACCAGTGAGTCGAGGCACACACTTCATGGTTAGATCACCATGGTTGCCAACTCTCACGCATCTGGCGTGACACTCACGCTTTCAGCACCAATCTCACGCACACGCAAGAAATGTCACGCCAAAATCAAATTTTCTCCCCTCTCAATCCGTTAATTTTCTGTTGATGACTAGACCACAGCATATTAATGACAGGAGAGGAGTTTAAGGCCCACATCTGCCAACGACATTCTCGCTGCAGTATTCTCGGATCGTTGATTTGCTGAAAACCTTGCACCTGATACGTCAGTTGCGTGTGAAAAGCTCAGAGAGAGTTCAGAACATACCTCGGAGTCGGAGCTACAGTACTGATGCGCGTTTGAAAGTTTGGATGACAAGGTAAGCAGATAATAAAATGGTGTGCCTTTCACTCACGTGCGTAATTTCCTATGGGGACAGGGGGGACATTCTAAAATCCCGAAAATCCCCTCTTTTCGAAATCCCGTTCGTCCCCCCCCCCTTTCAAATTAGTTTGTTATTTTTTTTAACCGCACGCCGTCATCGCCAAAGAGGAGCAGGACCGAGCAGGACACGGAGCGCCTGCCTGGGTCAATGCGTGCAGCCGCGTCCAGGAACGTCGCTTGCACACAATAAAAATACCTCACTGAAAGTTATAATGACTAATGAGCAGGTATGTCGCGCTGTCTGTGAATGTCCTGACGCACACACTCACACACACGACGCACAGAAAGACTCGCGCCAGTATCGAGCGCACAGACAGCGCGTCAGAATCAGTTTTGCTGGGCAGTTCTCTTTCGCGCTTGAACGAACAATAACACACACCAAAATGCCAAAATATCCGTTTTGTCGAGTATCCTCATAACAGAAAAGCAGTCTTAAATTAGTTACATAAAGTCTTAAATGAACAAGAGTAAATGAGAAAATGAGATGCGTGAGAGCCTGTCAACAGCGGCAGATCTTAAAGTGACAGCAGCCTCTAATTCTGTCTGTCAGTATAAAGTTAACCAAAGAACAAAGGGAACAGAGAAAATCACTAATTGCTCTTGACTAAAGAACGCTTGCAGCTTTAATAAGATTCATCTAATTTACTTCATATTTTATGCAGTGCGGACTGTTTGAAAACCTAATTCAATTTCTGTATATTTCATACCTGTGACAGAATGGCACATGTAAATATTACATTTATTTTTGGGTTTATGTGAGGATAGTTTTAAGTTCACTTATATTAAAAGTTGTTATAATTTTCAAAAGTAAAAAATCATTTTCATGAACACATCACTAGCTACAGTTTTATTTGCACACAAAACATTAATGGTGAACATTTTTGACTTTATAAAATGATTCTCTCAAGTCTTGGCAATTGGCCCCTATTACAATAAAGTAAGACATAGGCCTATTTTTCTTATACATATAGTTTAGTAGCCTACTATATTATATTTGGCAGAATTTAACATTATAATCAACTTAATTATTTCCTGGATTTTGTATCACCATAGTACCTAAAGATATGTAAATGCAGGAAATGTGATTAAAATTGTGAAAAACATTGTTTTACTTTTTTTAAAGAACAAATCTTTTTTCAAGTCACTTCGTTCATTTAAAGGTCCCATTCCATGGATTATTTTTATTATTTTATCATGTTTCCAGGGGTGCCCTTATAATGTTAGTATGTTTTTTAGATCAAAAATTGTTATAATTTAGAAATAAAAGGCATATTTCCTAGCCTGATTTCATTCCCTGGTTTGAACACTCTGTTTGAAGGGGCGTGTCTGCTGTGAGACTTCAGTGTAAACGCCCTCTGCTGTGATTGGCTGACATGCTTGCATATGAAATATCTGGCATTACATGTGGAACTATCTGGAAAACTTTTACTATTACAGCTATTATACGTTTTTACTATTACAACTATCGGGATTAACGAATCGTGAGAAGTTTTTTAAGTATTTAGATCTATTTCAATCACATAAAAAATTGCAGTGAGCGTTGAGCAGATGACAGCCTGTTGATCGCGTGAAAAAAGATCTTATCATTGCAATGCAGTTTCTGCACTCACTAATGATTTCACCAATGCAAACATGAGGCATATAAATACAGTAAGAGCTTCGTTGTGCAGTGTAACAGCGTCATTTATTTCATAACGAGTTTTGGCAAGTGTCCAGATAAACTCGCGCTGTGTGATTGATTGACAGCTTGGGCGATTGGAAAGGGATTGTTCTTTGATCGCTTTCTGTATATTAGTCACAGTTTAAGTAAGATTATTTTCATCCTACTAAGAGAAACGATGTTAAGTTGATCGCTACTTCCATATTAAATCACTACTTACCGCTTGCTGGAATATAGTTGAAATTGCCCCCTTCGTCAGTATGAAACGCTCAGAGAAGCCTGCTTGATATTATCCCAGGTTAGAAAAACAGTCCGTGGTGAAATGGACAGAGCAAACTAACAACTTCGAATTAAACTTTTGCGGTATCCGATTATAGATAAACATCAACCGTCTGTTGACATTTCGCCATCAATACGCCTGTGTTCCTGTGGGCGGAGGTTAGTCTAAACACGGTTCTGGTGATGTCACTAATGAAGGAAGTAGAGGGGTGTAGTCCAATCGAGCCGTTTTTTGTAGTCAACTTCTGTTAAATAAAATATCTCGCTTGGCATTGAACTTTGAGCGTTATAATTTTACAGATATTATTTATACTCTAACAACAACATTACACACTAACTAAACTTTGAAACATGGAATCGCATGCAACGGGACCTTTAAAGGTATTGTAGGTAGGATTTTTATAAAAAACTTCTTTTCCAAATTTTTTTAAACTTTATTTATATATCAAAACATAATTAAAATGTAAGTACTCTGAAAAAGAAAGTATAAAAATCGAGTGTCTGTAGACCTCTCACGACTGTTTTAAAGACAGCTCATTATTTCCATTCACTCCACCCCCTCCCTTCTGGGCTCCTTCCAAAGCCACGCCCCCAAAACACATGAACGCGCGACGCCGACCGCTGAGCTGGAGGACGCATTATTTACCTGAGACGAGCGGAGAGGAAGGAGCACAGTGCATGTAGTGACATCATGTCAGAATCACATGTAATAAAAAAAATCTAACTTTATCATTATGAATATAAACAAATAAGATGTATTTTAGTACTCACTATCAAGCTAGCATATTGATATTGGTAAAGTTTAAAATATATATTTTTTGATTCGCTAACGAGCTAGTTATCTATAAGGCAAAGCTAAAAACAGGTTGCATTGCATGCACGTTTTTCCATTACCATCATTTACACTGTGATGAAGATGAATTTCGTGTAAGATTCATAACATATATGGTGTTCTGCATGTAAGAGTTTCCATGATGAAAGCATTGTTGACTCTGATGAGGACTACACTCCAGAGACAAGTACCGCATCGTCAGCTCGAGGACAGGTCCGGGGTCGAGGGCGAAGCAGAGGAGGTCGTGCAAGAGGCCGTGCAACTAGGGTCCGAGAATATTGACACGTGTTTTATTCAAAGACTTTTTGTTCATTACCTTTTCTAGTACTGTCTTCCTTTTTTGCCTTGTTTGCCTTCGCTAACTGCATATGCCGGTAATGTGAATTTTTGATTGCTCTTTCTCTGCCATTGTTTTGCTATTCCTAGGTTCCGTGCCTCTTGAATTCCTCAAATCAAACGGGTGTGCGCGCATATGGGCAGATCCTGTGTGGCAAAAGGGTGGTTACCATGGTTGCGAGAGAGTGACAGTCGCCTAAGCCAATCCTTTGTTTCGTCCCGAATGGAAATAATTAGCTGTGTTTAATGCAGATTAAACGGTCTAGAGTCACTCGGTTTTTATACTTTTTTTATCAGAGTACTTACATTTTAATTATGCATTGATATATATATAAAAAGTTTAAACAAATTTGGAAAAAAGTTTTTTATAACAATCCTACCTACACTACCTTTAAGGGGCTTTAAATGTTATACTTTTAACAGCCAAATTTCCCGGACACATCCACCTACGCAGTCTTTATCATATTCTGAATTAAGAAATCATTATAATGCAGTCAAAAATAATTTACAGGGAACATAAATAAATACTTTACCTTCTGAGTCTTTCGTTCATTTGTCACGTGACAGATGCAATGACCGTTCATGAAGGGACTGAACCCTGCTTCAGATACGAGCTCCTGCAGAGGTGGTGAAGCAGGCCAACACTGGGCCATAGGCTACAACAGGCCTAATGTGTGAAACTGTGTTGTGGTTTTCTGGGGAGGTGGAGTAACTATTATGTGTCACTTGTGTTTTGAGATTTTTTTTATTGTTTTAATGTTGTTGTTTTACATGTTTGTTATTTAATCACCTATCTTTATTTTTTTATAGTGCAATCAATAAATTAATTGTACATTTTGAAAAAACATTTTTTTTCATAAATCAGGGTTTAGGCTATATAAGTAAACAAGGACTGACATTTTTAAAATTAGAGTTGGGTTACGCGTGCGCACTGATGTTTTACAAAGTCTCACTCCAACCAAAGTCCCAAAGTTGGCAACCCTGGATCACTGTATTGCACAGCTGATGCTCATGACTCCTTAGACACCATGAGGAGTAATTATGATTTTGCAACTACTTTTTCTTTATCTATAAATCTGGGCAATTTACCTACTCTTTTGTCTGTGAGTAACGATATGCGTGCAGGAAAAATAGACTGGTCTCACTTGACTGAGGAGGATCTTAAAGTATAATGTGTTCAGTCTGACACGTTGTTGAGTAATATCGACTTACTAAAACCGCTGCTGTGATTTTAACTGTAAGAACATGCAACATGGTATTGAGTTGTTTTCCTTGTATGACAGTATTGTGGAGTCCCTTCGGGCCTCAAGCAGGACTCTGTACAAGACCAAGATGAACAAAGCCAAGCCAGGTGTGAATGAATATGTGGAAGAGTTTCATGCGGAGGCTAGAAGGGCTTTTAAAGCTTGGGCTGAGTATAGACATAAACATGGTCCCTTATTTGAATATAAGAAACGGGCAAATGCACATTTTAGGTACAGGCACAGGTCCTCCATCTGATCTGGATACGGCCCGGATCCGGCTGACTTCAGTAAACCTCGGAATAAACAGAAAGACTAACATTAGCGTAGATGCCATTCTTCTTATGATGTAACGAGTACATCGGGTGTTATAGGAAGTGTTCTCGGTTCCGGCTCACCTAATCTATGCAGCCTAATAACCATTTAACTCATTTGAATAATAGAAATGAAATGTTCTATATAAATGCCAGGTAAAATACATTGGTGTGTGTGTATTATTCTAATATAGCTGTTTACTAGAAACACTAACACTGTGGGCCGTTTTGCTTGTTTAAACTGCAAGTAAAGTGCTTAAAATAAATGTAAACTTCTTTTTTTCAGTTATATTGCTACTTGCTTTGACTTGACCAAAACCTCCTAAGTGTCTTTTAAAAGAAACCATGTCTAGGACTGTAGTCTAAAGCATTCATGAGCTGCAATCATTCAAGCTTATGTAATCTTCCAGTGTTTGCTCATAAATAGGGATGACAGGTAAGAGTCTAGTTCATTGCTCTTTTATTTCTCAATTTGTATTTTGTCTAATTCTTGTGTGATTCTGTTTATCCAGATTTGTTAGCGGTTGTTTATGATCATCATTCATTTAGTTCATACTTAACGTTGAGCATTATTTATATTATAAGCTCTAAAATGCTTATAATATTTAAGCATTTGTAAAGACTTAAAAAAAACTGTAAAGTCCACCTGGCCCTGGGTGTGATTGACAGTAATGGGGGAATGTAGTGTTTGTGTATTAGTCAGGAGATGGCGCTGTAGTCCACATGTTGTCACCTATAAAAGGTGTAGAGTAAGAGTTGAAGTGTGTTGTACATGCTGACCATTATGTAACATCTGGCACTGTTGGATTGCTTTAGGATTTTAATAAATCTTTAAGAATTGAGAATTTTCTTGGCCTCATGCTTACCAGGATTTAAACATTACAACATCAGCAATTGCTGGTATACTGGAAATCTCTGAACACATCTAGTGTGTGTAATCAGAAATGTCCTGTATCTGATCATCTCTGTGCATCTCAAGTGTGTGGACGTGTACGGGGTTTTCACACACCTTAAGTTTCACTGAAATTTCCAATATCCTAAAAGTCCCAAAGTAAGAGTCGCATGAACACAGACACAGGGGAATCGTGACACTTACAATGTTTTATCCCTTTAAATAATCAAATTCAACTTAAGTTTCTTTCTGCAACATTTATAATTCACCAATGGAATGATTCACAAAATTCACAAAATGTAAAAAGTAAAATACTCACACACACACCTTTATAAACAAATTACTCATACTGGGCTTTAGCTCAAATATTGCCCTTCTCTTTCAACATAGACATTTAATAAACAATATATTGACTAAATTCAGTTTGTTTAAACCAGTATTTAACTCAATTTGACATCAATCAAAGCACACACACACACACACACACACAAAACATGGATCCATTATACACAGCATATGCTCAGTAACACAAGAGACAAATAGAGTGACCAGAAACAAAAATAAAACTGATAGAAAACCTTTTCTTGTCATTGGTGAAGTGTGTCCCTCCATTCTCTTCTACCATCATCTCTATTTTATGCTGTACAACCTGAATACTTGATGTAGAAACTAACACACAAAATTAGACACAAATCACAGCCTTTAATCATCATGTGAGTTTAAAGGGAGAATTTACTCTTTTTAAATTGACCTCATCATCATGAACTTACACTCAGGTATAAAAGCTCAGCTTGCAGGACTAGAACAAGAGACACAACAAACACGAGACAAGACACAACATGACAGAGACTGAAGCTAAGCAGTAGTTAGAAAGAAACTACAACTAAAGAAAGGAGAACTGATGCTAGGAATAGACTTAGACTCAGACTTTCTTTATTAATCCCAGAGGGGAAATTAAGGTGTTACAACAGCAACCGAAATCGAGACAACATGCATAACAAAATAGACAATACAATCAGTCAATAATCTCAATAATCTGAATATCTATTAATTACAAATAGATAGTGGTGTCAACAATAATCGATCTGGCGATGCATCGCAATGCAGGGCATGCACAATTCAGCATCGATGCGGCAAAGTGCCATAATCGATTATGTGACTGTTTATTTTCTGGCCTTGAGTTGGACAATAAAGTTGTGAAGTTTCAATTACTTCCAGGGACATAACAACAACAACAACAATCAAGGTGGATGAGGCGGAGGGAGATGACCGCGATAGACGGGTAATTAAAAACACACCCAAAGCTTGGAAAGCGGACATCTGGGCACATTTCGGATTCTACGAAGTTAATGGGAAACTAGACAAGACTTACGCGGTGTGTAAAACCTGCCACACTAAAATCATTCAAAAATTTTATTTCTGGGTGCATGGGTGGTGGTTGTTGTTACAATAGTGTGACTGTGATTACTGATTAATATTTGCACAGGAGTTCAGGAAGTGCCCTGTCTTAGAGCTGCTATTTTACTGTGTGTAAAAAAAAACACTTATGTTCACTGCTGGAAAAAGTTGGCTGTTATTATTGCTCTATTTAATTTCAAATGGTTCTAAAGGAGAGAGAAGAGAAACATTTCTCATTCAAAGCACTGAAAGCAGTGATTTATGTTTTCTTTTTCAGGTTTTCAGGATAATACACACATAGCAGCCAATAAAATCTGTTTTTCAATATCTGACTGCTTGTATTGCCTCATGACTGATGAAAAATTTGCCTTGTTGTGTGCAGTAGAATTTTGATGCATCGCAATGCATCGTAGAATCGAATTGAATCGAATCGTTACCTGGTGAATCGTAATCGAATCGAATTGAGGGCAGTGCCAATGTACACCCCTACAAATAGATATGGTTTACCATACAACAACCTACTTAATATAAATTCAAAAACACCTCCAATTCCCATACCCACATACACACTCAATACCCAAAAACAATGCCACTCAACCCCTAGTAAAAAACATTCAATATATTATTTAAAACAAGTTATTGCGGTAATATGGACTAAAAAATTAAAATAGTAAATATACTAAATAACTTCCATTTGTGCATCTACATAAGTACATATACACAAATACGCAAACCATAGAAACCCAAAATAAGAAGAAAGAACTAATATAAAGACTGACTACTATGGATAATAAGGGAAAAATCTAAATACTAAAGTAAACTGAGAACTCCAGAATAAGCAGAGAAAACTAAGGGGTAAAATATACTAAACAATAGCAAGGATTCTCTGGAACAGCGGGAAGAACAAAACTCGACCAGAATAGACAGATTAGATCTAGGTGTAACTTTAACAAGAACAACAGACTATTAGCAACAACAGTAGCGTAGCACAAGAAGCATATTATAAAGAGAGCATGCCACATGACCAACACAACAGGCTTGTTCGACTTCACGCAGCTCTGCACAGACCGATCGGCGGCCGACTTGAAGCAGTGCATGCCGGTTAGAAATTTTGTCCGACTTGATACAGCGCCAACGCCACGTGACTGTGACGTGTACCATCAAAGTACCGCGAGAGCAATTCGAGAGTAGCCGGAGAACTCAGCTAGCGCAGCTTCTCAAGAGCGGCTGCAGGAGGGCTGATGACGACACAGCTGTTCCACGATTGGCCGGATTCACCTCATGACAACGATCACGTGTGTTTTGTGTTTATTCGAACACCTTTAGTTCCTCTAAAGCTCACAAATCAGTTTTTTATAACAGTAAACACTCTTTTCATGTATATATTGTGTCATGTTTATCAAATTAAAACTGATTAAAAAACGTAGACTCCACCTTATTGATAGTAGCTTATGTTGAACTTTATTCTTGTTCAAACAGACGCTGTATAAAGCAGTACATAAAGTATTGAATGTAAATGTCTCAGAAACATCAGTGTATTATTTAGCAATTATTGCATTTATTTCACTTCAGCTGTGGTAAAGTATGCAAACACCACGTGAGCGTTCACTACGGGAACCAGAAAGTGTCCGACTTCACGTCTCCGCTTGCAGCTGCTCCCCGTGTGTTGCTTTACATGTGTGAAACGAAATGAATATATTGTTAATCACACTGGCTCAACACACATCTGCTCTGAACACAGTTTATAGGCTATTCTTAGCATTACTGTTAGTTTTACTTGTTTATTTTAGCAGGTTCCTGCATGCCATTAAACTCTAGAAATAAAATCATTACATTATTAGTGATAAAATTGGTTTGTTACTGAAAAGGTTTCCACTGTCCATGACTTCTGAATTATAAAACAGTTTTTAAAAGTATTGTAAAGTAATTATTAGCATCAGCTTGGTAAAATAAACCTGCATTTGCACATGAGCGTCTGTAAAGCAGATATTAACTGTCTTCAGGGAGTTTCTACACATGGATTATAACGTTCTGCTTTACTCTCTCCAGCCTTGAGAAATATATCAGATCCAGACTCCTTTATCAACACTACAAATGCTCTGGAAGATCTGGGATGTATTTCTCAAGCACCACTGATTTAACTTCCGCCTCCTTGAACTTCTGGACCACTTTGCTAAAACACTTGAACGAGTCGTTTTCGACCAACTATCTACATTTCTCACACAGAACATCCTCCTGGACAACAACCAGTCTGGCTTCAGAAGCGCCACTAAACTGAGACGGCCCTGCTCTCGGTTATTGAAGCTCTGAGACTGGCAAGAGGAGCCTTCGAATCCTCAGTTCTCCTCTTGCTGGATCTGTCTGCTGCTTACAGTTAACCACCAAGAAGAGCATCTCAGGAACAGTGCTTCAAGTCTGACCTCTCAGTGGGTCCTTCAGGGTGTCGTGAGGTGTTTAAGACCCAATATCTAGCTCTCGGTTATTGAAGCGGCTTCTCAACTACAACTCGCTTCAGTGGACTTACAGATACATTACCAGCTCATGAAGGGGAATTAACATATTCATAACAAACATCTCAGGAAATGAGACTTATTAAACACAATTGTAGAGGTTTATTAAGAAAATTATAGTAATCATTCAAAATGAAGAAAGATGCTAAAAACAGGAATGAACAGACAAGATCCAAGAATCCTTAAATCAGCTCCATCACACAGAACAGAGAGAGATTATACAGTCTGAGTCTGTCCATTACTGTATTAATATTATATTTAAAGCAGTTTACATATGAAGCGCAAGAGAATGACTTTCAACACTGTAGGCAAATATATCCATAAAATCCATATAAATGAAAATAAATCTGGCTTTTTATATGTAAAAAAAACACATTTTAATCTAAACTTGATTATGTCACTATAAGTGCTCAGAGTTTTTTCTCTGTTTTCTGAGAAGAAGAAAATAAAACAATGAACAATCGTCTGTAAGTTTTTGCTATTGTAAATATTGCTGCAGATTGGCTCTAAACTCATCAGTATTTTATTCTAATATTGTCGGCATCTCTATTTCCTCTGGGTGCTTCGAGTCCTTCCTCCCTGCAAAATAAAAGCATTGACTGACCTCTCGTATGTGTTTTTATCATGATTGCAGATTGTTCCAGATCAGATGAGTGTGAATCATCAGATTGTGTGCGGCTCAAAACTCACCAGCTCTTCTTGCACAGATGATCTGAAGAAGAATCACAGTAGGAGCAGCAAACACTGCGATCTCAACAATACTCACAATCACTGCAGGAAACATGAGAGGAAGAAGAGAAACTGTACATGACTGAAGTCAAGGGTATTCAACTATCAACAGTTATTGATGAAGCATTTACAGACTGACTGATAGTTTAATGTTATAAAGCTGTCAATATAAATGAACGTGTCGTACCTCTGTATAATGATCCAGCAGACACACAGACTTCAGTTTCTGATGCTGTATCAGCTGGATCTGTGGATCACGTCTGTTAGTTCAGTTCAACACATAATGCCACATATACACAACATCATCATCACATAATACTGGAGCTTCACATCACAGAAATGATGAATATGTGCACGAGTCTGTCATCTATTATCTTCTTACTTCACTCTCAAGCTGTCAGGAGGAGAATGGCAGTAGTTGAGAAGAGACTGTACTGTATTACTGTATAACTGTATTACTGTGTTACTGTATAATTTATTCCTGGTTTATATGAGAGTGAAACACAGTTGAGCTTCTGCAAATAAACCTTCAGCTTGAATGAAGGACATAAGCCTTATAATTCCTAAACCCGACCTCCTACATGGGTCATACTAGGCTTTAATACACTCGTCTGATTTATGCAATATATCATGTATGACCCATGTAGGAGGCCAATATTGGGAATTATAAGGATTGTTATGCAGTTTATGACTTTGACCACTAATATTTTACAACTCCAAAACGTATGAAGCCATCAGAAAGAGTAGAGCCAATCTGTGGAAGTTTTCACAAATCTGTCAGAAAAGAGTGTTTTCTCACCTGAATACTTGACAGTGAATCTGACTGAGGTCTCGAGTTGATCTCTGCGAGTAAGCTGACATCTCCACTCTCTGTTGTCATCTTCATTCAGGAGTGTTGTAGTCAGAGTGATGATACAGCGATCTTGATCTGATGAGAATAATATCTGATATCTGGAGTCTGTCTTCAGATCAACACCAGCCTGATTCACCCACAACAGCTCTAATCCCTCATAATAGACCAAATAATCACAGGAGAGTATATCTGAATACAACTGACAGGAGAGAGTCACAGAGCGGCCCGGACTGATCTCAGTCTGTGAGGATGAAGATGATGATGAAGATGATGATGATGATGACACTGAAACTGAACACAAGACACAAATCACAGACTCTTCAATCATCATCTGAGTTTAAAGGGAGAATCTGCCCTTTTTAAATTCAACACATAATCATAAACTTACCATAAAGAACATGCAGATAAACATCAGCACCAGCAAAATATACATAATTATCATCAGCATCAGGTCCTTGTTGTTCTCCATTCACATATTGTCTGCAGGTGTAATATCCATAATCTTCTTCTGTGACGTTCTTGATGTTCAGAGAGCAGTCAGACTCCAGACTCAGTCTCTCATGTCTCTCTGTGTCGTTCTTCTTTATCCCTCCAGTAATCAGTTCAACTGCTGCTGAATCACTGTTATAGATCCATGTAGTTGATTTGCAGTCAGAAAGAGCTTTATTACAGGACAGAGAGACATTTTCACCAGAACTGATGAACACATGATCCACTCCACTGGTTCCTGAAACACAGTATATCTCAGTGATCATTATGATATATATTAATAAATGAAACATAAAACACACCAGCATAAAAAGCAGAAGTTTTAAATCATAGTATTTTTCCTGACTTAAAGCAAACAACACACTCTCCAGAATAAACTATTAGTCTTTATCAGAGAGCTGTTCAAATCACTGACACACTCTTAATATGAAGATAATTCTTCATCATCAGATGTTTGAGTGACACTATGTCCAGTATCAGGAATAATACAGTATGATCTGTGTGTATCAATACACAACCCTGAGATCACAACGTGAATGTGTGCAAGAATAAACTGAGCATGTTCAAATGAACTCTTTCCAGACTAATTCCACTAAATGTCTTTAGAGAAAATACAGATTTCTTTACCTGTGAGAAGTGAAGAGAGAATGATCAGTCCCAGCAGACACAGATCACACTTATCAGCCATTTTCTGTTTCTGTCAGTCTTCCTCTTCATTATATATAGTTACAGCTCCTCCTTTAAACATCATCAGCTCCTCCTGTGGTTATTAACTTCCTCTCATCTGACCAACCGAGTGTTTAAATCCGTTGCTATATAGTGACATATATAGACTGTGTATTTTAACACTGGGGATTTTGCTCTGTGGTCTTGAATGTTCTTGACTCTGAGTGACACTCAACTTTCCTCTACAAAACCCCCATGTAATGTATTGAGTGAGCGTCGACAGCACCCTCATCAGTCTAAACGCTTCCCTCCTAAGCGTCAGGGACCCTGGGCCTAAGATAATGCTGGACACTTCATCATCATCATCATCATCCAGTGAAGACAAGCTTTTCATTTTCTTTAAAAGACAGAAAAGAAGGTTTTGGGTGCACCCGATCTTACAGAACAGAGAGTCTGAAGGGGAGTGTGCTAATGTCCACTTTTCTTTTCTTTTCATAAGGCCCAAAAAAATTACCTCGGGGGGTCCCCTGGTTTTTCATTAAAACTAAAATAATAGAAACATAATTTATTAGGTAATATATATATATATATTTTTTAATCAAAGTATTGCGCTGCCGCTCCCATTAGAAAGTAATTCAAATTAGATTTGCGTCTGAAAAGACGCTCAAGTGCGCCACACGCTGTTTTCTGAAGGAATTTACAGACTGTTGAATTTATAAACAGACACATTTTATTTATCGTGCCATTTATACGCCAAAAATAGTAGGATTAGGGGTGTGGAGTACGTGTGTACTACACGCCATAAAGTGCGTATCATATGCACGCAAAAACTATTTTTGCCGAATAAATGGTACGAGAAATAAATTTTGTGCTATAGATACGCACTTTCACGAGAGTCTGGCAGAGTGGATCCTCACGATGACGGTAAGATAATATTTCTTTCTTTTATGATTGTTTGGTAATTTACAGATCTGAATAGAATTTCGGCATTAACGCTTGTCCGGGACACGTGCGTGTGTTTAAGGGACAAGTGAAAGAGAATTGTACTTGCCCAACCGGACAAATGCCCTGATTAAAACAATTTTCAATATCAAAAAAATAAAATAAGAAATAACGTACTCGGTTACTAACGTAACCTCAGTTCCCTGAGAGTAGGGAAAGAGTATAGAGAGTAAAAATTAGGGAAAGAAATGCCCTTTATAAAGCTAAAAAAAATATTCTGATAAGAGTGTTTTCCAACAGTGATGTAATGAAACATTGACAATTTAAGTTTGAAGGCTGGAAATGTAATTTTGACAAAAGAAGAACTTTTATTTTAAATAAATCTTAATTTTAAATCAGCCTACTTCAGTGTGATATTTTATCATATTATCATGCTTAACACTGAGAATTTGAATAATTGAAATGTGATGATCAGATGCAGATATCTAAATCAGAGAATATCATATAGGTTCGGGAGGTTGGCGGGTGGATTATTTATTTTTAACAGCAGATTCGGGGGACTCAAAGTGCACCAGATTAATGAATTTATCTTTAAAATGTGCTCATCTGCTTCCTTCATCCGTCTTCAGTCATTGCCTCGATCTCCAATCCATAAGCATTTCACAGATTCTATGTACACTAATTGTATAAAACAATTCTGTCAGTACACCATAAGTTATAAAAATGAACTAGATCAATGTGATTAATGCCATTCATAGTTTCCATCCTTATGTTGTGTCTCCCTCTAGTGGGCAAGCAACATTTATTTATTATACGCGTTTATAAAATATACATATAACATTCATGCATTTATAACATTTGGAATTTTTAGAAATTTTTACTTTTATTTTATAATATTAATTGAATATTAATTAATATTAACGACTCACTAAAGCAAAAATTTGCAAAGACGATCGTAAGAAAATAATATAAACAATGAACCACTCAGACCACTGGAATGCAGCTAATTAATGAAAAGGTAAGTGTGTTTTTCTATTTGTTTGTTCTTTTGCATGAATTGTATCTTTTAAAATTGAAAGAATGAAAGAAAAACTAAATAAAAACAAACAGATAACAGTAACACACAGTATTTTGAATAAATGATAAACACAGAGTAACGCCCCTTTCACACATACTCTGTTTGCAGTGTGTATGCGGTGTGTATATTTCCCGTACCCATGTTATCAGGTCAGAGCTTTCACACTGCGTGCGGATGCGGTCCGGCGATCCGTTCCAGGAGCGGTGCGTATACAGCAGTGCAGAGATCGTTCCCACACCGAGTCTATTTCTGCTGTGCTGCAAACGCTGAATTAAAGTGACAGCGCATGTTTCATGGTCTAAATGAACACAGATTGACCTGAAAATGCAGTAATTTCACCATAAATGTATTTAATTAAATACTCCTATTTTTCACAGTCATCTTTTTACTTTAAGACAGGGGTAAAGCAAGGAAAACTACAATTTACCTCAACAAGGTGACATTATGAACAACACTCGTCTCATTCGTGGAGGTGGAGAAACAAGTTATTTGTGACATGCAAGATCTATTGTAGCCTATTAAAATTTAAATGCAAAAGAAAAGACATGAGAGTCGGCTGTTTGTGTCAATTTTAAGTTTTAATTTAAAATGTTTGCGATTTTAATATATGTACATGATTAAATATTTGACCCAACTTAATATAAGTAGAATTAATGCATGGAATAATAGCCCTACGTTGTTTAAATTGACCCTTCGCTAAGCCCCGCCCTCCTTAGTTACTGTTGCTACTAGGGGTGTAACGATACGCGTATTCGTACTGAACCGTTCGGTACGAGGCTTTCAGTTCGGTTTTCGGTACGCATTTTCAAACCGAACGGTTCGTTGGACCATTTTTCCTGCCGACCAAAATTTAGTTATTTCAAATGTAGGCGCGTTGCGCATGGCAAGCGCGCTCATAATGTAAGAGACGCCGGCGCGACCACAACATTGCCCAACATCAAATGGCAAACGTAATGCAAGCGGAACGAAACTGCTCGTTATTGTTTATCAGTTTGGAGTGGACCAGTGCAGCGCGAGCCGATCGTGATCATGCGACACTGTTACTACACAGCGCTAATAAGAGATCCAGTAAAGAAAGCATTTGAATTCGCCACAGAAGTAATAACATCGCTGCGAGATCTAGTGGGTAACATTCGCATTTCTCCGTTATTAACGGATCAAACAGCGCTGACGTGGAAACCAGGAAGAAACATTGTGGCATGAATGAACTATCCAGTGTCCACAGATCTGCGACATTCACCATGGATTTACTTTCACGAGTTCACACTTACATATAATTTGAAGGGGTAAGGTTTAATGCGTATTTGGCGTGCTGTCCGGAGGGAGGGCTCCGAGCTCGGAGTTCGGCCCGAACCCAGAGTACTCCCCCCAAAGGCTAAAGAGCAGAGGACAGCCGCCGGACTAAAGACCCCCCAAATGAGTGCCGAGTTTGGCGGGCTGGCATCTCAAGAAGGGGCCTGGATGCCCGTAATGGTGCCCGGGGCCCGTAAGGCCTGTAATGGTGGCTCACTGCCTGGACTGACGGCCCCTGTTGGTCTGCGAACAGGGAGCGGTTGTAGTTTACAGTGACCGATCGGGAGGATTTGCACTTTTCCGCTAAGCCCAAATGCTCGCTGGACAGAGAGGAAACAGAAAGGAGGAAAAATGAGTGCTTGCCCGAGAGATTTTCTCACACTGCATCCGCTGTGAGACCAAATGCTCGCTGGATGAAAGAGAAAACGTAAGTGCTCTACCGGGAAAGTTCTCACTCCGTCCACTGGGAGACCAATGCTCGCTGGACGGAAAGAGGAAACAGGAAAATGAGTGCTTGCCCGGGAGATTTTCTCACACTGCATCGCTGGATGAAAGAGAAAACGTAAGTGCTCTACCGGGAAGGTTCTCACTCCGTCCGCTGTGAGACCAATGCTCGCTGGACGGAAAGGAAACAGGAAAATGAGTGCTTGCCCAGGAGATTTTCTCACACTGCATCACTGGATGAAAGAGAAAACGTAAGTGCTCTACCAGGAAAGTTCTCACTCCGTCCGCTGTGAGACCAATGCTCGCTGGACGGAAAGGAAACAGGAAAATGAGTGCTTGCCCGGGAGATTTTCTCACACTGCATTGCTGGATTAAAGAGAAAACGTAAGTGCTCTACCGGGAAAGTTCTCACTCCGTCCGCTGTGAGACCAATGCTCGCTGGACGGAAAGGAAACAGGAAAATGAGTGCTTGCCCGGGAGATTTTCTCACACTGCATCGCTGGATGAAAGAGAAAACGTAAGTGCTCTACCGGGAAAGTTCTCACTCCGTCCGCTGTGAGACCAATGCTCGCTGGACGGAAAGGAAACAGGAAAATGAGTGCTTGCCCAGGAGATTTTCTCACACTGCATCACTGGATGAAAGAGAAAACGTAAGTGCTCTACTGGGAAAGTTCTCACTCCGTCCGCTGTGAGACCAATGCTCGCTGGACAGAAAGAGGAGACAGGAAAGAGGAGAAAGAGGATATTGAGTGCTCTTTAATCATGAATAGATAAGTACTTAAGAAGAGACATCACTGCTGCGGCAGTAGAAAAAATTAGCTGGAGAAACAGAGCTCCTGTGGGAGCAGAGAAGAGATCACTGCTGTGACAGTGGAGAAGATTAGCCAGAGTAAAAGAGCTCCAGTAGGAGCAGAGGAGACATCACTGCTGTGACAGTGGAGAAGATTAGCCAGAGTAAAAGAGCTCCAGTAGGAGCAGAGGAGACATCACTGCTGCGGCAGTGGAGAAGATTAGCCAGAGTAAAAGAGCTCCAGTAGGAGCAGAGGAGACATCACTGCTGTGACAGTGGAGGAGATTAGCCAGAGTAAAAGAGCTGCAGTGGGAGCAGATGAGACATCACTGCTGTGACAGTGGAGACATTAGCCAGAGAAACAGAGCTCTAGTGGGAGCGGAGGAGACATTACTGTTGCAATATTAGAGAAAACTTAGCCAGAGAAATTGAGCTCCTCCAGGACCAAAGGAGACATCACTGCTGCAGCAGTGGATAAACTTACCTGGAGAAACTGAGCTCCTGCAGTGTGTGGCTGAACAAAGGGAGGAGGAGAGTGGGGCTTAGCGGGCCGATGCGCGTCTTCTTGTGTTTTAGATCAAAGACGCGAGGAAAAGGAGGCGAAATGAAATCCTTGCAGCCAGGATCATGCACATTGAAGTTCAAGTGACCGAGCAAAGATTTTGCGTTTAGAACAATTTTGATTGTCTGAAGTTCATTTAGTTAAGTACAAGAGAGACCGTTTATGGTAAAAGACGAAGCTTGCATAAATGTATAGGCATCTTGTATGTATTTAACTGTGTTTCAATTAAGGATTACTAAACTCTTGGCATGAAACACACTGCTTGTATACACTTTTTTTTTTTCTTTTTTTTTTTTATAATATATAGATTTTACGCGATTTTGAAGATAAATTGCAGGACAGTGTTAACGAAAGGTTCTTAATGATTCTGTGAGCAATCTGCACGTAACGTGCGACCTACTGTTTATGTATGACGGTAAATCATTTGAACAGAAACAATTTAACGTGCATTCCCCCGATCAAAAATTGTATACAGATGGCATGACTGGCTCGTGACTCAAACACTGAAGCAATGCCAAGCTCAACCAAGACAGACTCGAGAAGGGCGAGCTGAGCACTCACTGAGTTGACCCGGCAAACGTTGAATATGGACTATCCGGGACTGAATCTGCGGCGCGGCTTACTTTAGGGCCTGCTGTGCGGCCTGAAGAAGGAGGAAGACCCTTTCCCTCGTGTGAAGAGGGCGGCATTGCCTTACTAACCATTTCTCTATGGCGGGAATTATTGTATGGACCGGTGTAGAGAAATACGCGGAAGGAGATCGCGGATGTTTCGCCCGCGGTTATGATCCCGTTTGTTAAGCCTGACGCCCGCGATATTGGTCAGAGGATTGCGGCAGAGGTTCCTCAAAGACGAGATATTATTCATCGGACGGGAATTGCTCGATTCGGACCTGTTAGGACGATACTGTCGGGCTACATGCTGCAAAAACCGTCAATGGAATGAGGTGAGACTGCTGAGTATATATACACCTCTTACCATTGATTGCTGAGTGCTCTCCACTTGTGTTAATTATCTGAACGTGCTCCTCCCGAACCTTGTTAATAAAACATCATGTAGTAACACTAACTGCAACCATGGAAGTTTGGCAGGAATAGTAGGCTATAATGCCTTCAAGTAACATTACGTCAGTTTTATTTTGACATTATGAATACAATTGCTGCCCTCAAATGTTAATCTGAACTAAAATAAACCTTTGTTTATAACTACTACAATATTACATTTAATTTTTTCCAAGGAGCTGTTTTGTTTTATATGCTCCTAAGAAGAGTCAATTATAGCTCTAGAATTGCTCAAAGTAAAAAAAATATTATACTTTATGATGTTATTTTTAATAAAAAAATAAAAAAATAAAATCAAGGAAATTTCTCTGGCATTTCTTTCTTTTTGCTGTATCAAAAACGTACCGAACCGTATTGAACCGAACCGTGACACAAGTGTATCGTATCGAACCGAGCCGTGAATTTTGAGAACCGTTACACCCCTAGTTGCTACGCCTGTCAAGCTTTTGCGCCTGGCACGTCTATTACAGTATGTATGCACCGGTTTCAGACATTCCCAAGGAGATAATTAGTCATTTCTGGCGAAGAGGTGAAAATCAAGACAAAAGGGACTGCAGTATGCATTCGAGGGATATATCCACGACATAATATGCAACCGATTAAAGAATAATTTCATCAAAATTGAAGCTAAAACCTATACTGTAGGTCCCAGCGCAAGCAGCAGCGCCTCATACGCTGACCATTCAAATGGGAAACACACAAATTGAGGAACAGCTTTGTTCATGCACAGCAGGGTAAGTGAAATTTGAAAATATTCTAATATGTATAAATCAAACAGCTTATCCATAAGTATTGTGGAATAAACACAAGACATTAGCCTGACCACTTTGCAATGATAACATTCTCCCGCTTATATTTGTAGTGCGCCAGGCTAACGTTACTTCTCACACGTCGTGGGTCACATGTCACGGAATGGTAAACGAGAGTCGAGGATACAAATGCAGAGTTAGTTTATTAGTGACATGCAGGTACGGTACAAACACAAAAACTCAGGAACTCCAGGAAACAAGAAACACGGACAACGAACCAGCACAAGACTACAAACACAAGGAGGCTAAATAGGGGAACAAACAAAGGAGGGTAACAAGACAGACAGGTGGGACAAATTAACCAATAATCAGATAACAAGATGGGAGGGGCTAGACAATAGACACAAGCACATGGCCCAAAATAACAAAACACCCATGTGCAGCACAAGACAGGACAGGCACCACCGACTCAGGAACAGGAACTGGCTCCACCGACTCAGGAACAGGAACTGGCACCACCGACTCAGGAACAGGAACTGGCACCACCGACTCAGGAACAGGAACTGGCACCACCGACTCAGGAACAGGAACTGGCACCACCGACTCAGGAACAGGAACTGGCACCACCGACTCAGGAACAGGAACTGGCACCACCGACTCAGGAACAGGAACTGGCACCACCGACTCAGGAACAGGAACTGGCACCACCGACTCAGGAACAGGAACTGGCACCACCGACTCAGGAACAGGAACTGGCACCACCGACTCAGGAACAGGAACTGGCACCAAGGGCTCAGAAACAGACGCCACCGGCTCAGGCTCAGGAACAGACACCACCGGCTCAGGCTCAGGAACAGACACCACCGGCTCAGGCTCAGGAACAGACACCACCGTCTCGACGGCGGCCATCTTGTCAGGGGACACAGGCTCGGCAGGCGTGACGTGAACAGGCTCGGCAGCGGCCTTCTTGTCCGAAGACACAGGCTCGGCAGGCGTGACGTGAACAGGCTCGGCGGCGGCCATCTTGTCCGAAGACACAGGCTCGGCAGGCGTGACGTGAACAGGCTCGGCGGCGGCCATCTTGTCCGAAGACACAGGCTCGGCAGGCGTGACGTGAACAGGCTCGGCGGCGGCCATCTTGTCCGAAGACACAGGCTCGGCAGGCGTGACGTGAACAGGCTCGGCGGCGGCCATCTTGTCCGAAGACACAGGCTCGGCAGGCGTGACGTGAACAGGCTCGGCGGCGGCCATCTTGTCCGAAGACATAGGCTCGTAAACAGTCTCTGGCTGGGCAGACGTGACGTGAACAGTCTCTGGGTGGGCAGACGTGACGTGAACAGTCTCTGGCTGGGCAGACGTGACGTGAACAGTCTCTGGCTGGGCAGACGTGACGTGAACAGTCTCTGGCTGGGCAGACGTGATCTGAACAGGTTCGGCGGTGGCCATCTTGTCCGAAGACACAGGCTCGGCAGGCCCACTGTGTCTCCTCCACGCATGCAATACCGTTACTGCATAGAAGAGATGCACGGCCCTCCTGGCCATGGCAGGACTGATGATAGGGAATTCTGGGACCACCGGAACAGGGACCACCGGACTCAGGACCACCGGGACCACCGGACTCGGGACCACCGGAACAGTTACGGAGGGAGCCTTTCTCCTCCTCCTGTGTTTCGGGACCACCGGAACTGGGACCACCGGACTCGGGACCACCGGAACAGGCACGGAGGAAGTCTTCCTACCTCTCCTCCGTTTCGGGACCAGCACGAAGGCTTTCCCTTCCACTGACTGCCATCTGCCGTGATACTCTCCTCCTCCAAAGTCCTTTGAGCGCATCTGGAAAAGTACTCCAGCAAGGAAATAGAGGCTCCATCTCCCTCTCCCTGAGGAAAAATCTCACTCCGCTGTATCCACATACCTGGCTGGTTCGTTCTGTCACGGAATGGTAAACGAGAGTCGAGGATACAAATGCAGAGTTAGTTTATTAGTGACATGCAGGTACGGTACAAACACAAAAACTCAGGAACTCCAGGAAACAAGAAACACGGACAACGAACCAGCACAAGACTACAAACACAAGGAGGCTAAATAGGGGAACAAACAAAGGAGGGTAACGAGACAGACAGGTGGGACAAATTAACCAATAATCAGATAACAAGATGGGAGGGGCTAGACAATAGACACGAGCACATGGCCCAAAATAACAAAACACCCATGTGCAGCACAAGACAGGACAGGCATGTGACATCACATTAGTGACTACTGTTATGAACTGATTAAGTTTGCATACCAACCTTTTCCTTGGAGATCTCCAGCAAGCTCCCTTGATGTTCCCTCCTTTTACTAACTACCTTTTACTTTTACTAGAACTAACACCGGGAGAGTCGCGATCGGATTGGGGTACTAGGCCGTCGATTAACAAAATGCTGAAATATATTTTGAAGTAAGTTATGTCAGTGAGCCTCCGTCTTGCCTTTAATCACACTGCTTGATCCACGAGCTGGACAATAACTTTATTCTAGAGCTGCTATAAAGCCAAAACACTTTACTTTAAATTTCCTATTATCAATGTAAAGCTGCTTTGGAACAATCTACATTGTTAAAAGCGCTATATACATGAAGATGACGCCCGGCATTTCTCCCCTTGGGTTTTAGGTTTCGGGAAGGGAACAAAATCCACCACCCCGTCCAAACTTTAAGGGTACCGGGTATCAGATTTGCACAATCCATACGCACAGCGCTTCGGCATGTTTCCCGAAGAGTGTATGTGTACAAAGAGAATCGCAATGCTAACAAAAACTTTTTTTTTAATAAAAGTTGCTGATAACTTCTGGATTTGAAATAAAAATAGTGAGTCTGTGTTTGTGGCACAGCCGCGGATCAGTCACTGCAAACGCAGCATATGTGAAAGCACTAAAGCGCGCTACTCACACACACACCACACACACACTGCACACGGAGGATGTGTGAAACGGGCGTAAAAAAATCCAATATCAATTTCTGAAATTCAACCTCAAGTTTCTCAATTTCAAGTTCAATGTCTTGGTTTCAAATTCCAAAAAATGACTGAGTAGGAAAGTTGTTAAAAAATTAACACAGTTCAGTCCATGAAGAGAATTAATTTTGTCTTCAAGGAAATCCTGGAAAACTTGAAAAACGCAATGTATGCAGTTCTGTCCTACCCAATCAGAAAACTCCTTTTCTCACAACTCCTTTTCCTCTGTTTCCAGGTAGGAAACGATGGGATGGCTCGCCAGTCCAAACCCGGGATAAGAGTCCACAGCCAGGACAGGATTCAGGATCACAGCAGCAATTTTTCAGACACTCACAAAAGAGAAAAATAAAACACAAGAAAAAAACCCGGCCTTGCAAAAACAAAGCCAAAACAATCATCAGTAACTCATTCAAATAAACAGTTTCTAATGACCAAAATGTCTGTTTCAATTATTTGGATATAGGCAACACATACATGCTAGTCACCATGTGCTTGATTAACACACTAGAGTCTGTGTACAGAGCTAGCAAAGCTAGCAGCGCATGGCACACACTTCACAACAGAAAAAATATAATCTTTCAAACATTTAAACATAACTATATGCACTCAAAGATTGTATTAGAAAACACTTAAAGCATTTTTCAAACATTTTTTATATCACTCATCACTTTTTCAAATGTATTTTTCACATTAAGAGTCCAAAAACAGTATCCACATTACCTAAATACATCTCTTATGAAGAAATTGGTACTCACCAAGGAGAAATATAAATCACAGACAAAAAAAAAGTATTTTCTCAAAGAAACAGATTTAGTTCAGATCCTATCACGTCAGTGTCTTTTCTTCTCGTCGCGTTCAGATTCACATCGCACTCTTCTCAAAGCGTGAGCTTTTTAGAGAATTAATACCTCATAAATCTACTTCTCAACTTGTATATAATCTATTGCTGGATTATTAAACAGTTTGTTCTCACTCAAATCACTCAATCGCATCTGCTCTCACTCTCATCTCGTTCGCAATCTCTCTACATTTCTGCTTGTGCGCGATCTTCTGGAACTCTCCAACAGGGGGCGGGGCTAACCTTTCACCTCACCAATCAGGAATCAGTTCAGGAACCTTTTCTTTCTTTTGGGATTATTTATAATAAAATAAATAAATTATACTTCATGTTCTTTACTGACTATTCGTTTTATAGTGATATAAATAAAATAATACTAATTATTAATATTAGTGACCCGAGTTAATGACCTGGGTCACATAAATCAACTATTTAAATGTACATTCATACATCTTATTATTCAGACATATTGTCATAGTTGCTTAGTGTGTCAATGATTAATGGTTAATTCAGGTAGTTATAAAGCATTTAGTTGTGGTCAGTAGGGATGTGCCGGTATCAAATTTTCATGCTCCGATTAATTGATTGAGCTTTTATCACGGTATACGGTATTATCACGATATTTTAATTGCTCAATTGAAACGAATGGATTGGGAGGGGATGTAGAAAAAAAAAAACTTGCATCACAATAGGTGTAATTGTGATTGTCAAAACATTTGGTAACTAAACACAATTTTACACAATTTTCACGATTTCAATTCAATTCTTGGGATTTGATTTCAATCTTGATTCAATATTGACTCTTTGGATAAATATTAGGTAGGCTACAGTAGATAGCCTACATGTTAATTTTTCTCAAGAAAAAATATATCTCACATAATGTTGTAAACATACAGAGAGCCCTATCAGCTGGTATTATTAAAGGTTAAAAATTAACAAATTAAATTAAATAATATAATTTGGTTTTCATTATAATAACAATTATGACACAAGTAAAAATATAATACAAATGTAATATAGTGCATATATTTAGCAAAATACTCCTCTCTATAGCTATTTTTTCTAGTACACTAACGTGTTGGTCATTAAATGGCTTTCCTGAGGTAAATGTAACGTTCTGTGACATAATTGTTCACCTGCAGTTTTACTGACCTCTTTCCGTGGTTGAAAAACACTGATTGATCGATATTATGTATGAGGCATATATACCTTTCGGTAAGTTGTACTGTATCTTTAAATAAAAAGTAACAGATGATCAGTTTACTTGAACTGAGGCACTACAGCGATCGGTCACGTCACATTTACAAGCGCCAAAACGGTATTTATTGTCTGAATTTCGCAATAAAATGGACAGAACATGAGAGCTGAGAATTTTTTTCATATCAAAAGTAACCTGCTCTGTCTAGTCTGTCGGTCTCCGTGTCCTCTTTGCTCCGTGATTTTTCTCTGCGTGAGAAAATGAATGTGTGGCGCGAGAGCGTGTGAAAAGTGTACGTTAAATTGCGTGAGTCTCATGCTGAAGTTGGCAGCCCTGCTTTTAGAAGGGGGATAAATCCTTTATTTTACCCTCTATGGATAAATCGTCGACAGCGTTCCTCCTTCCGCCATGCTTCTTCTCCATGTGAGGATTGTTTACATTAGTGCGCACTGCACCGCCTGCACACAGGGCTTCTACATGTGGGGATTGTTTACATCAGAGTGCGCACGTGTTTCGCGCAGCATATACGCAGTGTTTGTTTAAGCGGTTGATGGAAAATAAGCTAATGCGCGTTCTATAAATATAAATTCTGATCTATTATTTTTCACGGTATTTTGAAGTGCCCGCGATAACAATATCGTGCATATTCATTACCGCGATTTATCGCATTACCGAATACCGGCACATGTCTAGTGGTCAGTTAACTTTTTTTGTGAGCTCATCTAAAGTGAGGACTAGTTATGCCTTGTAAAGCTTTTACAAAGGAGATTTTACAGTTATCTTCTAAACAGAAAAAGGAAACAAACACAACACAGTGATACAGAACATAGAAATATTTAAGATGTATGAGTGTACATTTAAATAGTTTATTAATCGTTTACTTACACTTTCTAAGTGATCTTATGAACCACTGACAACAACTCCTAAATAACCAGTTTTATTTGTAAATAATGCAATACTTCATTTAGAAATGATAAATTGATCATTAAAAAGTAAGAAAATACAATTATTAAACACATTATAGATATGCTTAAAAATAAAGCATTTAAAGCTGTATTTATAAACTGCTTATTAATGTTTATCCATGCTTTATAAATGATGAATTAACTGTTTACTAATGTTTAACTAATGATTAATAGTTAGTTATTATAAAGTGTTACTGAAACACAAATCAACTTTAAAAGCGTAAGAAAGAAAAAGAAACCAGAAAGAAATCCGCACTTGATAAATATGTGGCAATGTGTGCAGTGTGTGTGCGTAAGAGTGGACTGTGCGTGTCTATGAATATAGCAACACTGGCCAAGTTGCAAAATACTCCAGTCCCGTCCCAAACCGAGGGTTACGCCCGCTAAGTATTCTCCGCGCTTGTAAACAATGGGGCGGTACTTCCGCCTACGTCCAGCGTGACCTTTCCAACGTGAATACGTAATGCCTGGCGCGGTGCAGACCAGCACAAGACGAACAATTGTGGTTAAAAAGTATATACATTTAGATTTTTTTAAGAAAATGAGCGATAGTTTCGCTAGATAAGACCCTATTCCTCAGCTGGGATCGTGCAGAGCCCTTTGAAGCACTTCAGAGCCCTTTGAAACTGCATTGATTTGGACTTCAACAATTTGGTGACCGTTGAAGTCCATTGTGTGGAGAAAAAACCTGAAATGTTTTCCTCAAAAAACTTAATTTCTTTTCCACTGAAGAAAGAAAGACATGAACATCTTGGATGGCATTGGGGTGAGTAAATTATCAGGAAATGTTCATTTTGATGTGAACTAATCCTTTAAGTAATGGGGGAATGTAGTGTTGGTGTATTAGTCAGGAGATGGCGCTGTAGTCCACATGTTGTCGCCTATAAAAGGTGTAGAGTAAGAGCTGAAGTGTGTTGTACATGCTGACCATTATGTAACATCTGGCACTGTTGGATTGCTTTAGGATTTTAATAAATCTTTAAGAACTGAGAACTTTCTTGGCCTCATGCTTTCCAGGATTTAAACATTACAACATCAGCAATTGCTGGTATACTGGAAATCTCTGAACACATCTAGTGTGTGTAATCAGAAATGTCCTGTATCTGATCATCTCTGTGCATCTCAAGTGTATGGACGTGTACGGGGTTTTCACACACATTAAGTTTCACTGAAATGTCCAATTAAAACCGTATTGGGGACAAATGTGGGCAAAATAATAATTATTTATTTTTAAAAAATAAATTTCCTTAATCTGAGCGGTACAAGACTTGGCTACTTTTCCTAAGTTTGTCAACTGAACACACACACAAAAAATTGACTTGATTCTACAATGTTAAGTCGGTAAAAAAATGTAAAAAAATAAACTCCTTAATCTCGCCTTCGTGGACAGAAATGGGCACCCATAGGAATGAATGGGAAAAACTGTAATTCATTGCATTTTTATTAATTTTTTTGTCAAAAAAAAAAAAAATCAATAGATCCAAAAAAATGCATATCATACATACACACAAATGAAGGGGTGATCCTGTACAACATTCTCAATGTGGCAAACACACACACACACTCACACACACACACACAAACTCAATCCAACTCGCGCAGTTTTCTCAAGCCCTAACCCGGCCCCAGCCCGACAACATCTGCAATTTATCAGCTCGACCCGACCCGAGACCAACATCAATATCACTGTAAGCTCTCTCTGATGCGCGCGGTCTCTGCTACACGCACACACACACACACACACACACACACACACACACACACACACACAATACTAAGAGGTACAATTTTATTATAGGCCTCAAACATAACTACCACCACCGACAATTATGGCCACAAATATTAATACAGACTGTCCATTACAGAGAAGCATAAGCATGCAGTAGAGAATATTATACAGCCAAATGTGATCCAGCAGTAAATAAAGATTTACGGCCTTCCTTTTTTTGATGTTAAGTAACTTTACTGAAGAACAACGTTTCAAAGAACTCTTCGCCAACTGGCTAACGTTAAATAATAATAAAAATATAATAAAAAACTCTGTTGAACTGAGTCGGCTACATGTACGTTGGTCATCGTTCGCTGTTTATTCGCGAGTGTTGTGGAGAAGAACAGCATCCACTGTTGAAGGCTTCAGGCTCATTGTTTGTTGTGGTAATCAAATCAAAACTCTTTCAAAATGCAGCTTTTCCTGAAGCATTGGGAACTTTTAGTAACTCCCCGCGCTCCAACTTCTCCCTGATGCTCTGCATGGTCAACCGTCACCTGATGCACTGCACTCGCGTAACCGCATATTGCCTTGCATATTTATAATATTATCAATATAACAATATTTAATACAGTAGACTGCGCTCTGCACGTATATTATGATCATGATGAAAGGAGAGAAGCTAAATGAGCCCGAGTCCGACTCGAGCCCGATCTGTAAAAATAATAATAATAATGTCCCGACTTCTCCCAATAAATGACAAAATAACGCCAACATTTTCCTATTTACATGTTGTGATTTGTATAGTCTCAGCGTGTTCAAATAACAAGGTCACATGAGACACAGCCTCTTCTAACCGTACACACACTGGGAACTATATTCTCAGAAGGCGAAGCACTGCTACTTCTGCGGAGTGACTGAATCGGATATTCAGTGTAGGACTGAAAATAATCCAAGATATCTGAAACGAACAAAGACATGTGCTTTACTGGTTTCCACCCCTCTTTCTCCCACAAGGACCATTTGTAGTTCATGAAAGCTTTAGTGCAAGTTCTGCCAGGAAGACTCAATCAGTGCGTCATGTATTACCTCACTTCTAACCAATCATGTGCTAACACTCGCAGTATAAAAGATTGGTACTTACATTTGTCTGAGTTTGCAGATGCTGACGCTGCCAATTACCTCCATCCTCCCCACCACCACCAGGATGGTCCCTTCCTTTACCTCCAGGGGGTCGCCTTCGTCTTCAGGCAGGATATGCAGCTTCCGCTACCCTCGCATTGCGCGCTAAGGACGGGGCCTATGCCAAAGAACTTTATACATTTATGCTTGTTATATCAATTTATCTCCAGAGTCTTTCTGGTAGAACTAAAGGAACAGAGGGGCTGATAGTGATCAAGGCCTGTAGGCCAAGATGTGTGAACTTCGGGGTCGATGAACTCTCACACCTTTAGTGCGGTGGGGGAAGATGTAATTATCTGATTGGTCAGCTTGAACGTCTCTCATTTGGGTTAAAGTCACATGGTCAGGAAAGGATAAAACAAGATTACAACTGTTGCTCTGTCTCTCTTCTTCTCTGGGTCCCTTTCTTGGGGCTCTCTCTCTCTCTCTCTACACTCTCTCTCTCTCTACACACTCTCTCTCTCTCTCTACACTCTCTATCTCTCTTTACCTCCTCTTACTCTCTACACACTCTCTCTACGCACTCTCTCTCTTTACCTCCTCTTACTCTCTACACACTCTCTCTACTCTCTCTCTCTCTCTCTATACTCTCTGTTTAATGTTTTTTTTAAGCAGTGGAGTTACCCGAGCCTGCTTGAATGCTGTAGGGGAAATGCCAGTATGGAGGGATGAGTTGATGTGTGTGTGAGTGCTGGTAGAAGTGTGGGAGAGACGGCTTGTAGAAGGTGTGAGGGGATGGGGTCTAGAGGGCAGGTGGGAGGATGACTGGAGATTAGGCCCAAACTCGAGGCACGATGCGTCCACTGAAAGAGCAGATAAGACAGATCGCCAACTCTCTGGACCGATGCCAGAACCAGCAGAAGGGCAGTCTTTAAATTCATCAACTGGGTTCAGAGATGATCACGGCTCTATTGTGGTCAAACTGTGAGTTCTCTCACTCAGCAGTAACATGTTTCCAGACCTCAACAGTGAGATCACAGCCTGAAGTTCTGGACTACTGTCTCAATGGTGTTATTAAAAGCCCAGAAGACTTTTATTCCTCCTTGAGCCCCAAAAGGTTTACCCACAGATGCCACTCAATGGCAACTATTGCAGGAAGAGAGCGGCCGATGGCTCAGGACTTCAGGAGGTCCAGGACTGCATCTGGAGACACTCCCTCGCCTTGATGAGGTCCTTCATATAGTCGGCTTGCAACATTGCCTTGGTGTGCAACAGGAATCTCCTCCAGCCGGGCCCACTGCCACACATGCCTGGCAAGGAATCACTCCTCTAATCTATCTGGAGGAGATTCCTCTTTTCCACCGGCCATGGCAAGGGTCATCATGTCCAACTCCTGGAGAGAGGGAGGAGACAGGCTTACTTAAAACATCTGTCTCAACTCTCCTCAGAGATAGACCGGGCCAACAACATGCTCTCTGCCGGATCAGACGGGCCTGCCGATGCTTCTGGTTTGGGCATGAGCTAGCGGCTGAGTTTTGATAAAGGCAGAGATCCGACTCAAACTCCTCCGCCAGCTCCACCTGTGAGCCTCATAAACAAAGCAGTGGGACTGAACCGCTATGTGCAAATGCTTTGCTCCCATCCCTCTTAAAGAGAGCCAGGCGGGAGCGGAGCTTCTTCACTGTGAATCGATCGCATTAAGTACAGCCAGACCCTCGAGAGTTAATGTCACGGTGTGACAAATGAGAGGGCGGAACTAAAGTTCGCCGCAATTGTGTTCCCTCCGGTACAATAACAAGGACGCACCACCCCCCGTGTAAAGATGTATCTGTTGCCTTGTCAACCGGGATGAGGAAATCGACTTCAGGTGTGGGGAATTAATCTAGAGCCATGACGAAGCCATGTGGGCATTGAGAAGGATATAAAAAGCCAGCGAAGAGAGACTGTTGTGTGGTTCTCCCCCGTGAGACGTCGTTCCATTTGAGTGTTGCAGAGAAGAATTGTGGTGTGCAGGGGCAAGTGTGTTGGATGGGATTCGAGGAGTGTCGTGCCGTGTGTGTGTGTGTGGAAGATTTATTCTCTTTTGCCGTGCACTCCCCACGTGCCATGCTGGTCTACTGTCAGTAACTGGAGCTTGATAATGTCGATTGGTCCCATCTGTTGAGGACTAGAAGGAACAGCATCCATGAGTCAAACTAACTTGCTGTTGAAGTTGATTCTGTCTGCCCTAGAGAAACTCCGCCCAGCCTGCGACTTCGAGTCTGCTATAACCCAAGTCCATCTGCATGGTGTGAAGTTATCCGTCCCCTGCAACACACGTGAGCACTGTATACTGCTGTTGAAGTTGATTCTGTCTGTCCTAGAGAAACTCCGCCCAGCCTGCGACTTCAGTCTGCTACAACCCCAAGTCCATCTGCATGGTGTGAAGTTATCTGCCCCCTGCAACACACGTGAGCACTGTATACTGCTGTTGAAGTTGATTCTGTCTGTCCTAGAGAAACTCCGCCCAGCCTGCGACTTCAGTCTGCTACAACCCCAAGTCCATCTGCATGGTGTGAAGTTATCTGTCCCCTGCAACACACGTGAGCACGGTATACTGCTGTTGAAGTTGATTCTGTCTGTCCTAGAGAAACTCCGCCCAGCCTGCGACTTCAGTCTGCTACAACCCCAAGTCCATCTGCATGGTGTGAAGTTATCTGTCCCCTGCAACACACGTGAGCACTGTATACTGCTGTTAAAGTGATTCTGTCTGTCCTAGAGAAACTCCGCCCAGCCTGCGACTTCAGTCTGCTACAACCCCAAGTCCATCTGCATGGTGTGAAGTTATCTGTCCCCTGCAACACACGTGAGCACTGTATACTGCTGTTAAAGTTGATTCTGTCTGTCCTAGAGAAACTCCGCCCAGCCTGCGACTTCGAGTCTGTTATAACCCCAAGTCCATCTGCATGGTGTGAAGTTATCTGCCCCCTGCAATACACGTGAACACTGTATACTGCTGTTGAAGTTGATTCTGTCTGTCCTAGAGAAACTCCGCCCAGCCTGCGACTTCAGTCTGCTACAACCCCAAGTCCATCTGCATGGTGTGAAGTTATCTGTCCCCTGCAACACATAAGCTTCGCTCAGCCTGCGACTCGAGTCTGCTGCCGCCCCATAATCCATCTGTCTGAAGAAGCTCTGTTCCGCCTGTTGACTTCAGGTCTGCTGCAGCTCCAGAGCCCACCTGTCTCGTGTGAAGTGCCCATCTTCCTGCAACACACTCTGTCCACATAGTGGAAAGGGGACATCTCAAGAGAGTGAATGTGAGAACTGCGCACGCTGCTTGAAGTCGCCATTCTGTTCGTCCCTGTCCCTTGCAGGCCACTGCAAACTGCGCACCGGTGTGAGAAGAGGAAGAGCCCTGACCATCTACTCACTTGTGGAAACTCACCTGTCCATCGCATACCATTGTGAACCCTACATCGGCGCGGGAAGAGGAAAGGCCTCGACCGTCTACTCACCTGTGGAAATTCACCTGCCCGTCGTAGGTCCCTGTGAACCCTGCATCAGTGAGGGAAGAGGAACAGCCCCGACCGCATACTCACTTGTGGAAACTCACCTGTCCATCGCATACCATTGTGAACCCTACATCGGCGCGGGAAGAGGAAAGGCCTTGACCGTCTACTCACCTGTGGAAATTCACCTGCCCGTCGTAGGTCCCTGTGAACCCTGCATCAGTGAGGGAAGAGGAACAGCCCCGACCGCATACTCACTTGTGGAAACCCATCGGTCCATCACAGGCCACTGTGAATCCTGTACCGGCGTGGGAGTGGGCCCCGGAGACCACTGCATCGCCTCGATCCCTGGGAAGAAGAAAGGAAAATTTTAGTTTAGGTTATTCAAATTACTTTTAACTTTAATAAAAAGAACTGTTATCCCTTTAAATTCTGTCTCCGTCTCGTCTCTGACACGCTCCTCAGGGTGGTCCTGGTTCAGGGGTGGGCGCAGTCCGGCTTGGCCCATCCCGACCTGTGACATTAACCCAGCGTGCTTTGCTCCAAAACAGATCACACATCATCAGGTGTAGTGGAGCATTTCCATGACGTGATGCACTTTTTAACCCAACTAGCCATCTGTGTGACACTTTTACAGACAAACAGCTTTCTGAAGACAAAAGAGCTGATGATGTTTTACATCAGGGCACCTGTGATGTCATCTGACTGCTGTAGCCAATCAGAAATCTAATTTCTTCTCCCTTGCACTGCTCGCCTAACAGACATTTCTTGCTGGATGAAGGACCTTCAACTAAACCTTGCTGAGACAGAACTGCTCATGGTGTCGGCCAACCCAACACTTCATCACAACTTCTCCACTCAGCTATTGATGATCAGTTGAACTTCACAGACCACATTGCTAGAACTGCAGATTAGCCTCATACAACATTAGGAGGATCAGGCCCTTCCTATCAGAGCTTCACAATTCCTTGCCCAAGCGCTTGTTCTCTCCAGACTGGACTATTGTAATGCTCTCTCCTTTCAGCATCAGTCAAACCTCTGCAACTGATCCAGTCACTCCTCATCTAACGTGTCTAGCTAATGTCACTGAAATATACCAAACGAAAAATTGTGAATATCTCGTACCTTTACACCTGCATGTGGTTCCTTTTCCGTATGGATTGAGTAAGAAGACGCCACTTCACCGCGGTCAGTTCAGGATGTTTTTTTTAGTCGACTCGGGGCGAACGTCACTGAAGCTAATGTCACTGAAATATACCAAACGAAACAATCAGCAGCACTCACTCATATCAACGGTATTAATATATCCATGTACTTATATAATAGATTTCATGTTAACGTTTCATACCTGAGATGTGTTCTTCTTCCAAAAATGTTTGATTCTCTGGTACCGTTGGCCGCGCAATTTCAAAATTCAAACAGCAGCTATCCCACAATGCTATGCGGTGGCTGTAAAATAATGCTTCTACAGTGTAGTTACAATAAAATTACAGGACTGTCCATAAATTTCCCATCATGCATTTGCATTTGCAATAAAAACATGAATACAATATGTTGTTGTAAAATTTATTGTAAAAATTACATCAATTGCTAACAGTGTAGTTACAGCTCTTCCTTTAAACATCATCAGCTCCTCCTGTGGTTATTAACTTCCTCTCATCTGACCAACCAACCATCACTGCTGAAATAAACAAAGCCTAATGTTGCAGTGCATGATGGGAACCACCAATCAAAGCTCATCCATGTCTCCCAAAATAATCATTATTGCTAATATAGCGTATAACTGTTGAGCTGAGTGAACCTGAAGGTAGTGATGGTGAGATGAAGCTTCATGAAGCTTTAAAGCTTTCCAGCCTGATGTGTGTAAAAGTGGTTGATTTCTCCAGGTTTCGAATGCACACAGCGACACCTGCTGGTCAGTGGTAATATCATGCAGAACAAATCCTCAGTGGTGTGTTATGGAAATTAATTTGACTTCATGCAGGGCTGCCAATGCTGAGAATCACGCAATCGACACTTTTCACTCGCTCTCACGACACACATCCAGTTTCTCACGCAGAGGAAAATCATGAAGCAAAGAGGACTGACACCGACAGACATCTCTGTATCGCCTGAACCGATCATCTCTTACTCTTCACTACTAGTTAATAGCAAATAAACACGAATGAACAATAGGTGTGTTGAAAGATACAGTACAACTTACCGAAATGTATATCCCTCGTTCTATCAGGATACAGGCAAGGAGACAGAGGTAAGTGAATCCAAACACAGCTTTATTCAAGTTGACAAGAGTGCAAGGTGAGTATTCAGTGAGTTCAAGTGCAGATTCAGTGAAGATCACTCGGTGCGGGTCAGACAGTGTTGGAGAATTTTCCTTGATTCATGTCCAAGTATGATGTAATGAAAATGACAAGCATGACAAAATGGGTCTGAGAAAGGATGAGAGAATGGAAAATAACCTGCTTGCATCAGCAAAGCAAAGTGTCAAAAATACTGTATGAAACAGAGCACCATTGTGTGAGGTTTGACCAATAGAGAAGACATGTCTAACTGTGCCAAGGTCATCAGGCGTAACAGAAGAAAAAAGATAGGTCTGAGGGTACCCATTGGAGACTTGTTGATATGAAAAAGGTATAAAAATGAATGATGAATATTATAACGTCAGATGTCCAGCTGGCTTCTCCTTTGTTGTTTTGTACAATGAAGTAAATTCTTCTGACCTGGAACCTCGACTCCGAGAAACTTCTTTGAGACCTGAACCAAAAAGAACTTTGAATTTGCCACAACATAATTGCCGAGCCGAGCCAGGAGGGACGAGGGGTCGAGGAGTGACCACGGTGGGCGTGCTGGCAGAGGCCTCACAAAACAAAGGTGCACCAAAAAATAAGGTAAGCAAATTTTGCTTATATTTGTTTTGTGCTGCCCCTGGTAAGCTAGCGCCCGGTTGGTGACTACCTTAAACAAATGACCCCACCAAAAAGAACCTAAAAGATAAAAGATAAGGAGGTAAAAGGAGGGTAAGGTTCCAGGTTTTGAGAAAAAGTGCATGCAGTAATTGTTTGTCTGTCCATACGCAGGAGATGCGTATTCCATTCGCATGAGGTGCATTGTACACGTGTGCGTCACGGTATTTTATGCGAAAAGTGCGTTTGCAAATTTATCTGTTTGTCTGTCCATACGCAGGAGATGTGTATTCCATTCGCATGAGGTGCATTGTACACGTGTGCGTCACGGTATTTTATGCGAAAAGTGCGTTTGCAAAATTATATGTTGTATTGTCCCTAAACGCAGAAGGTGCGTTCTAACGTGAGAGGCACGTTAAATGTGTACGTGAGAAGCGCGTGCCCACGCGAAAAGCGCGTGTCCCAAACGCAGAAGGTGCGTTGTAACGTGAGAAGCACGTTATTTATATACGCGAGTGCGTATTCCATTCGCATGAGGTGCATTGTACACGTGTGCGTCACGGTATTTTATGCGAAAAGTGCGTTTGCAAAATTATATGTTGTATTGTCCACAACGCAGGAGGTGCGTTGTAACGAGAGAAGCACTCTATTGTTAGTCTTATCTGTTGTATTGTGTGCGCATGCGATCTGTTTTATGTGAGGAGAAAAGTGTGTGTGTTTGTCAAAGTGTTTTTTCATTTTAAAAGCCGGGAGAAAGGTCATTTCGGAGAAAAATTAGCAAAAGAGATAATAATAATAAAACCTTTTTACTTATAATGTTTTTTCTAAAAACCCAAAATGATAGAAATTAAAAGTTAGAAATGATATAGCCGTGTTTGAGCAGAATTCATAGAAAGGACGGAGACGCAGAGACAAAAGTGTTTTTAACTGAGCTCTGTGCTCTGCATGAAATTACATTTGAGCCACTGTCCCGAAATTGTTACAAAGTGCAAAACCTTGGCACCGCTCAGTGAGAAAAAAGGGAGTGAGAAAGCTGAGACAGACAAAGGCACATAAAATAAAACTCTCACAAGAAATAATTTTTGAATCAGTGTTATTAAGAGTTTAATGGATGATAAAACAAAAATTGATGACAGGAAAATAATTTGGATAGGGAAACACAGCCCATATTGTCAAAAGTTTGATTGATTGACTTTGTTCTTTCATTTGCTACAAGAAAAATAGGAAAACATTAAATAAGTGTGTGTGTGTGCAGCTCTGTCTGTGTGTGTGTGTGTGTGTGTGTGTGTGGCTTTGAAGAGGGTGTGAGAGCGGTTTTGCGTGTAAGAGCAGCTCTGTGTGTGTGTGACGCTGAGTGTGTGTGTTTCAGAGCGACTCTGCGTGGGTGTGAGTGACGCTGTGCACGGCTGTGTGACAGTGTGTGTGAAATCCCGGGTGTATGAGTGTGCGTTATAATAGACTGAAAGCATTTATGCTGATATAAAGAAATAAGGAGGGAGAGAAGTGACAGAGATAGAGTTTTTTCGACCTTATGACACCTGAAGAAAAGTACTCATGTGGTCTAGAGTGAGAGATAATTATGAGGCAGAGGAGATGAGATTACAGAAAGAAAGAAAAGACGAGGATGACTTCCAAGGGGCATTAAAATTAACCAAAGGTATTAAGAATCACTTCTGGTTAGAAAAAGAGTTCATAGATAATGAAGGACAGAGACAGGAGTTAACAGACCAAGGGAAGAATGAACTTTTGAAAAAATTGACAGGAATAACAAATTTGAACCAGGTTGAACGAAAATGGCCTTTAGTGGATTGGCGTAATGTGATAAAAAAAACAGATAACTCTTGAAACCCTGAGACCACATTTGAACAAATTTAATCTTCCAAAAACAATTCTTCTGAACCCACAGCTCACAGCCATCGAAGAAAAGATAGATTCAGTATGGATTCCATATGTGAAAGGGAAGGAAGGGCCAAATTTGCCTAGAGGATTGCAAGTGGCATCCGTTTTGAGAAATGTATACATGAAGGTGAGTTCGAGCATTAGGTCAGTGAAATGGGAAAGTGACACAATCTTTGAAGTCAAGCAGGGAGGGGAAATCAGGCCAGTCTTTGTAGATAATTGGACATTGGAAAGACTGGCAGTGGCGATTGTTTTGAAAGACAATCCAAGATGTATAACTCAGTGGCGGGTTGATGTTCACCAAAACAGGCAGGAGATAGAAAGACAGCCTGCACCACCCGAGAATGCCGCAGTTTTGGAAGAACAGGAGGGGCGCGAGGGGCAATAGAGGGAGAAGAATTTTGAACAAAAAAGGAAGAAATGCTTTAATTAATTTATTTGAACCATTTGAATCAGACACTTGTAGCAAAGAAGAATTGAATATTTCAGTCATCATGTTGAACGGCTATGAGGTGAAATTAACCCCATCTCTCACTTACCTATATAGGGCAGGAGAAGTAACTGCACGAGGACGGTGGTTTGAAAAGAACATTGTCTGGAGTTTCGAACTGGTGTGCCTGGGGGAGGACATCATTTGGAAACAAAATATACACACCCCGCTAGAAGTGACGTCGAGGCCATTGTCTGAGGTACAAATACGAACCATTTTGTGGTATCTTCAAAAAACTAAACAGATACCAGAATTCTTAAACTTAACAGAAAATTGAGAACACAAAATTATAATTTGATTAATTGAATGAAAAAAATCAATAATTGAGACTTGCAGCAATGGCTTCGATGTCACAGCAACAAGAGACCCCTGTGGAGCAGATTATATCACAGTATCCGATATGTAGAGATGCTATTAAAAACTTATCTGGGAAGTGGGAAAGGAGGACCAGAAAGTTAAACACCAAGTGGCCGGCAGAGGGAACATTTGATTTGGCTATGTGCAGGGAAATGGGAGCACTAATAAAGAATCACAAAGCCCAAGATAGAAGTAAAAAAAGAGTAGAGAAGAGAGAAAAAGAGCAGGAAGTGTTGAATCTTTTTAGAGACATGGGGATAAAATTAATTAAGGGAATTAGGGAGAAGATAGAAAATACAAGTGATACAATGCCAACCCCACCCCCTTACCTACCCCCGTATGATTCAACTGGTAAACAACTGCCACTAGTGAATGCAACTTTAACAGTTCAAGGTAAAGTGGATTTTGAAGACGAGCCAAGTGATGAAGCAAGAAGGGAGGGAGGAGAGGATGACGACAGAAAAGTGAGCCCTGTCCACAGAGAAAGAAAAACTACAGACTTCTTTGAAGTTCCAAAGCAAGATACACTGAACTATGGGGGAAGTCAAGACAGCAACCTAAGCATGAAACATTTGACCAGGGTAACCCCAGACCCCACCCTTTCCAATCCTTATCATCATGCAAGCAAAGCCCTGCAAGAACTTGAAGAGAGACTGCAGAAGGAGATGGAAGCTGACACTCAGCAATCCGAGACTGAACAGGATGAAATAGAAAGAGACATACTCATCACCAAAGAACAAATCCAAAGAGAGACTGAATCCATGCGAAAAGCCCTAGAGGAAGACATGCGAAGAGAACATCAGAGACTTCAGAACTACACAAGAAACAGACCCCACTCAGCCATCCTAAATAAAGAATACAAGAATGTGTCCGGGACCCTGCTTTTGGAAGAACTGCCACAAAGTAAACCACACTGGATAAGAGGAGACAATTTGAGAAGAAGGTCAATGAGTGGAGCATATCTGCATGAAATCGGAAGAGACCAACTGAGAGAGGAACAAAAACAGTGCCCCATCCTGATTAAAGGACATCAAGGACAGTATGTGCCGTGGGCGGGACAAGATCTGGACGGACTGATAGCACGCCTCCCTGACATACACGAAGGGGCAGGCAAATGGATTCGACTACTGGAAGAAGAGACAATGGGCAAGATCCTGGCCATCGGAGACGTCAAAGCCTTGTTGGCGAAGTGTGTGGGAGGTGCAAGAACGAATGAAATCCTGGATGACTCAGGACTTAACCAAGCAGTTGACTCGACGAGGATGGATGCCATACCACTTGATCATTACAGAACAGTGATGTGGCAAGCCCTAAGAGGACATTATCCCACCCAGATGGATCCAAAGTTATTAAAAGGGGAACCCATGGGCGAAGATGAAAACCCAACCACCTACGTCCAGAGACAGTCACGAAGATGGAAGCAAGAGCTGGAAAAAGACCCTGAACGAGATCCAGTGATAACAGTGCTGTTCAGGGCTGCTATAATGGATGCCATGCCTCCAGTTGTAAAAACCAAGCTAGAAGATGTAGTGGGACTGAATTCAAAGACGACAAGAGAGTTCTGTGACCATGTGACTCATGCAGTAGAACAATACAGGAAGAGTGAACAGAAGATGAAGAATCAAGAAAGGGAGCTTCAAAGAAGGCTGACCCAATTACAGCTGGATGACCTGGTCAACAAAAAGAAGAAAGTCCAAGCTACCATAAAAGATGCTGAAGATCAGTCAGCATTGATGGCAGCAATTAATATACCAAACCCAGCTGCACAAGCTATGCCGCAGACACCAGCCCCTATGGGTCAGACTACACCCATCACTTTGGGAAATCCACAGCAACCAAATGCACCAATTGTGATATACCTTCCTGAACAGCAAAATAGATTAAGGCCAAATGGAGGAAGAGGAAGAGGAAGGGGAAGACCATACTACAATCAACAAAGAACACCTGACACGTGTTGGGGATGCAACCAGCCTGGACATACCAAGAGGAACTGTCCTATTAACCCATGGCCCCAAAATGAGCCCCCACAGAATCAGATGTACCAGCCATGGCAACCGACTCATCAGAACCAGCAACATCAAGTGTCAGGGCCTGCCAACCCATGGCGTGGCCCAGATCAAGGCTACTAGGGATGCCCAGAGAATCCTACAGGGAGGGGTCAGCTTCCAATGATATCATCTAATGCTGACCAAGAACCTATGCTGCAGGTTAAGATAGAGGACAAGATAACACCCATAATGCTTGACACCGGCGCAACATACACGTGTTTGAGCCCAAGTTATGCCTCTCACCTCCCTAGATCTGGAAAATTTGTCAAGACAGTAGGATTCTCGGGACTAACGCAGCTAATTCCAATGACAGCCCCTATCAGCATAAAAACCAAAGACTCAGAGATAAAAATTCCCGTACTAGTGTCAGAACAAACTCCAGTTAATCTCTTGGGTAGGGATGCTATATGCAAACTGAACTTACAGATATGGTGCTCTCCTGAAGGAATATACATAGATGATACGGGCGTAAAACAAATGACAGTAATGGGTGATAGTGACTTGCAGGAACCACAAGCAAATATATTTTGGTTAGGGAACATAGAAAAGGGAGTAGAAGAAACACTTGAAAAATGGGGAAAGTATATAAAAGAACAGCTTAGAAAACCAAGTCCACCAGGAACCGAGTTTCATTGTACAATGATATATGACCCCCTTAGAAACCCGAGATTAGAAAAGGACTGGTTAGAAAAAACCAGGGGACAAAAGGTATGTTTGAACTCAAATTATATAATCGTAGGACCAGAAGGGGCAGCATTGCAAGTTGAAGAATGTGACTTTACTAAAACATGTTTTAGAGTAGACGATTCAATCCCACATGTTACTCTATACCTGAATGAAGGGTGTCAAGCGAAAGATTTAGGCCCAATGATGTTGAAAGCCACAGAAAAACAGTGGGAAGCCACTGAAAACCCTTTCATTTTTCAAGCACCAGATATGACGCATCTTAAAATGATATGTTCAACCAACATGTTAGGGATCCCTAAATTGATAGTAGAGACAGAAAAGAAAGATGAATTGAAGTTAAAAATAGAGGACCTGATATTGGATATGGAACAAAAAGTACCACCACAATTGTGGTCCAGTCATGACACAGACGTGGGCCTGGTGAAGTCAGCAAATCCTGTTAGGATTAGAGTCAAATCAGGAGTGCAACTGCCAAACAAACCACAATACCCACTAAAGCGAGAAGCAGTAGAAGGAATTAGGAAAACAATTGAGGGACTGTTAGAGGCTGGAGTGTTGGTTGAAACTGTTAGTCAGTGTAACATGCCCATTATACCAGTTGAAAAGACCAGTAAGTCAAGATGGAGATTAGTGCATGATTTAAGGGCAATCAATGAGATAGTAGAAGATTGGCCAGCAGAGGTTCCAAATCCACACACGCTATTGACGAATGTTCCACCTGCTGCGCACTATTTCACTGTGATTGATCTCTGCTCTGCATTTTTCAGCATCCCGTTAGCGGACGAAAGCAGACATCTTTTTTCCTTCAGTTATCGAGGTAAACAATATACGTACACTAGGATCCCCCAAGGATTTAAACATTCCCCCCATATTTTCAATCAGATTCTGAAATTAGATTTGGAAGAATTGAGACTGGATAGCACATTGATACAGTATGTTGATGATTTGTTAATATGCTCAAAAACGCTAGAACAGTGCCATCGGGATTCAATCAAAGTGCTGACTAAATTAGCAGAGGGAGGCCATAAGGCCTCAAAAGAGAAATTACAGTATTGCCTGCCTCAAGTAGAATATTTGGGACGATTAATTTCACACCAGACAAAGGCGATATCACCAAATCAATTAGAGGGAATAAGTAAAGCACCACAGCCCCAAACTGTGGGACAAATGATGACATTTTTGGGGATGATGGGGTTTAGTGCTGATTGGATAGAGGATTATGCCATAAAAACGGCCCCATTACGTGGTTTAATGAAACAAGCAGGTAATCAAAATCTTAGAGTGCAATTGAAGTGGGATTCTGAGGCACTGATAGCGTTTGACTCATTAAAGGAAGAATTGCAAACTGCCCCAGCATTAGCAACACCTCAATATGATAAAGATTTCCACTTGTATGTCGCACACAGAAAGGATGGTTTTGCTTCTGCTGTTTTGATGCAGGAAACATGTAGTGGTAGGAAAAAACAACCTATCGCATACTATAGCACCAAATTAGACGAGGTAGCTCAAGGCTACCCCCCATGCTATCAACAAGGTTTAGCTGCTGTATATTTTGCTTATGATAAAGCCTCTGCTGTCACCATGGGTTATCCAGTCATAATATACACTCATCATAAAGTTGCTGAATTAATAGAACAAGGACGCTTTGTTTTAACTCAAGCTAGATGTTTGACATACTCCAATTTACTAACATATCCTGATGTTACAATAAAGAAATGTGCCACAGTAAACCCAGCTAATTTTGTCCCGCTAGACGGGGAGGGAACACCTCATGACTGTGTTTCTGCCTCTCTGGCTTTTACTCGTCTGAGACCAGATTTGGAATCAACACCAATTGTTGATGCAGACGTGGACTACTTTGTGGATGGCTCGTGTTTTAGAGACCATTTAGGAAATCATGCTGGTTTTGCTGTTGTACAAAGAGATGGGGATGATTTCAGTTCAGTTGTGATGCAGCATTGTGAACAACCATGCTCGGCACAATTGGCCGAACTAAAAGCACTTACTGAAGCCTGCCTATTGGCTAAGAATAAAATGGCCAACATTTATACTGATTCAGCATATGCCCATGGTGTGTGCCATCTTTTTGGTGCAGTATGGAAACAAAAAGGGTTCAAAAAGAGTGATGGCACCCCAATTCAACATAGGGACCAAATTACTAAACTAATCACAGCTATGATGTTTCCAACCAAATTGGCCATAATCAAGTGCCAAGCGCATAAAAAAGGCAATGACTTTGTGATTAAAGGTAACAATGAGGCTGATCTAAAAGCTAAACAGGCTTCAGGATGTCAGTTAGCAGTCATGGCCCCATCTGTTCTGATACAGCCCCTGCCTACCTTAGATAGTATAGCTCAGATGCAATCCAGAGCCTCTTCATCTGAAGTAACTTTATGGCAGCAAAGGGGAGCGACAAGAGACGCTAACAATATATGGAGATCACATGAAGGCCATATGATAGCCCCCAACCCATTGCTGAACATTTTAATTGCAGATGCGCATGGTGTTGACCATTGCGCAAGGGGGGAGATTATAAGAAGGATAAAAAGACAAGGATTCTGGTCCCCGTACTTACAAGCGAGGGTAGATGAATTCATAAGTGAATGTGAAATTTGTGTAAAAAATAATGTCAGAAAAGGAATCGCAACTCCGATAGGCTCCATCCCAGTTCCAGAAGGACCCTTTAAACATCTGGTAATGGATTATGTGGATATGATAAAATCAGTAAGGGGAAAAAGGTATATGTTAGTCATTGTAGACAGATTTAGTAGATGGGTGGAGGCAGAACCTTCAGCAGATCAAGGAGCACAAACTGTGATTAAGTTCCTAACCAGAGAAGTCATACCAAGGTTTGGCATTCCATCTCAGATAAGTTCCGACAATGGATCTGCTTTTATCCAAAAGACAGTAAAGGCAGTTATTTAAAAGCTAAGAATAAAACAAAGATTCGGTTCTATTTATAATCCACAATCACAAAGTACGGTGGAACGTTTGAACGGAATTATTAAGGCCAAAATCAACAAAATTTGCATTGACACTAAGCTGAACTGGGTAGATGCATTACCGCTTGCACTAATGAGCTACAGAATGCAGACCAGCAGAATCACTCACTTGACTCCACACGAGATGCTAACAGGACGACCAATGCCTGCACCTCATTTGAGGGGTCCATATGAAGGACCATCTTTAGAACAATTGCAAATGGAACTAAGAGCGTATATGAGACAATTGACTGCTATTCATGAAGCTATTCATTTGCAGGAGCATAACAGGGGACAAAGAGAAGAAGAGGAAGTTCCCTGTCCAGTAGTTCCTGGAGACCAGGTGTATGTAAGAATTTTTAGGAGAAAATGGAATGAACCCAGGCGAGAAGGACCTTATACTGTAATAAGAGCAACTCCAACAGCAGTACAGGTAGAGGGCAGCACAACGTGGTATCATTTGAACCATTGCACCAGGGTCCCAAGACTAAGGAATAGGAGACAAGAAGAGGAAACAGATAGATCAGAGGGAAACCAAGAGGGAATAGCTCAAAATGCCCATGGGGAATGGAGAACTGAAGGGGAGGATAATAATGTTACTGAACCTTATTCTAGGGAAGCTGAGTACGCTGAGCCAAGAGATGAAATGCAGATGCAGGATGGTGTATCCTCTCCGAAGGACTCAGGCCATGAAGGTGAGAGAGGTCCTGATACTGATCCTAGCAGTGATATTTCTGCTGCAGCAATTGCCTCAGGCACAGGGCCTCCAGAAGGGCAGTCTGCTGAAGCAGGACTTTCCACCAGTGAACCACACCAACAAGAAGAGATCAATGTACTCGACCTCCAGGACATTGATTTCCCCAACATTGATCTCCCTGACATCGACTTCTCCAACGTTGAATGGGATGAGTTACCATAACATGAGTAAACCAACACGAGGTAACAAAACAAGCAAACACAATGTAAAAAGGTCCCTGAAGTGGGATATGGCCACTCATGAGAAATACACACAAACCGAGTATTATTTTGAAACGGAATTAAGAAAAGAGAAATTATTGGACACTGCTTATCACAATGAATGGTACAGGTGGGCAGAGTATACAGTAAAACAGGCAAAAAGGAGCACATGCGTGTTATGTTCACCCTCTCCTTTGAAAAAGCTAACGATAGTACCAAACCAATATGACCAGGTGCACTGTGCTAGATTTGGTTCACGATTTTGTGGCCGTCGAGCTGGACGAATAACTCCGTACTGCCCAGCGGAATGTTTAGCAATGTTGGGGAATCACTATTACAAATCAGAGAGGGTGGGGGAGTGAATGCAAAAAGCTTGATGTGAGAATAGACCCAACCAAACGAGAAACCCCAACCAACTACATACTAGACAGATCATTGGAATATGAATGCTTTAACAAAACTATAGGCCAACGAGATATGGGGACATTCCGAGGCAAATGTGCCATAATATGGCATCTAGACAAAGAAATGTATTATGACCCGAATGTGTACAAGTCCTTTAGCATCATATATGCCACAGCAACAGTGAACAATAATATGACAATAACGACTGTTCAAGAGAATTGTGAAAATGCCACCTTGACTTTTCCTCTGATAGGACCATTAGAAAATCAAACTGAAGCAATAGCTGACTATTTCTGGTTGTGTGGAGGAAAGAGGTTGAGAGCCACCCTGGTAGACTGGAAGGGACTTTGTGTCAGAGTAAGATTAGCCCAGGAGGTGGGAATTGTAGACTGGGATCCTAATGACACAGGAACATTGGAGGAACTTGATAGACAAAAACACAGAGTTAAAAGAGCCTATGTCCCAGACCCAAAAGTAACAATAGACTCAATTGGACAACCAAGGGGAATACCCCATGAATATAAAGCAAGAAATGAGATAACAGCAGGGTGGGAGTCAATACTTGTATGGATATTACCAAATAAGAATCTAGAGTGGATCAACTATATTTACTATAATCAGCAGAGATTTATCAACTACACAGATCAAGCAATGGATGCCTTAGGCCATCAACTAAAATATACCAGCAAAATGACATGGCAAAACAGACAAGCTCTGAATTGGCTATTGGCAGAAAAAGGAGGGGTATGTGTGATGTTTGGAACTGACTGTTGTACCTTTATTCCGAATAATACAGCCCCTGATGGAGCTTTTACTAGGGCCATGAGGAAGCTGAAGGATCTGAGACAAGAAGTTGCTGAAAATGCGGGGAAAGACAGAGACGTTGGATACTGGTTTGATTCTGTGTTTGGGTCTTGGAAAGAATGGTTCATTAAGGTGGGAATAATAATAGCTGTGGCTGTTGTTGTCTTTCTTTTGCTGTTCTGCTGTGTTGTGCCTTTTCTCAGATCCATGCTAGCTAAAGTGGCCGCCAAACAGATGATTAATGTGTCAGTCAAGCCATCGGGAGTTGACATCGGGTGCACAAACACAAGAGTGCACCAAATTGGGCCAGGACTGGACGAGCTAGATGACTTCCTGTAAGGAGTTCTGGTGAAGGAGTAAGGAATGGGGTACCTTGTTACTTTTGATTTCCAACAGTTTGATTCTGTTTATGATAGAGAGGGAGGTAGTAACACTGTGTATTTTATTTTTGGGGTAAAATTAGACAGATCATTAGAACATGAGTAGAGCAGGGAGTTAGTTAGAGGAGTTTTAATTGTTTCTTTGATTTTTTATAAAGGACCCCTTTCCTGAGTGTTTTCTTTTTGAACTTATAATCTTACTGAGAATATTTTTACATATAATCACACTAACTGTCACAAATATGAATATGTGAATGAGAGGGGACGATACAAGGTTTGAAGCAGGTCATTGCCCGTGGTACGAGGTAATGCAACCAGATATAAAGGGAAAAGTTAAGAATGTTTTTACTATTTTTATCACTACTAATCATTTTACTCTTATAACAGAGTACTTTTAATATTTTAAAGTTTTTTATGAATCAAAAGTGAAGTACGTGCATAAGACTACTGGTAGATGTTTCCATGGGGTAAACAGAGAAATTAATTACAAGCGCGGTCGCCAATTGCCGGACCAGTAAGGGCAGACTCAACTGGTGGTTTAAAAACCCGTAAAAATCCATTTTGGCCATGATTGGTAGATGACAGAGAGAAGCTTATTCATGTAGATACATTCTGGGACAGAAATAAAGGTGGGACTAGGATTAGTCCCAAAGGGGGGATATGTTGGAGAATTTTCCTTGATTCATGTCCAAGTATGATGTAATGAAAATGACAAGCATGACAAAATGGGTCTGAGAAAGGATGAGAGAATGGAAAATAACCTGCTTGCATCAGCAAAGCAAAGTGTCAAAAATACTGTATGAAACAGAGCACCATTGTGTGAGGTTTGACCAATAGAGAAGACATGTCTAACTGTGCCAAGGTCATCAGGCGTAACAGAAGAAAAAAGATAGGTCTGAGGGTACCCATTGGAGACTTGTTGATATGAAAAAGGTATAAAAATGAATGATGAATATTATAACGTCAGATGTCCAGCTGGCTTCTCCTTTGTTGTTTTGTACAATGAAGTAAATTCTTCTGACCTGGAACCTCGACTCCGAGAAACTTCTTTGAGACCTGAACCAAAAAGAACTTTGAATTTGCCACAACAACAGCAGGTAAGCGCGTTCACTTCAGGTTTGTTGATATCAAGCAGTCACAGTTCATTAATACTTGTCTTTTCTCTTTCAGATGCAGTCGACAGCAAGCAAGCTCGGAGGAAACACTGGAAACTCGGGAGAACACAGGGTCACAGGCAACATGGAATTGAACAGGATTTCTGGAGACGGCAGAACAATGACACAGAGGTTAGTGTTTCAGGTGAGTATACGTTACGTCTCGGAATCTTGATGCATCAGAGGCTCAGGAGACAACGGATCATGGTCTGTTCCTGTTGGAGGCTTGACCCTGAACTGAGGCTAAGTGCTTGTTGATGAGGTTGCTGATGGTGAACAGGTGTGTGTAATTAGTATTCCTGAGAGAATGAGTGCAGGTGCGCCAAAGAGGATCCTGGGGAATGTAGTGCAGAAAAGACAGACGGTGAATGTGACACATACATAATATCGATCAGTCAGTGTTTTTCACCCGCGGAAGAGCTCAATAACAGCTGGAGAACACTATAACGTACACGTGACGTTACATTTACCTCAGGAACATTAATTACCATAGCACGCTAGTTGGCTTGACAAATTAGCTAGAGGAGTATTTTGCTACATATGTGCACTATATTACATATTTATTTTTATTTATTTTTTTACATATATCGTTAAAATATTATAGCATTATAATAAAAACCCTATTATATTTCAGTTGAGTTGTTTTAACCTTTAATAATAATAAAAGCTGACAGGGCATTATATTTACAGCATTAGGTGAGATATTTTTTTTTCTTGAGAAAAATTAACATGTATCTGTACCTAATATTTATCGAAATTAATTGATATTCAATCCAAATCGGATTCAAATCACAAGAAATTAGAGGCAGCGCAGTGAATCTGGCTTTTCTGGAGACAGAGCGCTCTATGATAAGTGCCGGCTTTCACAATATGCTCAAAGGAAAGACTATCTTCTCGGTAAGTCTCCAAATCTATCAATACAGCATTGGCACCCATTAATTCGACATTGATTCACTGTGACAAATGACTTGCATGAGTAAAGTCTTGTCATTCTGTCTTTCAGGTTACTTCAGTCTGCGGAGGCCTTCAGCCGCAAAAGTGGCAAGGGTGATTGGTCAGGAGGGGTGGACGACCAATTGCCCCAAAGCAGAGGAGGTAGTAAAGATGTGGAAGCCGTCCACCAAGCAGAAGGTCGAAACCGACCCTTATGTGCAGCACTGTGTGGCTGAGCAGGCCTGGACAGGTCTTGCTATCAAAGATTGTGGTCCTCCCAAAGGTTTCGGTAAGAAAACCTTTCAGTTATTTTTAAGACAAGACAATACAAAAATGTAAATTGTACCTTTTAACAGCCATTAACTGCACCAAGAACTAGAATTAAATCCTAAAACGTTTGTCTACATGCAAAGTATATTCAGTAACTCGAAATGTAATGTTTTCCTAATTACAGAAGTGTTTGCGACCAGAAACTTTTTTTAGTGGTGACATTGTCTGTGATTACCACGGCAAGGTCATCATCACAGCATCTGAGGGGAGAGCTATGATGGAGGATCTGCAGGAAGAGGCAGGGTACCTTTTTAAATCCGGGGAGAAAGGCCTGTGCATTGATGCCCAGACCTTCCCTTGCAGCTGTCACCCACTAGCAGACACGTCTGGCCGCCGCATCAATCATTCCTCCAAGTCGGCCAATATAAAGCCATTCTGCTGGAAAATGGTTGTTAACAGAGAAGACCAGGAAGTGGTTTTATTTAAGGCTCTGCAGAACATCCCCGTTGATCAGGAGGTCAAATTTCACTGTGGGGTGAGTCATAAATCGTGCCGTGGGGAGGGGTTAGATCTCGAGTGGCTGGACGAGTACGCCCCAGTCCATTTTTTTTGTTCAAAAGTTCACTTCACTCTTTTAACCCATTAGGTCGACAAACGCGCCGGCGCGTTTTGCTGGGTTTTTTTCACATAGCAGCAACATAAACTTAAAAAAATCCGTCATTTGTGGTCATATAAATAAAATAAAATAAAAATAAATAAAAAAGCGCGCTATTCATAAGATAATGTGCTGAGGTGATCTATGCAAAATAAGGTAAACGCCCCCTGAAATGCCTTAAAACCAGCAAGTTTCATTCATTCACTTTCCTGCACTGTTGGAAGATGACGCGAGTTCAAATTTTCCTCAGAAGAAGAGCGGGACTCTGACGACGAACGTTTGTATTTTGAGCGACGAACGTTGAGCGACTTGATCCAGCCGTGGATAATATTTCGGATGAGTAAGTCTTTTTAAATTTACTTGCATTAGTTGACACGTGTTCGCATTTATGAGGAAAAAACAATATTACGTGACAGTTCTCCATGAAAGCAGCACTAAAAGACTTTCAAACTTTCACAGAGACCTCAAAACAGAAAGCACAAATCCTTTCTTTAAAACGAATTTCGTTTTGTATTAATTGTATCTTAATTTTAATATTATTTTCATTAACAAATTTCCTGGATTTAATACATAAAAAGTAAATATAGGCTAGCAATCACAACATAAGGTGCTTGAACTGGAGATCATCATGAACCAGACCATAGCCTACTCGCCTCACAGGTCTAAAAAATGTGAAATATTTTTACAGAAAGCTGGTTCTAAACAAAACCATCCAAAACAAAAAACTATGTAGCCTAATAAATGTGCATTTCTCCGGTGCGTTCACTAGCCTACTGCGAAGATCGCGAGTCAATAGCCTATCGTCAACTTCATCTTTGCCAGCAGTTAATAAACAATTAAAATGTCTTATTGCAATATTTTACATATTCATAATCATTACTTTTGGTGGATCTTTGAGGCAGCTTTTTAGGTTTATGGCGTTTTGGAAAAGAGCTCTTCACGTAGGCTACAAACACCGTTTCACCAAGGCACAGCGGCCCTTCAGCACATAAGAAAAAAAAAAGAGAAAAAGCACGGACTTACTAATTACGAAACTTAGATGTGGTTGAACAGGTGAAACAGTCACAAATTCCACTGCAACTCAAACCTTCTCAGTACGTGTTATGAAGGAAGAGAACAGCATTACAGTTTTCAGCGCATCCTCCTCTGATTGCTGTGTTCTGCAGGAGCACATGCGCAAAACGTAGGTTTGTAAAATGTCCTTTTTTTTTAAAATGACATATGATAAAATAAAAATAATTCATATATCATTTTACAAAACGGTTTTGCGCATTTGCTTCTGCGCGCACTATTTCGAATTTACGTATGCGTTTTTGACGACACGGGACCATGGGCTGGGCCACTCGGAGGTTGCTTCCGGGAATAGTAGGCTACAGTATTAAAAATCGCATATAATTTATAACATATAATTGTTTAGAAGGTTATAGTGTGCGTTATTTGTTTTCTCTTTAACTTCTTTCAGCTCTTTTCATGTTTGGGGGGTCGGATTGTACAAATTACTTTTATTTATCGCTCACAATTGCTTTGTTTATAGCAGACTGATTATTTTTTTTATTTTGCTCACATTTGATTTGCTTAGAGCAAATTTAGAACATTATGTTCCTCCACATAGAGGAATTACAATAAAACAGATTGAAAAACAAAACCTCCTCTACTTCTTTGTTCAGGCTGCGATGGGCCATTAGTCATTGGGGGGTGTCTATGTCACACCCCTGGTCTGAATCTCATTAATATTGATAGGCCATTACCACTCCCATGCATAAACCTCTTCTGACAAAAAAACTGTTTTACAACGTTTAAATCAATGTATTGTTTCATGTGAACGATTAGGCAGGATGATTTTCACATCATTTTGAAGCCAGAACTCGAAGCGACAACATCCATTAGCCATGTGTTTTGTGGTCTTATTTCAGCAACTTTCATTTTAATTTTTTTCAATAACCACACATAAACATTATTCTCTTAAAAATTCAAACATATACATGCTTGATAATCACATATTATGGTAGCCCTGTTTGTGTTATATAGAGTGAATTTACACCTTTGTCATTAACATGTTTATAAATAACTGAAAAAAGCACAAATGTCAGAGCATGTCAGAACACCTCCAGGGCCCAGAAAACCCCTCAGCTGGGGTCGAGAAACGCGCCCGCGCGTTTTGCTGGATTTTTTTCACATAGCAGCAACATAGACTTAAAATACGCCCAGGCAAATGTCTTAAAACCAGCAAGTTTCATTCATTCACTTTCCTGCGCGCTTGGAAGATGACACGATACACCGGTGAGGAAGCCCTTCAGCTCGTCCTGGATAGTGACGAAGAGTTCGAATTTTCCTCAGAAGAAGAGCGGGACTCTGACGACGAACGTTTGCATTTTGAAGAGTGACTTGATCCAGCCGTGGATAACATTTCGGATGAGTAAGTCTTTTTAAATTCATTATCACATGGGTTAATGAGCTGATGAGTTGAATCAGGTGTGTTTGATTAGGGAGACAAAGAAAATGTGCAGTGTTGGGGTGCCGGCAGGACAGGTTTGGGAACCACTGGTTTAGATCATAGGCCTAGTACAGTGGTTCTCAACTCGAGTCCTCGGGACCCACTGCTCTGCACATTTTGTATGTCTCTCTTATCTGACACACTCAGTTCAGTTCATGGAGTCTCTCTTAACGAGCTGATGATCTGATTCAGGTGTGTTAAATAAGGGAGACATACAAAATGTGCAGAGCAGTGGGTCCCGAGGACTGGAGTTGAGAACCACTGGCCTAGTATGTATGAAAGTTAGAATTTGGAAATTAATTAAAAAAATATTATGTTTAGATTATATTTTGACTATAGCGTTTATGCTGCCTTATTATCATCAACGAAGAGTGCTTGCAAATATCTGTTGCAAATGTGTGTAAATGTGCTGAAATGTGTAAATATGCCCAGCTGATGAATTGCAAATGTGTTAATGTTTGCGTTGTGCTATCTCCGGTAATGGCCCATTGACACGCAATATCTAGGCATACAGCACGTGTCTACAATTATTCGCATCAGTTATTCATATAGACTAATGGTACTATACTTATGTAATGCAATGAAGTATTTATGTAATAATAGTTTTCAACTTTTTTTAAAAAAGGAATGTAGCTGCATCACCTTCACCTGCAGCTCGGAGGGCGCGCACTCCGCGCAGCAACACAGTCGAAAATCAGAAAGAGTAAGTACATACTTACCATGTTAGTTCAATTTTGTTTATATACTTAGATAATACAATATGAGCCTGTATGACTTTATTATTTATTTTTGGAGATTGTTTGATAATGTTACATAGGCTAATGTGTTATCAGCATGATAATGCCCATCAGTTGTGCATGTGCTGGAATAGTAAAATATATTATAATAATAGTTTTTAACTTTTTTTGAAAGGAATGTAGGTTGCTCACTCTCACCTCTCACTGCAACTCGCACTAAGTGGGCACGCAGCAACACAGACAGAAATCAGAAAGAGTAAGTACATATTTACCCACTATTTTACAGATGTTAGTTCAATTTTGTTTATATACTTCGTGATGATACAAATGTACATGTGCCTGTGTGGCTTTGCAAAAATTGTGGTGTCATGTATGTGTAGCGGGTAGGACGTAGGCAGTGGGAATTGTGCCTTGATTGAATCAGGTGGTGGTCATTTGGCGCTGCACCTTTAAATCCAGCAAGCTGGCGGTCTCTCTCATTACTGTTTTGCTACAGACTCTTGGTTCCTTGGACTCTTGGTTGGTTGTACGAGTTGATGTGAGTTCATGCTTAAATGTATTTTAGCCTCCTTGTGAAAACATGGTTGGCATGGATCTGATTTTGATTCAGACTATTGCATTGTTTTGTAGCGTGATCTGGCGTTTGTGCGGTTATTCAGTGCCGTGGTTACATCCAGCTTCCTGTCTTTACGAGCTCTCACTGGCTATGAATTGTGTCTGCTCGTTTCAACGAAAATGTAAGTTCTCTGCTTTTACTCGTGAGCAGCGTTCAGTTTTTTTCTTTAGGCACTGGCCGTAATGAACTCTCATTGATTCATGTTCTGTTTATATTAGTTACGGGTTTAGAGTGACCACTACAAAGTTTGCCGAGTGCTGTTTGTTGTGCTGAGAATGTAAGTTCACTGGCTTCCTTTCTCCCTCACGTGTGTACATTTTCATCACGGATGTTTGTTCATATGTATGTAGTCATGTTGACTCGCCATGTCTGTATTATAGTTTGGCCTGGGAATGTACGAGTAAAAACCAGACGGAATAAAGCGAAGGAATAAAGGGGGGGTAACAATTGTATTGTGTGTCCACTTGTTTGCTGAGTGTAAACTATTTTTTTTGTGCATGTGATTTGTGATGTGCCCTATTTATTCTGTGTTTGAGTCTTGCTGAATTTTTATTGAGTGCTATTTATTCAAACACCTTGATTTTGCACTTTGTTGTCCCCGTTCATGAATTTGTTGCCCAGAGGCCTAAGGTCTGTTTTTCATGTGTATGTCCTATTTGAGAAAAATAAAATAAACTGTTTATATTTTTATAATACTCCAGTCCCTCTCTCTCCTTTCATTTCCCTTCATTGGGATAGCCTGCTTGTAAACATCTAAAATTTAGATTGTTGGTTATCCACTTGTGATTGATTTAAAAAGGCCCCCTAGGGGTCACATATGCACAATATTACAATTAGTGATTGGTAATGTTAACATAAAATAGCTTATTTTTGTTGTTTTATCAACATGCTGATTGCCCATCAGTTATGCATGTGCTGGCATAGTACTTTGTTAAACCTTTATTAATATTATAATTGTTTTAGGAATGTGGTAGCATCACTCTCACCTTCACCTGCAACTCGCACTGGGAGGGCACACGACAGGTGTCGTTCAGTTTTGAGAACAACTGAAAAGTAAGTACACTTATTCCCTTTCTTTCAGATATTAGTATAATTCTGTTTACATATTCCGATTTTACATAGTCCATACAAATATTATGTGTCTGTATGGCTTTGCAAAAAAAATAAAAATCCATCCATATCTTTTCAATATCTGGGCACTATTACTTTTAGTGATTGAAATACAGTTGTTGTATTTTGTGTAATAAACATGCTCACAGTTGTTTGTTTGTTTTACAGCTATAAAGATGATGGTGATCATCAGACACCTGTTGCAAAGAGGGCCAAGACAAACATTCAGACAAGCAACAAGCAGTCTACTCTATCATGGAAAACAGAGACTGACATTGATATGGTTCCACAGACTCTGGGATTCCTGCCTGCACAGGAACCTGGACCACAGCTGAGTCCTGCTGATGCACACACTCCTCAGAGTCTCTTCAAAATGTTTTTTTCTCAGGGCATAAGCATTTACTGTGAGATACCTGCCTTTACTTTTATCGCTCACAATTGCTTTATTTATTGCTGACTGATTATTTATCTCAAAACTGTGTGCGTTGAACTTTTGCATTTGGATAGCTATAATATTTGGATAGAAAACTTTGGGGATACTGGAAGTACACAACTGCAGGAAATATATCACACTGCAAGTGATTTTTGGTTATTTTATAAAAAAATAAAATAAATGAATCTTACATATTGTAGCTTTAAACACCTTACATTTTGATTCCCTGTTAACTGTAGTAATAAACTGTCAGAATAATATACCCATTTACATTTAGCGAGAAACCTAATTATTTAGAAAATAAAATCGTATGTCAGAGGTTATGTCTACCTTCAACAATAAGGGTGTCCTCCCTTGAGATGTAGCCACATCCTCCAGTGTCATATTGCATCAACCAAAACCATTGTATCATTTAAAGAAATAGTGTATCTTTAATTAAAGACCATTGTCATGCTCTTAAAGTGTTAACCCATTGAGCACAGTAAATCAAACTAAACGGCCCACTTTGCCTGCATTCACCCTACATTTATTTTTAAGAGTGCATTTACTATTGGAAGCTATGGCCAAAAAGCCTCTGAAAAGACCAAGAAAAAAAAAACATGGGAATGTTCAGGTTATGAAATATACTTTAATGTAGGACACATACAAAGAATACACAAGGAAAATCATGATTATCCTATTTGAATCTGCCCTTCCACCATATCCGACTCCCTCATCTTTGACTCTCAGTGCCTTCCTCCACATATTTTCTTGGGGGGCACTTCAGTCTTCTGCCACAGACTTGGAGTAGTAATACCAATCACACCGAGAGCAATTATCGGTCCAGCATTCCCACTGAGTTTACTCTCCTCATCTGAACCCGTTCCCAGATCATCCTCCTTCTCATGAACCGCCACCGCACGTCCCAGAATGGAATAAGGCCCAAAGAGCTTGGCGTCTGGAAGCGTCAGGAACTGCCTTATAACTCCTTTCTCGGAAGCAAAGTTGCCCAGGTCTCCAGGATGATGAGGGTGGTCAACGCCGTTTGGATTATAATGAGGACCAACAGTGATGCAGCCTTGACTGAGGTCTCCATACTGATGGATGTGCATGGCACGCACTTGACGATCGATGGCAGGCAAACCACGGAGGTTGATTTTCACTTCTAAATCTCCATTGGGGAAGACCTGCTTGAAGAGGATTTGCCCAAAGATCTTTGGCTGGTTACGTGGCAAATTGGAGCTGGGAGTTACTTCACTAGTGGCATAGATTGTGTTGTCAAACTCCACGACTTCCGGCTGTGGAGCTTCGGCAGGCAAACACTCCTCGTTGTGGAACTCTCCTCCTTGTATATGCAGCACCAGCAATATCAGAGGGAATATTAGGATGATTTTCTCCATGTTGATCTTTAAAGCCTACAATGAAGAGTGGATTCAGTGAAATCATGCCATTTGGTTTAAGAATGTAATATTTTTGATAAAAGGTCAAAGCTTTGTTGCAGGGAACTTTGAGAATGGAAGTTGCATTAGGTAAAATAGCACAACCAGATTAGTTTGCAACGGAAAACCATACAAGAACCCAGACAGCAACCAGATCCGGCCCACATCTGGGCCGTGTGTAATCCATGTGTACCAGATGTGGGCCGACACCATGTTGCTGTCTAGAAAACTCTATAATTTTTGAATTGCTATGTACCCTTGTGAAAATAATAAAATAAAAAATGCGCTTATTGGTATTGGATGTGTACCTGTAGTATCTTGAAAGTACAATAATAATAATAATAATAATAATAATAATAATAATAATAATAATAATAATAATAATAATAATAATAATAAAAAAACCTGTAGGTCCACTTGCAGATAATAACACTGATGAATTATAAAAAGCCACTTAAGTGTACACACGTACACTTTCATAAGCGTCACACCTGCCAGCCAAAGTGCCTATGATACAAACCAATGACATACAGGTGGATGTAATCACACTAAAATGAGTCCAGGCAAAGGTTTATGGAAATGGAAAAGGTCTAGGGAGAAGTGCCCTCTGGTGGCCATGATAGGGCTTCTGCTGGCAGGAGTGACATTAAGTACATGTACACTTTAAAAAAAAACTAAGAACTAAGAGTTTTACTTTAAAGTACATTAGGTTTTAAAAATCTTTTTGTTGTGCTTTAAAGTACACTTAATTTGATCTGTTGTAGCCTACATGTTATTCAATATTAAATATAAAGTTAAGATTTTTTGATTCTGATATTTTTCACAAGGACAGGTAAAATAAAAGACAATATCTATACTTTTGCTTAAACTAAACTTTTTTTTAGTTGTACTAAATCAAGTCAGTTGATGGAGAAAATGGAATGGAGAAAAAAAAAACAAGCCTAGAACAGCAAAGGTGCACTACCGTACAGCTGAAAAGTTGTCCTCAATCCGTGTGGAGCCTGAATATTGCAGTCACAAAAATACTACAACGCTTAATCCATGTGCAGTCCTGACCTGGGGTTGAGAGAATGTTCCTTTTGGCTGCTCTTATAGGAACTCATGTTGAGCTACAAGTTAACCATGATAGTCTGTTAGTCACTAATTAAGTTCACCTGTGTTTCATTTAGCTCCCTTTGTTTGCCTGTTTATATATAGCACTCAGTTTATTCAGTTCTTTGTCTTGCATTGCACAATGTGTTCTCCAGTGTTTTGTGTTTATTAAAAGAAGTACTGCTATAGATTCCTCTTCTCTTCATTTGGTGGCTCATTTGTGACTCATTCATTCTTAGTGTACAATTCCACTTGACGTTCATGCTTGACACCACTTCTTATAGCAGATATTCATCAAACATAAGTGAATAGCTGACAGTTCTTCCTTTTCAAGAAACCATTTCTACAGACTCTGATGTACCAAGCCTGACAAGCCTATATTACACATGCAATTGGACTGTTATTTGCAGTTTTTTACGATTGCTATGACAGATTTTTCAATACTTTTAACAATTTTCCAAAACTCTTAACACGGTTAGTTAGCACTACATCCGTCTATGTAAGCTATACTATTAACACATTTCGTGTTGCTTTAACACAAAATGCATACAATTAACACAAATTTAAAATGCTTGAACTTCTTTTACACACAAGCTCAAACAAGACCAAAACAATGGATTTGTACTGCCAAATTTACCAATGCTTTAACACTGTATGTCAGAACAGATAACACCATGTTCTAAACCTAACCTTACAGGCTAAAGTCAAGGTAAACAGCTGTTTATATTGTGAATTGAAACACAAATATATCCCCTGTATTTTATCCTATTGTTACTGAGAAACAGCTGATTGAATTATGCAATAATATAAATCACAGCTGATTCCCATCTAGGAAACACACTCAGGTGTTGAGGTTCTTTCAATCGCATGACCATATGGTATACTGTAACCGTACATTCTATAAAGCACTCTGAGATGGGTCTTTTTTTATTGAATTTCTGCAGCAAAAGACCTACAGTAAACCCAATAAAACAAAAATGTAGAGAGGCTTCAAAAGAAACTGCAGTGCAAAACACAATCTATGATCAATACAATATACTGTCTGTTGTATAAGGGCATACCTGACACGAAGACAATAATGCAGTTTCTGTAATTCCATCTGATGTTAGTGTTTTTATGACATTGTGCTATGATTGACTAAATCTTCCTGTTGGACGGCTATGTTATTTGATTTTGAGACATGTTTGCAGTGTTTTGGTAGGCATAGTGTATTATTGTATTTAGAAAATTAGTGTTGGAGCTTAGTTTACGGTGTGTGATTTTGAGCATGAAATGAACTGTTTTGCCAATTGTGTGTTGTAGGTGTGTTGGTGCGTTAAGAGTTTAGGAAATTTGTTAAAAGTATTGAAAAAATTGTCATAGCGATTGTAAAAAACTGTACTTGTCTTTGAAGACAGAAGTAAAAATTTCTGAGGGAATGATTCTTCTATGGCATCGATGTTAAAATCCCCTTTTAGTAGACTGAATGCAGGTAAGGTGGGACACTTGTCATTTAGATACAGTACCTAGATGTTTCTTTCTTTTTATTACTTTTGTTAACTTTAAGGTCCGACTTTAATATTTCATTTTGAATACAGTTGATATGTGTTATTTGCAAGGTATATACCAATAAACATTTTGAGATCATGCACTCCAGACAAATTTCTTTTTTAGGTAATGTGACCCATCCCTAATTTATCAAAAATGATCCTGGATCTTAAAAACACATGATTTATTAACACATCACACAAACATATTCCACAGCATATTTAACAGACCCAAAAGCACATAGATAGGCTATGATGAGTAATACTCATCAGTTCACTCAATGCATGTGTAAAGTTCAAAACAACTAGAACATGTTGTGTTGACATGAAATTTTATGAAATTTGAATTTCAGATATCTTAATGAACTCTACAACATATTACAAATGGAACTACAACACATGCAACAACAAATAGGCTAACAAAAATTCAATAAGAGGAACATTTTAAATGGTAACCATATTGTAAAACTTTTTTTCTGTCTGTTTTCTCTAAACACTGTAGATGAACTTAAATTGTGTCCATATTTTAAAGCGTTATATTCTGCATCTACATTTTAATAATAATAATAATAATTCGTTACATTTATATAGCGCTTTTCTGGGTAATCAAAGCGCTTTACATGGAAGGGGGAATATCCTCAACCACCACCAATGTGCAGCATCCACCTGGATGATGCGACGGCAGCCATATTGGGCCAGAACGCCCACCACACACCAGCTTAATGGTGGAGAGGAGACAGTGATGAAGCCAATCAGTATATGGGGATGATTAGGAGGCCATGATGGACAGAGGCCAAGGGGCAAATTTGGCCAGGATGCCGGGGTTACACCCCTACTCTTTTTCGAAGGACATCCTGGGATTTTTAATGACCACAGAGAGTCAGGACCTCGGTTTAACGTCTCATTGGAAGGATGGTGCTCTTTGACAGTATAGTGTCCCGATCACTACACTGGAGCGTTAGGTCCCACATAGACCACGGGTGAGCACCCCCTGCTGGCCTCACTAACACCTCTTCCAGCAGCAACCTGGTTTTCTCAGGAGGTCTCCCATCCAGGTACTAACCAGGCTTGCTAACCTCTTACAATAACAAAGGTGTAGGTTGATGACGCATAAGCGGAATTATGGAACTTGTCGTCATGCCGATGGATCTAATAATGTTTATGGGTGAGTGAGTACATTGATGTTTTTAACATGACTGTGGTATGAAGCAGGTCGCGATTGCCAATGAGAGACAGATATCAGAGCCACATGCGAGTCCCGCGGATATAAAGGAATAAGGACATTTCATTCTACTGATCTACCCGCAAGTGCTGAATTAATACTCACACATACCCCTTTTCCACCAGCATGAACCAGGTGCCAGTTCAGAGCTAGAGCTACAGTATTGCCAGTCCGGAGTTGGTTCGTCTGACGAGCTCTCTAAGATCCGGTTTGCCTTTCCACAAGGTCACTGTATACATCTCATGTTGCCCAGCAGCGCTAGCGTGGCAGCGCCAAACACAAACACACCAGGCTTGTTCGAGATGGTTCGGCTTCTCGCAGACCGATCGGCTCATGACATCAAAGCACTGCGAAAGCAATCCAAAAGCACAAGGACTCGTTTGCTCTCCAAACACTCCCGCTGCTCCGATCGGTCCGTGCCGCTCCGATGCATCTCGAACAAGCCTTCCATCAACAATGGAAGTCGTTGCGTTACTATTGATGCTCATGGCTTTGCGAACCTACATCGGCATCCAAACACAGCGAATCCAACGTGTTTGTGCAGCTCGCCGTAACTTGCATAGACGGAGATTACAATCAAGCTGCTATTAGCTCGATTAGCTGCTATTTGAAAAATGGCGGTCACAAGTTTCTGTTCGTCTTGTTGGTCTTACTTCTAGACCAGCAATGTTTTGGTGCTACTTAAGAACCACTTTTCCTGGTTCAGAGCTGGTGCTCTGGGTGTCGAAAAACAAAGAACCCATTTGAAACTAGGCTCTAGCCGTGAACCAGCACCAGCACTGCCTTGGTGGAAAAGGGTTAACAAGTCAGTTTATTTGGCGAATTAAACTTGTGAGGTAACGCAGCGCTGTTTCACTTGGTCTGCACTATCACACTAAACTGCATTTGAGTGTGTTGAAAGTTATAATGTTATTCTATGCGTTTGTTTGTCTGTATGAGACTAGCAGTAAGCTAGATGAACATTAGAATAACATACTGATCATATTCTAACATTTCATCATGTTGAGCTATATGACATTGATTAGTTTTATGTACATTTGCTCAACTGTCTGATAAAGTACATGCAAGACGTCTCTGTCAAATCGAAGTTTGCGGCATCTCGAAAACACCACGCCGATATTGATCCTCGTTTTAGTTCTCCTTTTGTCCCAAAGTCTGCTTGCCATGGTCCATAATGTTTGAACGAAACAACTCCATGAGCGTGCCGCTAGACGTAACGCAGTTGTCGCCATGGTTACTATTGCAGTACGAGCGGAAACCAGGGATAACGCGGATATTACGTCATTGACAGGCGACAAGTGAACATGGACGAGCCATTATTAGGGGTTCAAGCACGAAGTGCTAAAACCCTATTGTAATTGTTAGGGTTTTTATTATGATTATTCCGCCTTAAAACTGATCGTGCAGCCCAAACCGTAAACGCTGGAGTCTTGAAACTTGGCCAAATGGTAGTCCTCAATTTGGGGTGAACCTATCAAAGTATGTCCCCGATTGGCCAATAGGTGGCGCTACAGCAAGCAAAAGTATGAAATTGCTCATAACTCCTAGACGGTTTGTGTATATTATATTGAATATTCACGATTATGTCAAAAACCTACTTTTGCGAACTTGCAACCAAACCAGTCTAGAACAATTCTCTGGACTCTCTAGATCAATAATTATCAAAAAAAAGTTGAACTTTTGCATTTGGATGGCTATAACAGGGTCATTTAGAAAATGAACTCGAAAGCCTTTAAATCCTAAACGAAAACTCAGAACTTCACGAAAATTGGTGAGCATATGTGAAATAACATTGTAAACAAGCATGCACAATTTTATGGAGATCAGACCATAGGTGGCGCTATAACTGTTAAAAAGCTTTGAAAACCATATATTTCCCATGTTAAATTGGCTGGAAATGGTCTTTTCCATGTATGATGTCAGTGGTTAAATGGTTGCCAAATAAAACTTAATGTCTTTTTATGCATTTGTGCTTAAAGGCCTTAAATGCTTGAACCCCGATAAATGCTGCTTGCAGCTTTAATTTAAAATTGGAATTTCTCTGAAATTAAAAAACTTTGGGAACTTTTGGGATACTGGAAGTACACAACTGCAGGAAATATATCACACTTTGCAAGTGATTTTTGGTTATTTAAAAAAAAAAAATTTAATAAATCTTACATATTGTAGCTTTAAACACCTTACATTTTGATTCCCTGTTAACTGTAGTAACAAACGGTCAGAATAATATACCCATTTATTGACATTTAGCGAGAAACCTTATAATTTAGAAAATAAAATCGTATGTCAGAGGTTATGTCTACCTTCAACAATAAGGGTGTCCTCCCTTGAGATGTAGCCACATCCTCCAGTGTCATATTGCATCAAACAAAACCATTGTATCATTTAAAGAAATAGTGTATCTTTAATTAAAGACCATTGTCATGCTCTTAAAGTGTTAACCCATTGAGCACAGTAAATCAAACTAAACGGCCCACTTTGCCTGCATTCACCCTACATTTATTTTTAAGAGTGCATTTACTATTGGAAGCTATGGCCAAAAAGCCTCTGAAAAGACCAAGAAAAAAAAAACATGGGAATGTTCAGGTTATGAAATATACTTTAATGTAGGACACATACAAAGAATACACAAGGAAAATCATGATTATCCTATTTGAATCTGCCCTTCCACCATATCCGACTCCCTCATCTTTGACTCTCAGTGCCTTCCTCCACATATTTTCTTGGGGGGCACTTCAGTCTTCTGCCACAGACTTGGAGTAGTAATACCAATCACACCGAGAGCAATTATCGGTCCAGCATTCCCACTGAGTTTACTCTCCTCATCTGAACCCGTTCCCAGATCATCCTCCTTCTCATGAACCGCCACCGCACGTCCCAGAATGGAATAAGGCCCAAAGAGCTTGGCGTCTGGAAGCGTCAGGAACTGCCTTATAACTCCTTTCTCGGAAGCAAAGTTGCCCAGGTCTCCAGGATGATGAGGGTGGTCAACGCCGTTTGGATTATAATGAGGACCAACAGTGATGCAGCCTTGACTGAGGTCTCCATACTGATGGATGTGCATGGCACGCTCTTGACGATCGATGGCAGGCAAACCACGGAGGTTGATTTTCACTTCTAAATCTCCATTGGGGAAGACCTGCTTGAAGAGGATTTGCCCAAAGATCTTTGGCTGGTTACGTGGCAAATTGGAGCTGGGAGTTACTTCACTAGTGGCATAGATTGTGTTGTCAAACTCCACGACTTCCGGCTGTGGAGCTTCGGTAGGCAAACACTCCTCGTTGTGGAACTCTCCTCCTTGTATATGCAGCACCAGCAATATCAGAGGGAATATTAGGATGATTTTCTCCATGTTGATCTTTAAAGCCTACAATGAAGAGTGGATTCAGTGAAATCATGCCATTTGGTTTAAGAATGTAATATTTTTGATAAAAGGTCAAAGCTTTGTTGCAGGGAACTTTGAGAATGGAAGTTGCATTAGGTAAAATAGCACAACCAGATTAGTTTGCAACGGAAAACCATACAAGAACCCAGACAGCACGCGTGTAATCCATGTGTACCAGATGTGGGCCGACACCATGTTGCTGTCTAGAAAACTCTATAATTTTTGAATTGCTATGTACCCTTGTGAAAATAATAAAATAAAAAATGCGCTTATTGGTATTGGATGTGTACCTGTAGTATCTTGAAAGTACAATAATAATAAGAATAATAATAATAATAATAAAAAAAACCCTTTAGGTCCACTTGCAGATAATAACACTGATGAATTATAAAAAGCCACTTAAGTGTACAAACGTACACTTTCATAAGCGTCACACCTGCCAGCCAAAGTGCCTATGTTACAAACCAATGACATACAGGTGGATGTAATCACACTAAAATGAGTCCAGGCAAAGGTTTATGGAAATGGAAAAGGTCTAGGGAGAAGTGCCCTCTGGTGGCCATGATAGGGCTTCTGCTGGCAGGAGTGACATTAAGTACATGTACACCAGGGATAGGCAACTCCGGTCCTGGAGGGCCACTGTCCTGCAGAGTTTAGCTCCAACCCTAATTAAACACACCTGAACAAGGCAATCAGTGTTTTCAGGATTACTAGATAGATACAGGCAGGTGAGTTTTTAATCAGGGCTGAAGCTAAACTCTGCAGGACAGTGGCCCTCCAGGACCGGAGTTGCCTATCCCTGATGTACACTTTAAAAAAAAAAAAGAAAAAAAAAGTAATGCCAAACTAAGAGTTTTACTTTAAAGTACATTAGGTTTTAAAAATCTTTTTGTTGTGCTTTAAAGTACACTTAATTTGATCTGTTGTAGCCTACATGTTATTCAATATTAAATATAAAGTTAAGATTTTTTGATTCTGATATTTTTCACAAGGACAGGTAAAATAAAAGACAATATCTATACTTTTGCTTAAACTAAACTTTTTTTTAGTTGTACTAAATCAAGTCAGTTGATGGAGAAAATGGAATGGAGAAAAAAAAAAAAAGCCTAAAACAGCAAAGGTGCACTACCGTACAGCTGAAAAGTTGTCCTCAATCCGTGTGGAGCCTGAATATTGCAGTCACAAAAACACTACAACGCTTAATCCGTGTGCAGTCCTGACCTGGGGTTGAGAGAATGTTCCTTTTGGCTGCTCTTATAGGAACTCATGTTGAGCTACAAGTTAACCATGATAGTCTGTTAGTCACTAATTAAGTTCACCTGTGTTTCATTTAGCTCCCTTTGTTTGCCTGTTTATATATAGCACTCAGTTTATTCAGTTCTTTGTCTTGCATTGCACAATGTGTTCTCCAGTGTTTTGTGTTTATTAAAAGAAGTACTGCTATAGATTCCTCTTCTCTTCATTTGGTGGCTCATTTGTGACTCATTCATTCTTATTGTACAATTCCACTTGACGTTCATGCTTGACACCACTTCTTATAGCAGATATTCATCAAACATAAGTGAATAGCTGACAGTTCTTCCTTTTCAAGAAACCATTTCTACAGACTCTGATGTACCAAGCCTGACAAGCCTATATTACACATGCAATTGGACTGTTATTTGCAGTTTTTTACGATTGCTATGACAGATTTTTCAATACTTTTAACAATTTTCCAAAACTCTTAACACGGTTAGTTAGCACTACATCCGTCTATGTAAGCTATACTATTAACACATTTCGTGTTGCTTTAACACAAAATGCATACAATTAACACAAATTTAAAATGCTTGAACTTCTTTTACACACAAGCTCAAACAAGACCAAAACAATGGATTTGTACTGCCAAATTTACCAATGCTTTAACACTGTATGTCAGAACAGATAACACCATGTTCTAAACCTAACCTTACAGGCTAAAGTCAAGGTAAACAGCTGTTTATATTGTGAATTGAAACACAAATATATCCCCTGTATTTTATCCTATTGTTACTGAGAAACAGCTGATTGAATTATGCAATAATATAAATCACAGCTGATTCCCATCTAGGAAACACACTCAGGTGTTGAGGTTCTTTCAATCGTATGACCATATGGTATACTGTATCCGTACATTCTATAAAGCACTCTGAGATGGGTCTTTTTTTATTGAATTTCTGCAGCAAAAGACCTACAGTAAACCCAATAAAACAAAAATGTAGAGAGGCTTCAAAAGAAACTGCAGTGCAAAACACAATCTATGATCAATACAATATACTGTCTGTTGTATAAGGGCATACCTGACACGTATACAATAATGCAGTTTCTGTAATTCCATCTGATGTTAGTGTTTTTATGACATTGTGCTATGATTGACTAAATCTTCCTGTTGGACGGCTATGTTATTTGATTTTGAGACATGTTTGCAGTGTTTTGGTAGGCATAGTGTATTATTGTATTGTAACACTCACACTGTACAATACAGCCGAGTTACAAAATAATTAGGACCGCCTGTTCCCGTTGCCTGTTCAGTATACCAATTACTAATTTGCCAGAGACAACCAATAACACCACGAGATATGTTTAGCAAACAACCTGCTTGTATTTACAACTTCACAGAATATAAACAACCTATACCATAATACCATATACAACACCAATATATACAACCAGTTGTAACTGTGTGAGTGTGTGTGTGTGCGTGCGTGCGAAAAGTCATATAGTCCAGCGTGTATATACAATGTTAGGATCAGCCTCACCGGTGAGAATGTCAAGTCCGTGAGCGTGATCAATGAACGTGATGACTGTCTTCTGTCCTCCGATCAAGTAATCCTGGCCGCGAGCCAACTAAAATACTCCACGGAGGAACGCCGACCCGGCGCTTCCAGGACAGACCCTCACGGTATAATCCACATGCACTCCAACAGGTTAGGGGATGAGAAGACGCTTCTCCCGACGACCGGCATACCGGTTCCTTTTATGGCCAAACTCATAGACATTTCCTGTTTACATGACAGGACCACACGTGACGAAACGTCACGAGCAGATCTCGCGTGAACAATATGGAGGTTCCCAATACACGATAGTAAGGCATAAACAGTGTAAAGAGGAAAGCATACAAGGTAATACATTAAAATGCCACAACATACTTAGTTAAATGGCACTACCCTTATTTAACAACTTCCTCTTATGTGGCCACGCTACATAGATCCCCCCCCCCCGGCCTTCGGCATAGGAGGAGAACGTCCGTACCAGCGTTTTAAGTTCACCACATTTACATTGTCTGTTTTAAGTGGAATGCCCCAACTCACAGTATAATTTATTGGCCCCATCCTTTTTATTATTTCAGCTGGACCCTCCCACTTGGGCGCTAGCTTGGCAGAGTATTTATTCGAGGCAGATGAGAGAGGGTGAGTTTTAATCCAGACTAGATCTCCCGACTGAAATTGCGCATCCTTTCGTCGGGCATTGTAATATCTAACTTGTCTAGCTTGCCGCACACCTACTCGGTGTTTTACCTCCTCAGCCATGATGTTCTGTCGTTCCACCAGACTATACGAGGCTTGGTCAGGAGTGGGTGGTTTGAGTATTAACCTCTCCAGGGGCCCGTAAAGCTGTCTGCCCAACATTAATTCAGCAGGAGCTCTACCTGTGGTTTCTTGGTGTGCCGTGTTGATAGCAAATCTTAGCTCAGGTAACCACTGGTCCCATGTTTGATGACATTGTCCCACATATGACGCAATCATTGTCTTTACTGTTCTGTTTATTCTCTCAGTCAGGTTCGTTTGCGGGTGATAGCTGGTGGTGAGTTTCTGGATGCTTCCCCAGGATTTGCACAACTCTGCCAGTACATTGGATGTGAATTGTGCTCCTCGGTCGGATACAAGGTATTTAGGCACCCCCCACCGGGTAAAGATTTCTTCCCTGAGAATTTTGACGATCTTCTGAGTCTTACTATCTCGAAGCGGGAACAACTCTACCCATTTGGTGTAATAGTCGACTATTACAAGAAGGTAGGTATTCTGTTTCTTGCTGATAGGGAAAGGTCCCATAAAATCCATACCCAAGGTGTGTCCCGGTTCTGTTACTTGTGTATGCTGTAGAAAGCCACTGGGTTTGGTGTTATTGTGTTTATATTTTTGACAGATCTCACATCCTTTTACATATTGCCAGACATCTTTTCGGACCGTGGGCCACCACGCCACCTCTAGGAGCCTCAGAAGGGTTTTTAGTCGGCCCAGATGTCCTCCCAGCGGGTTATCATGAAAGTAATGTAGAAAACCAGGTATTAATGCCTGCGGAACCACCAATTGGAATTTGTCTCCATTACTCTTTACAGGTACCCGGCGATACAACACCCCTTGGTGGACCTCGAAGGTAATCTGTTGATCCTGTACCTTTCTGTTTTTAGGTCCCACCTGCAGGAGCGAAATGGTATTGTCAACACTTTGTGCCTGAGAGATTTCCGCCAGCGTGTTAGGAATGTCTGATGCACACTTATAGGTTGTTATGGCTAGACAGAGTGCACTTTCTCCATCCTTAGACTCGCAGACCCGTGACAAGGCATCAGGACCCAGATTGAGACATCCTTTCCTGTGATGTACTTGGAAGATGAATTGTTGTAGCCTAAGAGTCCACCGAGTCAGCCGAGAAGATGTCTTAGGGCTATTGAAGGCCCAGGTCAAAGCAGCATGATCGCTGTAAATGTCAAACTGTCTCCCTTCCAGATAATGCCTCCACTTTTCCACCGCCCAGACTACAGCCAGACACTCCTTTTCCGACGTTGAATAGTTTACCTCAGGTCCTCGTAATGTTCTTGAGGCATAAGCGATTACTCTCTCCCCCTCTGGAGTTTGCTGGGTGATAATGGCTCCTAGGCCCACATCACTGGCATCAGTATGTACCTGGAAAGGTTGATTGAGGTCCGGTTGTATCAATACAGGTGGGTCTTGTAATATTTGTTTGATGTTCTCAAGGCTGGATTGACATTCAGGTGTCCATTCCCATTGTACTCCTTTCTTCTTCAGGTGATTTAATGGAGCAGTGATGTCGGCAAAATGGGGAATGAACTTGTGGTACCATCCTGCCAACCCCAAGAAGCGTTGTAGGGCTTTAAGGTCTTTGGGAGGAGGATAGTCGGCCACAGCCTTGGTTTTTTCAGGATCGACCTCCACTCCTTTCTCTGAGACGATGTGGCCAAGGAACTTTAACTGTTTTTTGAAGAAGTGACACTTCTTCATGTTCAAGGTTAGCGATGCCTGGTTGAGTCTTTGCAGAATGGTGTTCAGGTGTCGCACGTGTTCGTTTAATGATTTCGAATAGATTATAATGTCATCAATGTATACAAAGCAAAATTTCCCTCTCAATTCTGCTAGGACCTTCTCCATCAGCCTCTGGAAGGTGGCAGCGGCATTCCTGAGACCATATGGCATGGAGCGGAATTGGAATAGCCCCTGGGAGGTGATGAAGGCTGTTTTATCTTTGCTCCTTTCCTCCATTTCCACCTGCCAGTATCCTGACTGCAAATCCAATGTAGTGAACCAGGAGGCGCCTTCCATGGATTCCAAGATGTCATGTATTAGAGGCATGGGATAAGCGTCAGGGATGGTCTTACTATTGAGTCTCCTATAGTCCACGCAGAACCTGTAAGAACCATCAGGTTTGGGGACAAGGACTACAGGGGAGGACCAAGGAGAAAAGGATGGTTCGATGATGTGGTCTTGTAGCATTTGTTCTACCTGATCATCAATAATCCTTTTCTTGAAAGGTGAGACTCTATAAGCTCTGGATTTTATAGGCATTTCCTCAGATAAGAGGATTCTGTGTTTTTCCACAGATGTCTTTCCCAGGGCCTGGGAGGTGGTATGAGGCCAAGTGTCCATTAGCTTCTGTAATTCCTCTGGATTGTCGGAGTCCCAGCTGGGAGCCCCTTCCGGGGGTAGGGTATGGAGTGGTGGATTCCATGTGGGAGGTAAGGCGTAATAGAGCGTCACTGTAGCATTAGTCCCTGCTCTTTCCCCATTCGGACTTGTAGACAACCCCGGATTTATAAGGGCTGTAAGGAAAGGATGGTATACATACCCTTTCCCCATTTTCAGACCGTATCTCCCTTGGCCTACATCCACGATGGCTTCAGCTGCTCTTAGGAAGTCCAAGCCAGCTATCATGGGAAATGCCAGGTGAGCATCCTTCATTATATATGTATCCACTCTACATACTTTATCTTGCCACTTATAACAAACGGTTTTCTGGTTAATAGCCTGGTGTACTTTTCCATCGGCCATGATAAACCGTTGAGGAGAGCCCGCCGGGTCAGCTGAAGTATCCCCTCCTAACTGTCTCCATAGGTGCTCCTGAATCAGGGTGTACGTGCTCCCTGTATCCAACACTGCCTTCACTTCTTTACCTTTTATAGTAACTGGAACCAAGAGAAGGGAGGTTATCGGTTGGGGTTGTGCTATGGATAATCCAGCCAGACTTTTGGAGGTATGACGTTCAGGTGGTTTTTTATTGGCTTTGTCTTTACCATTCTGACTGTCTACTTTCTGCCAGTAATCCTTTGCTCCCATCCAGTCTTTCTCCACCATAGAACCCACTTTCACCAGCTGTTCCACAGTTTTCACCATCCCTCTCAAACAGCCCGCGACCCTGGGGTTGATGTTGTTAAGGATGCGGCTCACCATCTCCTCCTCTGTCATGTCGGCCTTCCATTTAAGACAGAGGGCTCGGTAATCATAGGCAAAATCTCTTAGGCGTTGACGTGGCTGCTGAACCAGAGACCGTAGCTTATCTTCCACCTCTGCGAGGTAATCATCTGGTAGAAACGCATCCATAAACGCCTCTTTGAAAGATTGCCAATCTGTTACCTTGTTCCTCTCTGCCTTCCACCAGCTCAGAGCAGGTCCTTTCAGAACCGTGCTCAGGGTGCCGACCAGTTCCACACTGGGAAGGGGCCTGATGTCGAGATAGTTCTCGCACTGTTCGATGAAGTTGAGCACATCCGCAGTCTCACCAGACTCGCCAAACGACGGAAACTCCAGCCGAATCGGGGGCCGCCCGCAGAAGGACGAGATACTGGGAACAACTGGAGGAGTAGGCACATTAGGTAGAGGATTACATACAGGAGCTATGTCATAAGTAGCATTGGCTGTCTGGGAAGTGGGACATTTAACTCTAGCTGCAGACAAGGCAGTTCTATCATCATGAACAGAGGATATGGAAGTAACTGGAGTGTAGGGCTGTAATCTAAATACAGAAGGGGTACTAGTGAATCGCAGTTTTTTCATTTGACTCTCCAATCTTGCATCTCTCCTCAGGAAACAATCAGCGACAGCTCTCTCCAACTTTTCCAGTGATCTGCGGACATAATCTTCCAAATCTGCCAAGCCAGTGTCCACTGCCTCACGGAAACTAGTTTCCCTATTAAGTGAACTTTCTACTGACTGTTTAAAGTCATGTTCATTTGTCTGTACTTTTGCACTAAGAGCCAATAAATCCACTTTGAGTTTATCAACCTCAGTTTGCATTGTTTGGACAACATTTCCATTCACCACACCATTTTCATCATCATCATCATCAGATTTATCCTCATCATCAGAAATATACAACGAACTGAGCATAGATGTTATTTCTCCGGTAGGATTACGTCTAGTTACGAATGGACCTGCAGTGAAATCTGCATCTGGTGTCACATTCGAACCCCTTCTTGATTCTGGTATATAATCAGAGTTAACTGTATTTACAGTATGAGTATGGGTGTCTTCATCATTTACATTCTGAATAATTCTCTCATCATTCACATTGGTATCTCTCTCCATAATTATGGTTATACAAGACAACAATACACACAAAGAAACAGTACGTCCCCGTACGGGCCACCACTATGTAACACTCACACTGTACAATACAGCCGAGTTACAAAATAATTAGGACCGCCTGTTCCCGTTGCCTGTTCAGTATACCAATTACTAATTTGCCAGAGACAACCAATAACACCACGAGATATGTTTAGCAAACAACCTGCTTGTATTTACAACTTCACAGAATATAAACAACCTATACCATAATACCATATACAACACCAATATATACAACCTGTTGTAACTGTGTGAGTGTGTGTGTGTGCGTGCGTGCGAAAAGTCATATAGTCCAGCGTGTATATACAATGTTAGGATCAGCCTCACCGGTGAGAATGTCAAGTCCGTGAGCGTGATCAATGAACGTGATGACTGTCTTCTGTCCTCCGATCAAGTAATCCTGGCCGCGAGCCAACTAAATTACTCCACGGAGGAACGGCGACCCGGCGCTTCCAGGACAGACCCTCACGGTATAATCCACATGCACTCCAACAGGTTAGGGGATGAGAAGACGCTTCTCCCGACGACCGGCATACCGGTTCCTTTTATGGCCAAACTCATAGTCATTTCCTGTTTACATGACAGGACCACACGTGACGAAACGTCACGAGCAGATCTCGCGTGAACAATATGGAGGTTCCCAATACACGATAGTAAGGCATAAACAGTGTAAAGAGGAAAGCATACAAGGTAATACATTAAAATGCCACAACATACTTACTTAAATGGCACTACCCTTATTTAACAACTTCCTCTTATGTGGCCACGCTACAGTATTTAGAAAATTAGTGTTGGAGCTTAGTTTACGGTGTGTGATTTTGAGCATGAAATGAACTGTTTTGCCAATTGTGTGTTGTAGGTGTGTTGGTGCGTTAAGAGTTTAGGAAATTTGTTAAAAGTATTGAAAAAATTGTCATAGCGATTGTAAAAAACTGTACTTGTCTTTGAAGGCAGAAGTAAAAATTTCTGAGGGAATGATTCTTCTATGGCATCGATGTTAAAATCCCCTTTTAGTAGATTGAATGCAGGTAAGGTGGGACACTTGTCATTTAGATACAGTACCTAGATGTTTCTTTCTTTTTATTACTTTTGTTAACTTTAAGGTCCGACTTTAATATTTCATTTTGAATACAGTTGATATGTGTTATTTGCAAGGTATATACCAATAAACATTTTGAGATCATGCACTCCAGACAAATTTCTTTTCAGGTAATGTGACCCATCCCTAATTTATCAAAAATGATCCTGGATCTTAAAAACACATGATTTATTAACACATCACACAAACATATTCCACAGCATATTTAACAGACCCAAAAGCACATAGATAGGCTATGATGAGTAATACTCATCAGTTCACTCAATGCATGTGTAAAGTTCAAAACAACTAGAACATGTTGTGTTGACATGAAATTGTATGAAATTTGAATTTCAGATATCTTAATGAACTCTACAACATATTACAAATGGAACTACAACACATGCAACAACAAATAGGCTAACAAAAATTCAATAAGAGGAACATTTTAAATGGTAACCATATTGTAAAACTTTTTTTCTGTCTGTTTTCTCTAAACACTGTAGATGAACTTAAATTGTGTCCATATTTTAAAGCGTTATATTCTGCATCTACATTTTAATAATAATAATAATAATAATTCGTTACATTTATATAGCGCTTTTCTGGGTAATCAAAGCGCTTTACATGGAAGGGGGAATATCCTCAACCACCACCAATGTGCAGCATCCACCTGGATGATGCGACGGCAGCCATATTGGGCCAGAACGCCCACCACACACCATCTTAATGGTGGAGAGGAGACAGTGATGAAGCCAATCAGTATATGGGGATGATTAGGAGGCCATGATGGACAGAGGCCAAGGGGCAAATTTGGCCAGGATGCCGGGGTTACACCCCTACTCTTTTTCGAAGGACATCCTGGGATTTTTAATGACAACAGAGAGTCAGGACCTCGGTTTAACGTCTCATTGGAAGGATGGTGCTCTTTGACAGTATAGTGTCCCGATCACTACACTGGAGCGTTAGGTCCCACATAGACCACGGGTGAGCACCCCCTGCTGGCCTCACTAACACCTCTTCCAGCAGCAACCTGGTTTTCTCAGGAGGTCTCCCATCCAGGTACTAACCAGGCTTGCTAACCTCTTACAATAACAAAGGTGTAGGTTGATGACGCATAAGCGGAATTATGGAACTTGTCGTCATGCCGATGGATCTAATAATGTTTATGGGTGAGTGAGTACATTGATGTTTTTAACATGACTGTGGTATGAAGCAGGTCGCGATTGCCAATGAGAGACAGATATCAGAGCCACATGCGAGTCCCGCGGATATAAAGGAATAAGGACATTTCATTCTACTGATCTACCCGCAAGTGCTGAATTAATACTCACACATACCCCTTTTCCACCAGCATGAACCAGGTGCCAGTTCAGAGCCAGAGCTACAGTATTGCCAGTCCGGAGTTGGTTCGTCTGACGAGCTCTCTAAGATCCGGTTTGCCTTTCCACAAGGTCACTGTATACATCTCATGTTGCCCAGCAACGCTAGCGTGGCAGCGCCACACACAAACACACCAGGCTTGTTCGAGATGGTTCGGCTTCTCGCAGACCGATCGGCTCATGACATCAAAGCACTGCGAAAGCAATCCAAAAGCACAAGGACTCGTTTGCTCTCCAGACACTCCCGCAGCTCCGATCGGTCCGTGCCGCTCCGATGCATCTCGAACAAGCCTTCCATCAACAATGGAGGTCGTTGCGTTACTATTGATGCTCATGGCTTTGCGAACCTACATCGGCATCCAAACACGGCGAATCCAACGTGTTTGTGCAGCTCGCCGTAACTTGCATAGACGGAGATTACAATCAAGCTGCTATTAGCTCGATTAGCTGCTATTTGAAAAATGGCGGTCACAAGTTTCTGTTCGTCTTGTTGGTCTTACTTCTAGACCAGCAATGTTTTGGTGCTACTTAAGAACCACTTTTCCTGGTTCAGAGCTGGTGCTCTGGGTGTCGAAAAACAAAGAACCCATTTGAAACTAGGCTCTAGCCGTGAACCAGCACCAGCACTGCCTTGGTGGAAAAGGGTTAACAAGTCAGTTTATTTGGCGAATTAAACTTGTGAGGTAACGCAGCGCTGTTTCACTTGGTCTGCACTATCACACTAAACTGCATTTGAGTGTGTTGAAAGTTATAATGTTATTCTATGCGTTTGTTTGTCTGTATGAGACTAGCAGTAAGCTAGATGAACATTAGAATAACATACTGATCATATTCTAACATTTCATCTGAGCTATATGACATTGATTAGTTTTATGTACATTTGCTCAACTGTCTGATAAAGTACATGCAAGACGTCTCTGTCAAATCGAAGTTTGCGGCATCTCGAAAACACCACGCCGATATTGATCCTCGTTTTAGTTCTCCTTTTGTCCCAAAGTCTGCTTGCCATGGTCCATAATGTTTGAACGAAACAACTCCATGAGCGTGCCGCTAGACGTAACGCAGTTGTCGCCATGGTTACTATGGCAGTACGAGCGGAAACCAGGGATAACGCGGATATTACGTCATTGACAGGCGACAAGTGAACATGGACGAGCCATTATTAGGGGTTCAAGCACGAAGTGCTAAAACCCTATTGTAATTGTTAGGGTTTTTATTATGATTATTCCGCCTTAAAACTGATCGTGCAGCCCAAACCGTAAACGCTGGAGTCTTGAAACTTGGCCAAATGGTAGTCCTCAATTTGGGGTGAACCTATCAAAGTATGTCCCCGATTGGCCAATAGGTGGCGCTACAGCAAGCAAAAGTATGAAATTGCTCATAACTCCTAGACGGTTTGTGTATATTATATTGAATATTCACGATTATGTCAAAAACCTACTTTTGCGAACTTGCAACCAAACCAGTCTAGAACAATTCTCTGGACTCTCTAGATCAATAATTATCAAAAAAAAGTAGAACTTTTGCATTTGGATGGCTATAACAGGGTCGTTTAGAAAATGAACTCGAAAGCCTTTAAATCCTAAACGAAAACTCAGAACTTCACGAAAATTGGTGAGCATATGTGAAATAACATTGTAAACAAGCATGCACAATTTTATGGAGATCAGACCATAGGTGGCGCTATAACTGTTAAAAAGCTTTGAAAACCATATATTTCCCATGTTAAATTGGCTGGAAATGGTCTTTTCCATGTATGATGTCAGTGGTTAAATGGTTGCCAAATAAAACTTAATGTCTTTTTATGCATTTGTGCTTAAAGGCCTTAAATGCTTGAACCCCGATAAATGCTGCTTGCAGCTTTAATTTAAAATTGGAATTTCTCTGAAATTAAAAAACTTTGGGAACTTTTGGGATACTGGAAGTACACAACTGCAGGAAATATATCACACTTTGCAAGTGATTTTTGGTTATTTAAAAAAAAAAAATTTAATAAATCTTACATATTGTAGCTTTAAACACCTTACATTTTGATTCCCTGTTAACTGTAGTAACAAACGGTCAGAATAATATACCCATTTATTGACATTTAGCGAGAAACCTTATAATTTAGAAAATAAAATCGTATGTCAGAGGTTATGTCTACCTTCAACAATAAGGGTGTCCTCCCTTGAGATGTAGCCACATCCTCCAGTGTCATATTGCATCAAACAAAACCATTGTATCATTTAAAGAAATAGTGTATCTTTAATTAAAGACCATTGTCATGCTCTTAAAGTGTTAACCCATTGAGCACAGTAAATCAAACTAAACGGCCCACTTTGCCTGCATTCACCCTACATTTATTTTTAAGAGTGCATTTACTATTGGAAGCTATGGCCAAAAAGCCTCTGAAAAGACCAAGAAAAAAAAAACATGGGAATGTTCAGGTTATGAAATATACTTTAATGTAGGACACATACAAAGAATACACAAGGAAAATCATGATTATCCTATTTGAATCTGCCCTTCCACCATATCCGACTCCCTCATCTTTGACTCTCAGTGCCTTCCTCCACATATTTTCTTGGGGGGCACTTCAGTCTTCTGCCACAGACTTGGAGTAGTAATACCAATCACACCGAGAGCAATTATCGGTCCAGCATTCCCACTGAGTTTACTCTCCTCATCTGAACCCGTTCCCAGATCATCCTCCTTCTCATGAACCGCCACCGCACGTCCCAGAATGGAATAAGGCCCAAAGAGCTTGGCGTCTGGAAGCGTCAGGAACTGCCTTATAACTCCTTTCTCGGAAGCAAAGTTGCCCAGGTCTCCAGGATGATGAGGGTGGTCAACGCCGTTTGGATTATAATGAGGACCAACAGTGATGCAGCCTTGACTGAGGTCTCCATACTGATGGATGTGCATGGCACGCTCTTGACGATCGATGGCAGGCAAACCACGGAGGTTGATTTTCACTTCTAAATCTCCATTGGGGAAGACCTGCTTGAAGAGGATTTGCCCAAAGATCTTTGGCTGGTTACGTGGCAAATTGGAGCTGGGAGTTACTTCACTAGTGGCATAGATTGTGTTGTCAAACTCCACGACTTCCGGCTGTGGAGCTTCGGCAGGCAAACACTCCTCGTTGTGGAACTCTCCTCCTTGTATATGCAGCACCAGCAATATCAGAGGGAATATTAGGATGATTTTCTCCATGTTGATCTTTAAAGCCTACAATGAAGAGTGGATTCAGTGAAATCATGCCATTTGGTTTAAGAATGTAATATTTTTGATAAAAGGTCAAAGCTTTGTTGCAGGGAACTTTGAGAATGGAAGTTGCATTAGGTAAAATAGCACAACCAGATTAGTTTGCAACGGAAAACCATACAAGAACCCAGACAGCACGCGTGTAATCCATGTGTACCAGATGTGGGCCGACACCATGTTGCTGTCTAGAAAACTCTATAATTTTTGAATTGCTATGTACCCTTGTGAAAATAATAAAATAAAAAATGCGCTTATTGGTATTGGATGTGTACCTGTAGTATCTTGAAAGTACAATAATAATAAGAATAATAATAATAATAATAAAAAAAACCCTGTAGGTCCACTTGCAGATAATAACACTGATGAATTATAAAAAGCCACTTAAGTGTACACACGTACACTTTCATAAGCGTCACACCTGCCAGCCAAAGTGCCTATGATACAAACCAATGACATACAGGTGGATGTAATCACACTAAAATGAGTCCAGGCAAAGGTTTATGGAAATGGAAAAGGTCTAGGGAGAAGTGCCCTCTGGTGGCCATGATAGGGCTTCTGCTGGCAGGAGTGACATTAAGTACATGTACACTTTAAAAAAAAAAAAAAAAAAAAAAGTAATGCCAAACTAAGAGTTTTACTTTAAAGTACATTAGGTTTTAAAAATCTTTTTGTTGTGCTTTAAAGTACACTTAATTTGATCTGTTGTAGCCTACATGTTATTCAATATTAAATATAAAGTTAAGATTTTTTGATTCTGATATTTTTCACAAGGACAGGTAAAATAAAAGACAATATCTATACTTTTGCTTAAACTAAACTTTTTTTTAGTTGTACTAAATCAAGTCAGTTGATGGAGAAAATGGAATGGAGAAAAAAAAAAAACAAGCCTAAAACAGCAAAGGTGCACTACCGTACAGCTGAAAAGTTGTCCTCAATCCGTGTGGAGCCTGAATATTGCAGTCACAAAAATACTACAACGCTTAATCCGTGTGCAGTCCTGACCTGGGGTTGAGAGAATGTTCCTTTTGGCTGCTCTTATAGGAACTCATGTTGAGCTACAAGTTAACCATGATAGTCTGTTAGTCACTAATTAAGTTCACCTGTGTTTCATTTAGCTCCCTTTGTTTGTCTGTTTATATATAGCACTCAGTTTATTCAGTTCTTTGTCTTGCATTGCACAATGTGTTCTCCAGTGTTTTGTGTTTATTAAAAGAAGTACTGCTATAGATTCCTCTTCTCTTCATTTGGTGGCTCATTTGTGACTCATTCATTCTTATTGTACAATTCCACTTGACGTTCATGCTTGACACCACTTCTTATAGCGACATTCATGCTTGACACCACTTCTTATAGCAGATATTCATCAAACATAAGTGAATAGCTGACAGTTCTTCCTTTTCAAGAAACCATTTCTACAGACTCTGATGTACCAAGCCTGACAAGCCTATATTACACATGCAATTGGACTGTTATTTGCAGTTTTTTACGATTGCTATGACAGATTTTTCAATACTTTTAACAATTTTCCAAAACTCTTAACACGGTTAGTTAGCACTACATCCGTCTATGTAAGCTATACTATTAACACATTTCGTGTTGCTTTAACACAAAATGCATACAATTAACACAAATTTAAAATGCTTGAACTTCTTTTACACACAAGCTCAAACAAGACCAAAACAATGGATTTGTACTGCCAAATTTACCAATGCTTTAACACTGTATGTCAGAACAGATAACACCATGTTCTAAACCTAACCTTACAGGCTAAAGTCAAGGTAAACAGCTGTTTATATTGTGAATTGAAACACAAATATATCCCCTGTATTTTATCCTATTGTTACTGAGAAACAGCTGATTGAATTATGCAATAATATAAATCACAGCTGATTCCCATCTAGGAAACACACTCAGGTGTTGAGGTTCTTTCAATCGCATGACCATATGGTATACTGTAACCGTACATTCTATAAAGCACTCTGAGATGGGTCTTTTTTTATTGAATTTCTGCAGCAAAAGACCTACAGTAAACCCAACAAAACAAAAATGTAGAGAGGCTTCAAAAGAAACTGCAGTGCAAAACACAATCTATGATCAATACAATATACTGTCTGTTGTATAAGGGCATACCTGACACGAAGACAATAATGCAGTTTCTGTAATTCCATCTGATGTTAGTGTTTTTATGACATTGTGCTATGATTGACTAAATCTTCCTGTTGGACGGCTATGTTATTTGATTTTGAGACATGTTTGCAGTGTTTTGGTAGGCATAGTGTATTATTGTATTTAGAAAATTAGTGTTGGAGCTTAGTTTACGGTGTGTGATTTTATCTTACTAGCTATTTATAACTTTTAGAAAGAGTGCAACGTTATGAAGTTACATTACATGTATTGCAAAATACGTAATGATTTGAGGACCAAGTTTGTAGTCAAAGTATGGGCAGGCCATAGTCAATGTAAAGCATATTGTTGATGTTTCGTCCCTACCAGTGAATGTGCGATAACTATTTATCCGCCGTCATCAGTGGCCCTGCATGTTTACTAGCCTGCGTGTTCACGGCAGGCTCCGTTGTGGGGGAGGAGCTGTGGAGGGAGGGCTGTAGAGCAGCAGAGAGCGAGTGACCTGTAAGCTGTGCTTGTTCAAATTTTCAGGCTAAGTCAACGTTTTCTAAATGTTCCCCACTGCAGCTTTAATAGAGAAGGTCGTATGTGCTTATTACAGTAATAACAGCTTATTACCACCTATAGTTACGTTTTAAAGTCAAGCGCCCTCTAGCGCTCCTGTTATTCCACAACTGAGGGCCAGCCACTGCAAAAGCTCCATCACCTCTGCATCGTAAGCGAGATCGAGGGACAGACAGAAGATGTTAATCTCTTGACCTAAGTGATCTGGGTGGGTTGTGATTGACGATTAAATCAGAGAGATATTTAGGGGCTTGATTACAACAAGCTTTGTTGGTGAAAGTTAAGATTTTACAATTCGATATCGAACTGGCAGCCAGCGTAGAGAGCGCATAATTGGGGTAATATGATCACGTGTACGGTTGCCGGTGAGCAAACGGTCAGCCGAGTTTTGGACCATTTGAATACGAGAGATTGCAGACAGAGGAAGCCCGACATATAGTGAGTTACAGTAGTCCAGTTGTGTGGAAATTCGAAAGCATTCTCGAAAGTTCGACTGTCTCGAAGCTGTCTCTACTTAAAAATGCTAAACTAGCGCTAACTGTGCTGTTAATTTGTTTGTTTAATTTAAGACTGCTATCAAGATAAAAACCCATTTTTTTAACATTGGTTGTGAGGTGTGGTGTGAGTCCCTAGGTCAGTACATTTACTGTTAGAGAACTCATTTGAACCAAATAGAATGATTTGGGTTTTATCATCGTTCAATAGCATGAACCTATTTGTAAGCCACAGTTTAAGTTGATGAAGACATGCATCTAATCTCTCAAATGCTTGGCTATCTTTGTGTTTTATGGGTATGTAGATTTGGATGTCATCCACGTAGCAGTGGTAAGACACACCAAATCTACTCATGATAGTTCCCAGGAGTAACATATACAGAGAGAACAGTAGAGGTGCCGTCACTGACGGCTAACAGAAAGCAGACAAACGGCTAATGATGACTAATGACCACAGCAGCGGGAATCCACCTGTCACTCTAAAGTGGACACACCCTTAATTATGCAGAACTTTAAGGCTTAATATAATTTAAACGGATGAGTTATAAAAAAATTCGGTTACGGTTACGGTTATCGAAGGCTATTATAGTTAAGGCCCTTTCACACCGGACGCGTTACGAAAAAGCAAAACGAAAAAGCGAATAGTTCGCGTCAAACCCAGCTAACACAAATACATGACGTTCAGAGCTTCAACATTACAAAACTTTCACGCCGACAGCTGAGAAAACATGGACACTTCATCATCATCATCATCATCATCATCCAGTGAAGACGAGCTTTTCATTTTCTTTAAAAGACAGAAAAGAAGGTTTTGGGTGCACCCGATCTTACAGAACAGAGAGTCTGAAGGGGAGTGTGCTAATGTCCACTTTTCTTTTCCTCTCTCCTTCTTCTCTCACAGGTGTCCCTGAGGCTTTCCCACAGTTTTTTTGCGTCTTCAACTAAACACAGTGCGTTTTCTAATGTCGATACACATTACATGTCACACACGAAGTAACAAGTTAAAATCATTCGACTAGAAACTGTAGAGATCACACACAGAATGTATAGTATACTAAAAGCAGCCCTAAATAGTCTCACTACATTTCGTTACATGTTCACAGTAAACACGGTCTCTGTCTCTATCTTTGATGATAATAGTGTTAGCTTTCTAGCCCAAATGTAGTTTAGCCTGCTAGCCTACACAGCACAGGACTATACAACGACTAAAACTACCACACAACACACTCACAGTCGAGATAACTGAGTTTTATAGTTATTACAGTTATAGTTAGTTATCGTTACAGTTATGGTTATGGTTGTGAACTTGCCTAATGTGGGAATGAGAGTTTGACACTGTAGAATGAAAGGTTTCTTTTTTTAATGTCCGTTTTAAAGCATCAACATGTAAACACACACACACACACACACACACACACACACACACACACACAAAGAGCGGCGAGAGTTCATGAGGGTGTCGCATCAGTCGCTCCACGAGTCTGCCGCTCCTCAGTCCTGGTGCCGCTCGTTCCGGCCCGTCTGTCTGCGTCTCTGAGCTTTGGTGCTTCTGCCCTGACGGAGCTTGTTGTCTTGCGCTGATGACGACTTCCTGTCGCTCTGGCGGTTTCTGCGCCTCATTTCCTTCTTGGACCTTCGCTTGCTGCTCTTCTGTTTAGTGAGGCTGTTGAGTGACGCCGTGAGGCTCTGGATCCTGCAGAATCACACACACGACAAATCTGACTCATCTGAATCACTGACTCAGCTGAATCACTGACTCATTCAAATAGCTTTACAACAAAATCTGAACCCCCTTCTGGTGTGTGTGTGTGTGTGTGAGTGAATGATGACAGTGATCATACTTCTTGGACAGCAGGGGGTTTCAGGCGACCTTGGGGAGGGCTGTCGTGTGTGTGTGTGTGTGTGTGTGTGTGTGTGTGTGTGTGTGTGAGTGAGTGAATGATGACAGTGATCATACTTCTTGGACAGCAGGGGGTTTCAGGCGACCTTGGGGAGGGCTGTCGTCTTCTCCTCGCCGTCCTGCTCTGCTCTCGGCGGATCCAGCATTCTGCCGGCTGATAGGTCGAGGTCGCTGATGGTCGTCACGGTGACGGTGTGGTTGGGATGATCGTACTGAACGCTCTCTGTCGTGGCCGTGATCACGTCCTCCAGCTCGTCGGCCTCGTCTAAACACACACACACAGGGCTTGAATATTGCCAGTTTTTCTGAGGGACTGAATGCATGTTTCTTAAGTATTTTGTTGAACATCAGTAAGTGTAACAAAATAATTATATATATATAGTTCACGGTGTAGCTGCTCCCTGAATCATCACACTTATTCATTTGTGGATGTTAACTGAATCTGTAAGTCAGCTACACTGTTTATTTGTGTAGCCGCTCCCTCAATCGTGTAGTTTTCAGTTTTACACATTTATTGTATGTCATTATGCCAGTATCAGTACTACAAACACAGCTGGCGAGCGTCATGGTGTCGACCCCAGGATTAATCTGCACTTCATTTAGTCAGGACTAAAAGACTATCCAGTGTAATCTTACATCTGATGACTTTATTCAGTTTCTGTAGTATTTCTGAATACCAGTGTTAGACCAACACAAACACTTTACTTTGTATTTCTCTTTATTTTTCACTTTATTCTATTGTATTTATTTTTGCTTCTTTTTTCAATGTAAAGATTGAAATCGAGCTTCCTCGTGTTGTGTTAACTCTAAACAACAACATTACCCCACTGTAAAAACACATCGAGAGAGCAAACATGAGGTGAGATAAATGTAATAAATAAATCCCCCCATGAGAATAACCTAAGGGGAATTCCCCAAAACACAACTCAGGCCTTGACACACACACACACACATATAGACATGTCACATGACCTCTGACCTCACACACACGTGAATCTCACCCAGAGCCTGGCGGCGCTCCATCAGCATCTTCAGATACTCTCTGTGTCTCTGGAGGAGGTACAACAACGATGAGGTTCATTCATGTATTAGGCTGTTTTGGAAATTCAACTATTTGGGTGTACAGAAGTCTTAGTAACACAATTTCTACAACAATTATAGCCAGACATTAATACCCACTGGCTTTAACCGAGAACCTCGGCCAATGTTTCATTCGCGTCGTGCCTAACAACGCCCTTCAGCCGTGACTTATTCAGATACAACACTAGCCTAGAGTAGCCTACCTTATTGCTTTTATAAAACGGTTACCACGCAATACAAATATTAATCCCGAAACATATGTATATATGCAACTTTCATGAAGTAAAATGAATCACTAAAAGCCAATTCCTTCCGCTGGAGAAAAAAAAATAGTCCCTGACCATTTGCAACAGAAGAAGTTACATTATTTCTCCATTAGATGGAGACAAAGACTGTCTTAATGAGTGAGTCAGTCAGTCAGTAGAGAAGACTTTTGAAATGACTCAAACTTGTGATCACGGAGAAGAAAGACGCAACTGACATGACTATAGCCACGGACAACCCCTATTAACTGTTAAAAGTACAAGATATCACACCGGGTATTCAAACGGATTTTTTATTATGAATATAGGACTGACCTGAAGGAAATATCTAGCCTACTGTAAATGCAGGTACACTCGCTTTCTCGGTCTCATCCAGAAGTTGTTACTGGAAATGAAAATCAGCATTGTGATTATTTTTGTACACAAACTTAAAATAACCAAAAGACACGTAGCCTAACAGTTAAACAGCGGACTGATACAGGCTAGTGCTGTATCTGAATAAGTCACGGCTGAAGGGCGTTGTTAGGCACGACGCGAATATGAAACATTGTCCGAGGTTCTCGGTTAAAGCCAGCGGGTATTAATGTCTGGCTATAATTGTTGTAGAAATTGTGTTACTAAGACCTTTGTACACCCAAATAGTTGAATTTCCAAAACAGCCTAATACATGAATGAACCTCATCGTCGATTATGGTCTAGTCTGAGTCTAACATCAACAGATTTCGCCATATCTCGTCGTCTCGATTACTACATTATTTAAATAATTTCGTTTCACACATTCAACTCATGCACACGGGACGTCGACGACTTCGCTTTACAGAAGGCGTGCCTCTAGCGCCGTTACTAGAATAAGCCACACCCACTCATTAACATAGAATTTGCATGCAGGTTGTCTTTGAAAATGAAAACGAAAACTGTGAAATAAAAGAGGAATTAAAATGAAAACGAAAATTTACATTTGTATTTGAATTGTGTCACTATTATTGCGTGAGCGTTACTAAAGAGCATTGTAAAAACTGTATTTGTACTTTCTTTTTCACGTTTGGCTTTTCATTTTAATATTGGCAGTCTTGCCTCCAGACTGTAGTGATTTTATTAAAATACATGATCGGGATTTTAGCACCTACGCCTCATTTTGAGCCAGGAAAAACCCGGATTATTACATAGATTTTGGGTGGAGAAAAGTCTTTGTTCATCAATTATGCACATGGTTAATGCTCAGCTGCAAAAACATGTTCTGAAACACTAAAAGTTAAGTAAATGAAATTATAGTATTATATGAAATAAATAAATGAAAATATGTATATTATTAAGTTTTTTTTTTGTTGTTGTTGTTTTTTGGGGGGGGGGACCCCCCAAGAGCTTTGACACAATTTGAACACTGATCATATCTTAGTTTTATATAACACTTGTGATTGTATTTTCTATAAATATGCTCAGACATGCAGTCTACCAATAACATTAGAGCGACAGCACTAGGAACACCCACAAGCGACTTCACTGTACAGAGACTAGCGACATGCAGCGACAAAATCGCTGGCGGTGTGAACAGGGCTTCACAGACAATATTAAAATAATCCAGTTTGATGCATTCATTTAGACTGAATTTTGGCTGTTAAATGACATCTGTAGATACAGACTTTATTATTCCCATCATTCCAGACGTCAAAACCTATTGATTTAGTGATCACTGGATCTGTTTTGTAGCGCTATAATAACCCTGATGTGGAAATTCCGTTTTACACGTCAACTTTATTTTGTTGTTGGCATATATGTGCAGTTAAGTTTAATTTTTTTATTGTTTTGAGATGATGTTAATTTATTTTGATTAAAAAGTTAATATATATTTAGCTTTTTTCGTTTTCTTTTTTTAAAAATCTGTCATTCATTTTACAATAAAAATACATTGAGACTGTAAAGGATTGCCTTAAGGACATTTTTATGGTGGCTTTTAATCTTGCATCAAATAGTGAACTGCATTCTGTATGCAGACTTGCATTTACTAATCACCAGCAGTAAATATTGTGCTAGTACTAGTATTGAACTACAAGAAGCAAGACAGTTGCAAGCCTTTGATTAGAGTTATGTAAAGCTTTTGATGGGACAGATGGGACAGATGTGGTGACAGCAGCTGCGCAGAGGAGGCCTGATTTGAAAGGACAAGACCCTCAAGATGGTGAGGGTTTTTACTCACTTATGGTGCACTTTGTCACGGTCACCAGCTAGTCACCACCTCCTCACTACATTTCCCATCATCCTCTCTGGCCCTCACCTGCATGCACTTACCTGACTCCTTACCTGCACGATACCTACCTGAACAACTTGTCTTCAGTCATCTGCTTCCTTCATCCGTCTTCAGTCATTGCCTCGATCTCCATTTCAGAACAGACATCTATCCTGAACACTGTATTCATCAGTTACTCTCCTGCTTCCATCGCTGCGATCACATACTTCTGCAAATAAACCTGTTGATTACTTTACCTGTGTGAATCCTTTACCGGTGTGAAAAAATAAATCAGTATTTACAACATTTATAATAAGTGCACCATAAATACTTATAAATATAACATATGTGTATATATGTGTTATAACATTTAATAATACATAAGCATTTCACAGATTCTATGTACACTAATTGTATAAAACAATTCTGTCAGTATACCATAAGTTATAAAAATGAACTAGATCAATGTGATTAATGCCATTCATAGTTTCCATCCTTATGTTGTGTCTCCCTCTAGTGGGCAAGCAACATTTATTTATTATACGTGTTTATAAAATATACATATAACATTCATGCATTTATAACATTTGGAATTTCTTGAAATTTTTACTTTTATTTTATAATATTAATTGAATATTAATTAATATTAACGACTCACTAAAGCAAAAATTAGCAAAGACGATCGTAAGAAAAGAATATAAACAATGAACCACTCAGACCACTGGAATGCAGCTAATTAATGAAAAGGTAAGTGTGTTTTTCTATTTGTTTGTTCTTTTGCATGAATTGTATCTTTTAAAATTGGAAGAATGAAAGAAAAACTAAATAAAAACAAACAGATAACAGTAACACACAGTATTTAGAATAAATGATAAACACAGAGTAACGCCCCTTTCACACATACTCTGTTTGCAGTGTGTATGCGGTGCGTATATTTTCCGTACCCATGTTATCAGGTCAGAGCTTTCACACTGCGCGCGGATGCGGTCCGGCGATCCGTTCCAGGAGCGGTGCGTATACAGCAGTGCAGAGATCCGTTCCAGGGGTCTCATTTATAAAACTGTGCGTAGGAACCTTACTAAAAGTGTACGTGCGCCTGAAAGCCAAAAATGACGTACGCAAAAAAATATTGAGACTTATAAAACCGTTCGTACGCCAGAACCTGCGCAGAATTCACTTTATAAATCCCAGTCAGCGGAAGATTGTGCGCACATGCTCTCCACCCAGAAATAGCTATATATGGAGCTTACAACGCCTAGTTTTACTATGCATATCCTCATCTGCATATCATTTGCATATGATTATTCATCCACGTGATAACGTTTAACGGTACAAGACACATTACATTAATAAAAATCATGTACTTGCCTATCCTTGTCTTGTTTTTGAATACATAAATAAATAGTGTAAAATACATTTCATCTTTTCCACTGGCCGAATAGTATTTTTAATTGATTTATATTTTTAATGGAAACAGATAGGACTTGGGCATTATTTGCACGAAACTATTTTCTCAGACAATCTTGTATTATCATGATAAGCAATTATCTCTGTGGTTAAAACATTAAAACACAGCACGCTACAGGAAAAGTGTTCAAAAAGTGTTCGCATCCACAACAAATATTTCTATTGATTGAATTTGAATATAAAAAATGTTGTAACTTCTCAGTAATGATTTCATGTTTAAGTGTTCTCCATTAATTTGAATGGCATATTTAATCTAAATGTTTATATCAGAAGTAAAACATAGTTTAAATCATTATTTTATTTATTTAAACTGTTATTTGCGTCAGTTTCACTAAACGGCCCAACGCGCTCGCTGGCGCAGACATTTAAGAAGGGATGGATATTTGCTTCAAGTGACAGGCTTGGTGAGTGAAATTATATTTGTATTATCTTGTATTTCTTTAGATTTTCTGTCTAAAAGTGAACAAAAAGACGCTTAACTCCAGCTCACCATCGGTGTCGCCAAACTGCTCCATCTCCAAAACGTTCGTACGCATGGGTCAGAGTTTTCCTTGCTTTACCCCGGTCTTAAAGTAAAAAGATGACTGTGAAAAATAGTAGTATTTAATTAAATACATTTATGGTGAAATTACTACATTTTCAGGTCAATCTGTGTTTGACCACGAACCATGCACTGTCACTTTAATTCAGCGTTTGCAGCACAGCAGAAATAGACTCGGTGTGGGAACGATCTCTGCACTGCTGTATACGCACCGCTCCTGGGGCCTCATTTATAAACGTGGCGTACGCACAAAACGGGGCTGAAAATGTGCGTACGCCGCTTCCGACGCATAAGTTGTGATTTATAAAAACAAACTTGATGGGAAAATTTGCGCACCTGCATGCAAACTACAATTTACCTCAACAAGGCGACATTATGAACAACACTCGTCTCATTCGTGGAGGTGGAAAAACAAGTTCTTTGTGACATGCAAGATTTATTGTATTAAAATTTAAATGCAAAAGAAAAGGCATGAGAGTCGGCTGTTTCTGTCAATTTTAAGTTTTAATTTAAAATGTTTGCGATTTTAATATAAGTACACGGTTAAATATTTGACCACTTGCTTGAGCAACTTAATATAAGTAGAAGTAATGCATGGAATAATAGCCCTACGTTGTTTAAATTGTGTTTAAACGTGCACACGTCCATTAAAGAGTGTATATGTGTACAAAGAGAATCACAATGCTGACAAAAACTTTTTTTTAAATAAATAAACTTCTGTATTTGAAATAAAAATAGTGAGTATGTGTTTGTGGTACAGCCGCGGATCAGTCACTGCAAACGCAGCATATGTGATAGATACAGTACCAAAAAGAAGAGAAGAGGATAAAAGGGGATAAAGACAGAGGTAAAGGGATGGAATAAATGAACAGTTTATCTAATTGCATAGTAGTAAGATACTATAATTTAATGGCAATTATTTTACCTTAAAGGGGCATTCCACCCATTTGAACATTGTTTTTAATTTAAAGTGGGTCATATATGTAGTCGAAATGTAAAATAAATTTTGAATTTGGTGCCTTCGTGACCGAGGAAAGACAAAAAATAACTTCAGGACGCATTTGTATGAAAGACAACAACTCCCACAATGCACCACATTGCACAGCTCCGCAAGCCACTCCCACTAATCCAGAAAGCGCATATCTGCCTATAAGAGAAATCACTCTTCTGTCTACAAGGCTAGCTACCACCAGAGCTTGAAATTCATTTCACACAAAATGTCTTGTTAGTTGGCGAACTCATTAGTGCATTACTCCTCGTTTGTATTTCTTTCGAAAAGGTGAATTATTGCATGGTACCGGGATGTTCAGTCAGAACATATGCGGTGCGAAACTAGGATAGTTCACAACACAAACGTCCGTGTCCTCGTCTGATTCAGAGATTTCGTCCAGGAGAAATTGTCATCGTTGAAATTCTTTGCCGCAGACGGACTCTATCTCTGTGTTCGTAGTTGCATAGTGAGATCACCGGCGCCACCAGTCCGCCCTAACTCGAGCCAGTCCGGGCTCCTCGTCCGCGGCAGGCAGGTCTTCTGCCTCGGCTGCTCTTCGCTATAATGCGGCTTGTAAAGGTAGCCACAAACACCTGATTCAAGCATCAGACTTCCGAAATCCTCTTCTTCTATATCATATTGAGCACTCTCCTCCGCTATTGTCATAACTGTACATCTGTCTCCACAGCGCCTGTTAGCTTAGCTTCAAACAAGATGGAGGATATTGCTTTCAGTTTCAGAGAGTAAAGTCCCACCCACTGATCTGTAATAGGTCTGTAGCGTGAGCGGGTCCCGCCCCCTGGGAAAGATGAGGAACGAGTGTCTGTAGTCTCAACAGAAATCCCCCCCTCTTACACTTCCTCCTACAATGACGCAAAATGACGATTTTTGCGTCATTGTAGAAGGAAGTGTAAGAGGTAAATAACGGATTTCTCCCGTCTCAGGGGAAAATGAGAAAATGTTGCACGACCATTCAACAGTATGACTGGGTTTCTAACAATGCAAAGCTTAATGCTAATGGGTGGAGTGTCCCTTTAAACTTTATGCTAGCAGTTGTTCTGAGTTCTCCAGAGGCCGCAGACAGTGTGATTTTGTAACAATCATGTCAGTTTTTTAGACGCATTTAGGCCTACTATCACTTTTTTAATTAATGTTTTACTCTTTGTGCAGTTTTAGGGGGGATATATGGCTTTGTTTTTTTTTCTTTTGTTTTTTTTTGCCAAAATTAGTAATGATATTTATATACAGGTTTATTAAAATAGCAATGTTTTATGTAAAATTCACATTTAAAGAAGACATTTCTCAGTTTCATTCATGGTGAAAACATGAAACGTGCCATAGTTTAGTGGAAGATTGCTACCATCAACTGGAAAACAAACACTTTTGCTTGTGCTCCATGAATAGTTTGTGCATGAATGACATTTGGACGATGACATCACTGTTTTATCAAGAGTGGCTATATTCAAATGAACTAAATTAATAACTTATTTACAACAAAAATAAACCATCACTGAACTTACTTAAGCTGGACTATGACACTATTTTCTTCTAGATCTGCTATACAGGAGAAGCAAACTTTTTTGCGTTATTTTCCTGTTATCACTGTAAAGCTGCCTTGAAATAATCTGTATTATAAAAAGCGCTATATATATAAAAGGTGACTTGACTTGAATGCTAGATGTAATGCTCTTGCCATTTGTGTTTAGGCTGTAATGTGTATATATATATATATATATATAAGCTAAATAATCATGAACACAATGACGGGGTGAAATGGGCTGTGATGCATGGGGCACCAGGTAAAATCTTGCCTAGGGCAGCAAATTGGTCAGGGCCGGCCCTGCTGTTAACGTTAGACTTCCAAAACATGACGAGGAAAAAAAGAGGTGTTCGATGGCTTTACATCATAGGCCGACGGGCTACGCCATTTGAGGAGGGGCCGCTCACTGATCCCCCTATATTTGTGAAAACCCTAGACATGGTTGTACCTGCAGTTCGCGAGTGCTTTCTGATTAGCCTGTGTTTCTCCTGAAATAAGAGGATCTGCGGCCTGCCGTCCGGGTTGAGCAGAGGCTGCCCAGTTTGTCCAGCGGGCAGCGGCCGCACACCAGGCCGCCGGATGCTGTTGCTAAGACCTGGTGATGTAGAACTATTATCAGACCGGCCCTCGCAGCCTCGAAACACTACCGGCCCACCGGGAAACGTCCCGACTCTCCCGAATGCCACTCCGCTACTGATGATCCACAATCTCTTCGAGATGGTAACTCTTTAATTTCATCATAATTATCGTTTTATTAATTGTCTCCCAAACAGACGTTTGTGTTAATTTTTTCTCACTGCTGTAGTTAGTAATGTCATTAATGTTCCAAAACAAATTCTGGACAGAAATATACAAGTTATTTGAGAATCTGGAGAGGAGAATCGCAGTGAAACTGGACGAACTCCAGGAAAACATCACATCAGCGATCAGAAAGCAGAACACGAGCCAGCCGAGCTCTTCTGTGTCTCATCTCACAGAGGAACCCTGTAAGACTGTGGAGGAATTACAAGAGCTGTGTGACGAGCTGAAGGATGCTGACCTTCACATGAAGATGCAGTGCCACAACACCAGCAACATCACAGCCTGAAGTACTTTAACAACAATCCACTCTTGTGATTAAGTGCTGACCGTTGTTGTTTGTAGATTCATTCTCTGTGTCTTCACCTCGGGAGATGGAATAAGGAGGATGTTAAAATAACTGGAGATAACTCCTGATGGAAACATGACAGCTACAGAGGGAGAAAGGGAAAGCTTACATTTCAGCAGCTCCTAATTAATGACGTCATCATACGTCAGCTTCAAAACTTGCCACTAATGACTAATAATGTATATCTGTGTCAGTCCCCAAGATCTCACTATTTGGAATGTAAATAAGTTTGCTCATTGCAAATGTAAAAGTTGTTAGCTCTCAGTACATAGCATTCAGAGCATGGTCTATTCTGAAAACAAGATTAATGTTTGAAGCGTTTTAATAACTGTGATCTCTGTATGTAATCAAGGTGCCTGCAGTAAGGCATACCCACACCAAACCCCAGAGTGTGGAGGAAATGAATGAATGAGGCATTTATATAGCGCTCTCATATGTACTACTGTACACCCAAAGCGCTTCACAGTCATATCAGGGATCTCTCCTCAACACCACCAGTACAACGGCACCAGTGCGCTCACCACACACCAGCTATAGTGGAGAGAGAGAGTGATAGAGCCAGTTCAGTGGATGGGGATTATTAGGAGGCCATGATTGGCAGGGCGATTGGAGGGAATGTGTCCAGGACACCGGGTTACACCCCTACTCTTTACCAGAAGTGCCATGGGATTTTTAATGACCACAGAGAGTCAAGACCTCGGTTTTACATCTCATCCGAAGGATGGTGCTCTTTGACAGTATAGTGTCCCCGTCACTACACTGGGGCGTTAGGACCCACACAGACCACAGGGTGAGCACCCCCTGGTGGCCTCACTAACACCTCTTCCAGCAGCAACCTGGTTTTCCCAGGAGTCTCCCATCCAGGTACTGACCAGACTCAGCCCTGCTTAGCTTCAGTGGGAGGCCAGTCTTGGGCTACAGGGTGATATGGCTGCTGGCAGTGATTGTGAAATGGTTGCTGTGACCCTGAAACAGGCCCCAGATCCTGCAAAAACAGCACATCAGGCTAGTGATAGATAGATAGATAGATAGATAGATAGATAGATAGATAGATAGATAGATAGATAGATAGAATATTTGTACCTGTTTGTCAGTGTTAGCTTTGGGTTACACACTTTAAACCGGATTACCAAACACGTAATGGAGTTCCAAATGTAATTAACAAAAAGATTATTTTGTTTCAACTGTCCAGAATTAGGCGAGAGCAGGGCACAACCCAACACTTTAAGTTCAGCGAGAGCGAGAACTATGGCAGCTCTACATGAGAGCAGCAGCTGATAAACCGAAGTAAATCACGCCGCTTTAAGGTGTTAAACTTTTGGAGACATGTGATGTACTGGGTGTTCCAGAGACTTTTAGCTATGCAGGATTTGGCAAGACTGAACTCTCCACATAAAGACTTCTATGGGACGGGTGAATCTGCCACTGACTTGAGCGCTGGATTAGTTCATGGCAGAATACCTGGCGGCGTTGACGTACTATGGTACAACAAATTTGATCAGCTAGTTAATGTGGTCAGACTGGATGTTGACTGGGCTGTAGGAATTGAGTTCAGTTATGATGGAAAAACATTCATCATCCTGAACATCTATACACCCCATGAGAGTTCCCAGAATGAAGATGAATATCTCAACAGGTTGGCCTGTGTCATGTTTTTGTAGTAAAGTGCATTTAGCTGATAATAGCTACACTTCCACCAGTGAGTCGAGGCACACACTTCATGGTTAGATCACTGTATCTGCACAGCTGATGCTCATGACTCCTTAGAGGCCATGAGGAGTAATTATGAATTTGCCACTACTTTTTCTTTATCTATAAATCTTGGCAATTTACCTACTCTTTTGTCTGTGAGTAAAGATATGCGTGTAGGGAAAATAGACTGGTCTCACTAGACTGAGGAGGATCTTAAAGTATACTGTGTTCAGTCTGACACGTTGTTGAGTAATATCGACTTACTAAAACCGCTGCTGTGATTTTAACTGTAAGAACACGCAACATGGTATTGAGTTGTTTTCCTTGTATGATAGTATTGTGGAGTCCCTTCGGGCCTCAAGCAGGACTCTGTACAAGACCAAGAGGAACAAAGCCAAGCCAGGTGTGAATGAATATGTGGAAGAGTTTCATGCGGAGGCTAGAAGGGCTTTTAAAGCTTGGGCTGAGTATAGACATAAACATGGTCCCTTATTTGAATATAAGAAACGGGCAAATGCACATTTTAGGTACAAGTACAGGTCCACCATCTGATCTAGATACGGCCCGGATCCGGTTGACTTCAGTAAACCTCAGAATAAACAGAAAGACTAACATTAGCGTAGACGCCATTCTTCTTATTATGTAGCGAGTACATCGGGTGTTATAGGAAGTGTTCTCGGTTCCGGCTCAGCTAATCTATGCAGCCTAATAACCATTTAACTCATTTGAATAATAGAAATGAAATGTTCTATACGAATGCCAGGTAAAAGACATTGATGTGTGTGTGTTATTCTAATATAGCTGTTTACTAGAAACACTAACACTGTGGGCCGTTTTGCTTGTTTACACTGCAAGTAAAGTGCTTAAAATAAATGTAAACTTCTGTTTTTTTGTTGTTGTTTTTTACAGTTATATTTCTACTTGCTTTTACTTGACCAAAACCTCCTAAGTGTCTTTTACAAGAAACCATAACTAGGACTGTATTCTACAGCATTCATGAGCTGAGCATAACAGTTTTAAGTAATGGGGGAATGTAGTGTTTGTGTATTAGTCAGGAGATGGCGCTGTAGTCCACATGTTGTTGCCTATAAAAGGTGTAGAGTAAGAGTTGAAGTGTGTTGTACATGCTGACCATTATGTAACATCTGGCACTGTTGGATTGCTTTAGGATTTTAATAAATCTATAAGAACTTTGAAGTTTCTTGGCCTCATGCTTACCAGGATTTAAACATTACAACATCAGCAATTGCTGGTATACTGGAAATCTCTGAACACATCTAGTGTGTGTAATCAGAAATGTCCTGTATCTGATCATCTCTGTGCATCTCAAGTGTGTGGATGTGTACGGGATTTTTGTCCAAAAAATGTCCAATTAAAACCATATTGGGGACAAATGTGAGCAAAATATTTTTATTTTATTTAAAAAAAATACTTTCCTTAATCTGAGCGGTCTTGGCTACTGAGCGGACTTGGCTACTTTTCCAAAATTTGCCACCTGAACACACACAAGAAAAATTGACTCGATTCTACAATGTTAAGTGGGTGAAAAAAACCTCCTTTATCTCGCCTTTGTGGACAGAAATGGGCACCCATAGGAATGAAAGGGGAAAACTGTAATTCAGAGCATTTTTTTTTTTTTTTTTTAAACAATACATATCATACATACACACAAATGAAGGGGTGATCCTGTACAACATTCTCAATGTGGCAAACACTCACACTCATACACACACACACACACACACACACAAACTCAATCCAACTCAAGTTTCCTCAAGCCCTAACCCAGACGACGTCTGCAATTTATCAGCCCGACCCGACCCGAGACCAACATCAATATCACTGTAAGCTCTCTCTGACGCGCGCTGTCTCTGCTACACGCACGCACGCACACACACACACACACACACGCACACACACACACACACACGCACGCTACTAAGAGGTACAATTTTATTATAGGCCTCAAACATAACTACCACCACCAACAATTATGGCCACAAATATTAATACAGACTGTCCATTACAGAGAAGCATAAGCATGCGGTGGAGAATATTATACAGCCAAATGTGATCCAGCAGTAAATAAAGATTTATGGCCGACCTTTCTTTGATGTTAAGTAACTTTACTGAAGAACAAGGTTTCAAAGAACTCTTCACCAACTGGCTAACGTTAAATAATACTAAAAATATAATAAATAAAACTCTGTTGAACTGAGTCGGCTGCATGTACGTTGGTCATCATTCGCTGTTTATTCGCGAGTGTTGTGAAGAAGAAGAACAGCATCCACTGTTGAAGGCTTCAGGCTCATTGTTTGTTGTGGTAATCAAATCAAAACTCTTTCAAAATGCAGCTTTTCCTGAAGCATTGGGAACTTTTAGTAACTCCCCACGCTCCAACTTCTCCCTGATGCTCTGCATGGTCAACCGTCACCTGATGCACTGCACTCGCATAATCGCATATTGCCTTGCATATTTATAATATTATCAATATAACAATATTTCATACAGTAGCCTGTGCTCTGCACGTATATTATGAGCATGATGAAAGGAGAGAAGCTAAATGAGCCCGAGTCCGACCCGAGCCCGATCTGTAAAAATAAAATAATAAATGTCCCGACTGCTCCCAATAAGTGACAAAATAACGCCAACATTTTCCTATTTACATGTTGTGATTTGTATAGTCACAGCGTGTTCAAATAACAAGGTCACATGAGACACAGCCTCTTCTAACCGTACACACACTGGGAACTATATTCTCAGAAGGCGAAGCACTGCTACTTCTGCGGAGTGATTGAATCGGATATTCAGTGTAGGACTGAAAATAATCCAAGATATCTGAAATGAACAAAGACATTTGCTTTACTGTTTTCCACCCCTCTTTCTCCCACAAGGAGCATTTGTAGTTCCTAAAGGCACAGAGGGGCTGATAGTGATCAAGGCCTGTAGGCCAAGATGTGTGTACTTCGGGGTCGATGAACTGTCCCACGTTTAGTGCGGTGGGGGGAGATGTAATTATCTGATTGGCCAGTTTGAACGTCTCTCATTTGGGTTAAAGTCACATGGTCAGGGAAAGATAAAACAAGATTGCAACTGTTGCTCTGTCTCTCTTCTTCTCTGGGTCCCTTTCTTGGGTCTCTCTCTCTCTCTCTCTCTCTCTTTACCTCCTCTTTCCTCTTACTCTCAACACACTCTCTCTACAAACTCTCTCTCTCTTTACCTCCTCTTTCCTCTTACTCTCAACACACTCTCTCTCTCTCTTTACCTCCTCTTACTCTCTACACACTCTCTCTCTCTCTCTACCTCCTCTTACTCTCTACACACACTCTCTCTCTCTCTCTCTCTCTCTCTCTACACACTCTCTTAGGCAATGTTACGTAATGTTGAAAATATATTATTTTAGAGAAAAATATCCTCAGAAGTCTCGCTTTAAGGGTAATCGAAGCCAACGGAAAGAGAGATCGAGACGAACAGGAAAAAGTTAGAAATACACATGAAAGAAGAATTAAACTATCTGGATTAAGGCCAAATCAAAAGTGATGAAACTGACACTTTATTTAATTTAAACAGATTATTAAACAGCCGGATAATGATTATTTTTGGCTTTGTTTCTGCAAGGCCGGGTTTTTTGTTTTTCTTGCTTTGCCCTATTGAATCCTGATCTGTCCCTGCCGTGGATGCTCTGTCTGTGGTTTGGACATGGCGAGCCAATCATTTATATTTAGTCATTTAGCAGATGCCTGTCACAGTACCTCCGAGTCCATGGTGTTGATCGATGCTGAAGAGACGGACGCGTTCACAGAAAATCAGGTGTGCAAAACGCATGGGACCTCGATGGGAGGGTGCTGGTAGTGGGGAGGGGCATGAGAAACATGTACACATTTGTAAACATTCAAAATTTTGGCTAAGTCGACCCAATCTGCCAGACTTGCCGACTGCAGCTTTAACTTTTTTTGTGAGCTCATCTAAAGTGAGGACTAGTTATGCCTTGTAAAGCTTTTACAAAAGAGATTTTACAGTTATCTTCTAAACAGAAAAAGGAAACAAACACAACACAGTGATACAGAACATAGAAATATTTAAGATGTATGAATGTACATTTAAATAGTTTATTAATCGCAGCTTTAAAGTCACATGGTCAGGAAAAGGATAAAATAAGATTGCAACTGTTGCTCTGTCTCTCTTCTTCTCTGGGTCCCTTTCTTGGGTCTCTCTCTCTCTCTCTCTCTCTCTCTCTCTCTCTCTCTCTCCTCTTGCTCTCTCTCTCTACACACTCTCTCTCTCTCTCTCTTTACCTCCTCTTTCCTCTTACTCTCTACTCTCTCTCTCTCTCTCTCTCTCTCTCTCTCTACACACACTCTCTCTCTCTCTACTCTCTCTCTACACACACTCTCTCTCTCTCTCTCTACACACTCTCTCACTGGTTACATATTTCATATATGCTGGGTACAATTAGTGGTACAAGTTATAATCATCTCATACATATATTTTGTAACTATTTTTAGTGTAACCATAACCATATTTTGTCATTAAACCTTTTCAATTACAAATAATGTGCTAATTAGTTTTGATTTGGTATTGACTTTGTAGTGCTTCATATTGCAATACAATATCATCCCTCTCTACAGCAACGCTCTCCCACATATTAAGCTATTGTAACTGCGCTTATTTCCGTCGTTGGTATAAGTGGCAGTGGGTGGAATAGACAAGAAATGTGCAGTTTTCTACTATCTTGCTGACAACGTATCTTTAGTCATTCGGCAGTCTTGCAGACTGAACCCCTGCAGGAAATCCACCCTTACAGGCTATTCTTATTCTAACCCTACACTACTCTTCACTTTAGGTCCCACAGTTTATAAGCTATTCTTATCATTACTGTTACTTTCACTTCTTTAGTTTAGCAGTTTCCTGCATGCCATTAAACTCTAGAAGTAAACTCTTGCAATTATTAGTGATAAAATTGTTTCATTACTGAAAATGTTTCCACTATCCATGACTCCTGAATTATAAAACAGATTTTAAAAGTATTGTAAAGTAATTATTAGCATCAGCTTGGTCAAATAAACCTGCATTTGCACATGAGCGTCTGTAAAGCAGATATTAACTGTCTTCAGGGAGTTTCTACACATGGATTATAACGTTCTGCTTTACTCTCTCCAGCCTTGAGAAATATATCAGATCCAGACTCCTTTATCAACACTACAAATGCTCTGGAAGATCTGGGATGTATTTCTCAAGCACCACTGATTTAACTTCAGCCTCCCTGAACTTCTGGACCACTTTGCTAAAACACTTGAACGAGTCGTTTTCGACCAACTATCTACATTTCTCACACAGAACATCCTCCTGGACAACAACCAGTCTGGCTTCAGAAGCGCCACTAAACTGAGACGGCCCTGCTCTCGGTTATTGAAGCTCTGAGACTGGCAAGAGGAGCCTCCGAATCCTCAGTTCTCCTCTTGCTGGATCTGTCTGCTGCTTACAGTTAACCACCAAGAAGAGCATCTCAGGAACAGTGCTTCAAGTCTGACCTCTCAGTGGGTCCTTCAGGGTGTTGTGAGGTGTTTAAGACCCAATATCTAGCTCTCGGTTATTGAAGCGGCTTCTCAACTACAACTCGGTTCAGTGGACTTACAGATACATTACCAGCTCATGAAGGGGAATTAACATATTCGTAACAAACATCTCGGGAAAGGAGACTTATTAAACACAACTGCAGAGGTTGTATTAAGAAAATTATAGCAATCATTCAAAATGAAAAAAGATGCTAAAACCAGGAATGAACAGACAAGATCCAAGAACAGACAGAACTGGGCTAATATGGTCATACTTACTGGTTCTGGTAAGAACTCGAGCTGCTGCGTTTTGGACCAGCTGTAGTTTGTTTAATAAGCATGCAGGGCAACCACCCATAAGAGCATTGCAATAATCTAGCCTTGATGTCATGAATGCATGAACTAACTTTTCTGCATTTGTCATTGAAAGTACATGTCGTAATTTAGATATATTTTTAAGATGGAAGAATGCGGTTTTACAGATACTAGATGAAATGAAAGATTGGTATCAAAGAGCACACCCAGGTTCCTAACTGACGACAAAGACTTCCATCAAGTGTTAGACAGTATTCTAGATTATTACATGAGGAAGTTTTTTGTCCAATAATCAGAATCTCTGTTTTTCAGAGTCATTTGTTCGGGACTACACCAGTCATTTCAATGCAACGAAAAACAAGTCTGTACTGTTTCCTTCTAAACCCTGTTTAAGACAATATATGAAGGATTGTATTTTTCACATATAATATTTCCTTTCCCTTTGTTATTCTGTGTATTGTATTTATACTCTATGCGTAACCTTTTGTCTGGTTTTAATTGAGCGAGGTGTCTGTGGGCTGTGGTCTTAGTATGACATTACATGATTGCCGTAGTGTTTTCATAGCTGTGCTCTCACTGTTGAGGTCTGGGAAAATGTTACTGCTGAGTGTGAGAACTCACAGTTTGACCACAACAGAGCAGTGGTCATCTCTGAACCCAGTTTAGACTGATGGGAACGGATGTAAAGACTGCCCTTCTGCTGGTTCTAACATTGGTCATGTGAGTTGGTGATCTTTCATATCTGCTCTTCTTATGGTTTCTCTTTTGTGAAAAATCACTTCTCAGAGATCTTTGATGCCAGGATTATTAGACTATTTTACAAAAAAGCAGAGCATGTTTTGCAGAAGACAACACCAGATTTTTGCTCAGCTCACACATACAGTGGGGAGAACAAGTTTTTGATACACTGCCGATTTTGCAGGTTTTCCTACTTACAAAGCAAGCGAGAGGTCTGTAATTTTTATCATAGGTACACTTCAACTGTGAGAGACGGAATCTAAAACAAAAATCCAGAAAATCACATTGTATGATTTTTAAATAATTAATTTGCATTTTATTGCATGACATAAGTATTTGATCACCTACCAACCAGTAAGAATTCCAGCTCTCACAGACCTGTTAGTTTTTCTCCACTCATTACCTGTATTAACTGCAGCTGTTTGAACTCATTACCTGTATAAAAGACACCTGTCCACACACTCAATCAAACAAACAGACTCCAACCTCTCCACAATGGCCAAGACCAGAGAGCTGTGTAAGGACATCAGGGATAAAATTGTAGGCCTGCACAAGGCTGGATGGGCTACAGGACAATAGGCAAGCAGTTTGGTGAGAAGGCAACAACTGTTGGCGCAATTATTAGAAAATGGAATAAGTTCAAGATGACGGTCAATCTCCCTCGGTCTGGGGCACCACGCAAGATCTCACCTTGTGGGGCATCAATGATCATGAGGAAGGTGAGGGATCAGCCCAGAACTACACGGCAGGACCTGGTCAATGACCTGAAGAGAGCTGGGACCACAGTCTCAAAGAAAACCATTAGTAACACACTACGCCATCATGGATTAAAATCCTGCAGCGCACGCAAGGTCCCCCTGCTCAAGCCAGCGCATGTCCAGGCCCGTCTGAAGTTTGCCAATGACCATCTGGATGATCCAGAGGAGGAATGGGAGAAGGTCATGTGGTCTGATGAGACAAAAATAGAGCTTTTTGGTCTAAACTCCACTTGCCGTGTTTGGAGGAAGAAGAAGGATGAGTACAACCCCAAGAACACCATCCCAACCGTGAAGCATGGAGATGGAAACATCATTCTTTGGGGATGCTTTTCTGCAAAGGGGACAGGACGACTGCACCGTATTGGTGCATGGATGGGGCCATGTATCGCGAGATCTTGGCCAACAACCTCCTTCCCTCAGTAAGAGCATTGAAGATGGGTCGTGGCTGGGTCTTCCAGCATGACAACGACCCGAAACACACAGCCAGGGCAACTAAGGAGTGGCTCCGTAAGAAGCATCTCAAGGTCCTGGAGTGGCCTAGCCAGTCTCCAGACCTGAACCCAATAGAAAATCTTTGGAGGGAGCTGAAAGTCCGTATTGCCCAGCGACAGCCCCGAAACCTGAAGGATCTGGAGAAGGTCTGTATGGAGGAGTGGGCCAAAATCCCTGCTGCAGTCAAACCTGGTCAAGAACTACAGGAAACGTACGATCTCTGTAATTGCAAACAAAAGTTTCTATACCAAGTATTAAGTTCTGCTTTTCTGATGCATCAAATACTTATGTCATGCAATAAAATGCAAATTAATTACTTAAAAATCATACAATGTGATTTTCTGGATTTTTACATTCCAAGCCTTTCTTGATCTGGTGACTGTGGGGGCCATTTTAGTACAGTGAACTCATTGACATGTTCAAGAAACCAATTTGAAATGATTCGAGCTTTGTGACATGGTGCATTATCCTGCTGGAAGTAGCCATCAGAGGATGGGTACATGGTGGTCATAAAGGGATGGACATGGTCAGAAACAATGCTCAGGTAGGCCGTGGCATTTAAACGATGCCCAATTGGCACTAAGGGGCCTAAAGTGTGCCAAGAAAACATCCCCCACACCATTACACCACCACCACCAGCCTGCACAGTGGTAACAAGGCATGATGGATCCATGTTCTCATTCTGTTTACGCCAAATTCTGACTCTACCATCTGAATGTCTCAACAGAAATCGAGACTCATCAGACCAGGCAACATTTTTCCAGTCTTCAACGGTCCAATTTTGGTGAGCTCATGCAAATTGTAGCCTCTTTTTCCTATTTGTAGTGGAGATGAGTGGTACCCGGTGGGGTCTTCTGCTGTTGTAGCCCATCCGCCTCAAGGTTGTGCGTGTTGTGGCTTCACAAATGCTTTGCTGCATACCTCGGTTGTAACGAGTGGTTATTTCAGTCAAAGTTGCTCTTCTATCAGCTTGAATCAGTCAGCCCATTCTCCTCTGACCTCTAGCATCAACAAGGCATTTTCGCCCACAGGACTGCCGCATACTGGATGTTTTTCCCTTTTCACACCATTCTTTGTAAACCTTAGAAATGATTGTGCGTGAAAATCCCAGTAACTGAGCAGATTGTGAAATACTCAGAACGGCCCGTCTGGCACCAACAACCATGCCACGCTCAAAATTGCTTAACCCTCTGGGGACCAAAAACGCGCCCGCGCGTTTTGCTCGTTTTTTTTTTTTAGCAATGAAAATAAACACTAAATGCTCTGTTAATTTTGATCTTTCATTTTCGTGTAATACATCAATCGATCCTGTTCAGTTTCTATTTTTTTTCTGTATACTCACAATAAAAATAAAGTGTTTTGCTTTTTGACAAATAAAGAAAAATTAACATGATGCGATTTCTGCCTTCTCTCTGTCAGTAAACTCCCATTTGAAACGCGTTCGAAAATGATCTATAACTCCGCGAAAATTCAGTCAAACAGGCAAACAGACCCACGGGCATAAAGCTTGAGATCGCATCTGTTAAATGAAGTAACTTATATAAAAAACAAATATTCTCAGCTTCTGTAATCTGTATAAAAAGAGAGCGACTCCAGTCGAGCTCATTACGAGCTCATTCACAGTAATGTGACCACTCCCCGGAGAGCGCGTGCTATTCAAACGCAAATTCTGAGAACTATTGAAGATCTGTGAAACGCCCACATCAGCTGTAAACAAAGCGCGTCGCGATCGAGTGAGGCATAATATAGCCTACCTTATGGAGAAAAGATTCCTCAGAACAGTGCTGATATGAGGAGCAATATCTCCTGATATGAGGAGCAGATCCCGCTGAGGAGTGAGGTAGGCTGTTTTCTTTTCTCAAGTGTGGATTAACGTTATGGAATAACGTTAGTGTAGGCCTATGCAAACCGCAAAAAGATGAATCGCATTTCTATAATATGACTCGCCTTTCTGTGAGATGAATGAAGGGTACATATTTGTAAAGACTGTTTAGCCTAAATATAAATCGCGCGTCTGTGTGTGAAAGAATAAACTGCTTTGCTATAGCCTACTGAGATGAGTAAAAATCGACTGGAATATGTTGAAATAAAATGTATTTGTATAAGCAACGTATTAAACTGCAAATTAGCATTTATATGCCCTAATATTTCATAAAAACAACGTTACAGTCAGTCACTTGTTGACTAGATTTGGGTACAGTTTTTAGGCTACTGTAGAATATACTGCCACATCAAATAAGCTTTTGTTTAGCAATTTCTGCTCATATCTAACGTTATATATATATATATATATATATATATATATATATATATATATATATATATATATATATTTGTCAAAAATAAAGTCATAGACTAAGATGTTAGATGTTCCAATGTTGGCTATATTCAAACTAATGAATACATATGATAAAATGTAGGCCTATAATCTTTTTTCTTTTTCTTTTTTACAAAGAAAGAGTACACTTGAAATATTGTTGAAATTGTAATTATTGTTGTAATTGTAACATTTTTAATAAAATAGCAAAACATATTTACAAGAGAGATGTAAGCGAAATCTTAAATGGTCAATATAAGTCTTCTTCTAAATACATCTTTTGTCCTTGCATTGTGGCTCAGTCAGTGTCACACCTGAAAGAATGGCTCATTAGGCAGAGTCATTATGCAGAGTGGGTGTAAACTACTCCTCCCCCTCGCATATTGGCTTTCCAAGCAAAACCTGTTTTACACCATTTAAATCAATGTATTTTTTTTTGTGAACGATAAAGCAAGACTATTTTCACATAATTTTGAAGCTAGAACTCAAAGGGACAACATCCATTAGTCAAAAGTCTTGTGGACACATATTTAATATGTGTTTTGTGGTCTTAATTCAGCAACTTTCATTTTAATTTTTTCCAATAACCACGCATAAACATTATTCTCTTAAAAATACAAACATCTACATACAAGTTGCTCGCATATTATGGTAGCCCTGTTTGTGCTATATAGAGTGAATTTACACCTTTGCCATTAACATGTTTATAAATAACTGAAAAAAGCACAAATGTCAAGGCATGTCAGAACATCTCAAGGGCCCCAAAAACACCTTGGTCCCCAGAGGGTTAAATCACCTTTCTTTCCCATTCTGACATTCAGTTTGGAGTTCAGGAGATTGTCTTGACCAGGACCACATCCCTAAATGCATTGAAGCAACTGCCATGTGATTGGTTGATTAGATAATTGCATTAATGAGAAATTGAACAGGTGTTCCTAATAATCCTTTAGGTGAGTGTATGTATATATATATATATATATATATATATATATATATATATATATATGTGTGTATATATATATGTATGTATATATATATATATATATATATATATAATGTATACTATGTATAAAATATAAAAATTCAATCTAAACATGAACACCAGACACAAATAGTGCAGCAGCAAGTAAGGGCAACAATTGTGAAAATTTTCTTGTGAAACAAAAATACAAATTCGCTACTTTGTAGGAAAAGGCCGTGTTACATTCTAAGGGCTCCTTGTCGATGCTTTATGGGATACATGATCTCAAAGTTTGTATAGTGTATGAACTGTGGAAGAGTGAGCATATGTCAACAGCATGTATGTAAAAGGTTGTAGTTTTGAGATAATGACATTTATGCATGGTTTTTAAAAAAAACTAAAAAAAATTGTCACTGAAATTAGGTCATGAAACCCATACTGATTATTTCTTCACAAGACTTTTGAAAATTGTATCACGTAGCCTAGAATATTTGCTCCAAAACTTTATCCTGCGTACTCATTCAGATAAAACAATATATTGATTTAACATTTGTAAGACGTGTTTTGTGTAAGAAAGCTTTATGTAAGAGGTGTGAATCATTATGAATACTGAGAAAGACAAAGACCCTCCCCTAATGGCCCTATCAGGTGCTATCAGGCCCTATCACTATGAGGAACCTTGCACAAAAAGAATGAGGAGATTTAAAAAAGAATGGCTTTTTGATAATTTGGATTTATTTACAACACAACATAACCCAAAGATACACAACAAAGGACAAAAAAGCACATTATTGAACACACTGATCTAAAGACAGAGACTTGAATAGTTAAACACCTTTGTGCCATTCCTGAAACATAGTACATACCTGTCATTTCCAAGATGTTTGATTTTTCATTGTACCATGTTTATGTACAGAGACTCATGTGAATGTTGAAGTCAGCAGGACTCATCAGGGGCATCTGGTCCCTGTAAAAAAAAGTAAAAACAAAAGTAAAAACAGTGTTGAGTAAAAACATGAAGCCTAATATTTGGCGTGTTTTGCTTTTCAAACGCGCAGCGCGACTGACTCAAACTCACAGCGCGTGCAGAGAACATTTACTGAAGCGATCGAGCCGCTCCAAACTATGAAACATTATTGTTACCACATTATACATATCTACATTTGAGCAGATATCCACAAACACAGTATTTAACAGTAAACACAGGTCTAAACATTATAATATTTACCATATTAGAGTAAACACTCATACTAGCCTACTTTTATATCATGCTTTGTTCTATTATTGTACATAAAAACATCCTTGTGTCGTACATGTATACAAATTTATACCTTTCAATGCTAAATTTATATACATGTATGACATTAGGCTTCATGTTTCATAGTCTGCCACCAGTTTGACTAGTTGCTACAATGTAAAGTTTATACAACAATAACATGCTTACTATTATGGGTGGAAATGTCTTACTTTAAAAATCTTTCTCATCTGCAAATCGCGTTCTTCTAATTCTTCTGAGGTAAATCCAAGGTAAACAGAAAAGCACAGGACAAACACGTGTCTTCAAAACTCAATGAAAATCAGAGGACTGAGTAAGTCTAATGCTTTATTTAGAGGCAATGAGGGCGTTTACAGGTCTGCGTTCCTTCACGTGGACAATTTGCATGTCAATTGCTCGTGCACACGTGGGTGTGGTCACATTAGAGTTAATGAGGATGCTTTTGAGAAATTGTCGTTGCTTTCATATGGATTACTTAAACAGAGAATATTTGTTTTTGATATAATTTACATAATTTAAAAATAGAGACTTCAAGCTTTGTAAAGACATATATGTCTCATGTAAGTGTGACTAGCATTCACTGAATTACAGATCATTTTCTGTCGCGTTTCAGAATGAACTTCACATTGAGAGAGATGGCAGAACGCGCATCATGTTTATTTTCTTAATTTTATGAAAAAGACAACATTTTGTTTTTATTATGAGTGTATACAAATAAAACATTTACCAGTTGAATTGAATGATGTATAAGACTTGTATGTAAGATCAAAATCAACGGAGTATTTTGAGTCTCTTTTGCACTAAGAAAAAAAGCGAGCTGGCGACCGCCGACCCCAGGGGGTTAAGCAGACTCGGGTAACCCCACTGCTATTAGGGTTCTAGCAATTCTAGGGAATTACAGACCGGTATCCCTTCTTCCATTCATTGCTAAAACACTTAAACGAGTCGTTTTCGACGATCTATCTACCTTTCTTACACTTAACCCTCTGAGGTCGACAAACGCGCGGGCGCGTTTTGCTGGATTTTCTCCACATTGTAGCACTATAAACTTAAATTTCTTCGTCATTTATGGTCATACAGAAAAAAGAAATATAAAAAAAGAATCTGTGATATTTCTACTTTTGTATGTGTCCACTTACAATCAAATCAAAACATTGTGCTTTTGTAAAATAAAGAAAATAGACAGGGTGTGCGTTCTGCCTCTCCGTCGCGGTGAACTTTTTTTTCTTGAGCACGTCTATAAACTGAAACAAAACTCAGCGAATACTTGTCACACATTTATGAGCCATACACCTTTATAAACATTTAAGTGTGTACTTTTAAATGATCGGATTCAAAACGAAAACAAATATTCTCTGTTTAAGTAATTTGTATAAAACCAACAAGATGTCCAGCTTCTCAAACGCTTCCTAATTATTTTTTAATTTACCACGCCTACTCGCGCAAAAGATATTCACATGCAAATCTCCACATGGAACGCGATCGCCCTCATTACCTCAACAACAAAACACTAAAACACTTCACTTCACTTTTCGTCGAGTTTGAAAGACGTGCCTGAGCTTACATTGGATTTACATCAGAAGAAGAAGAACCCGATTTGAAGACAAGAAAGATAAGGTAAGAAATTATATACTTACATATTAGTTTGCTATTGTTGCATAAATTTCACATTGCAGTTGAACTGTTGCTAGATATATGGTGAATATTATAATATTTAGACCCGTGTTTACTGTTACTGTGTTTGTGGATATCTGCTCAAACGTAGATATGTATATGGTAACCATAATGTTTTATATTTGAGCGCGATCGCGTTTGAATGTATCATATTTTGGATTGTGATCGCGTTTGAATGTATCATATTTTGCAGCGCGATCGCGTTTGAATGTATCATATTTTGCAGCGCGATCGCGTTTGAATGTATCATATTTTGGATCGTGATCACGTTTGAATGTATCATATTTTATCCAGCACTGCGCATAGCTTATGCCTACAAGGCACAACAAACCTGGTGTTCACTGTTCATTATATTATATATTGTTGGAAACATTTGTGTGTGTGTGTGTGTGTGTATTCTGTGAATTTTAAAAAGCAATTTTAACCAGAAAAATCTAAAATTTATTCCCAAAATCGTGCAGGCCTTTCTCTTGATGTCAGTATGTTCACTTTTTTTTTTTCAGGGCCCAGATGCCACTGAGGACTTCAGTGAACATGAACATGGTAAAGTGAAAATCAAACACCTTCGAAATGAAAGGTATGTACAATGTTTTTAGGAATGGCACAAAGGTCTCTGTCTTTGGATCATTGTTTTCAATAAGTGTTTTTTTGGCATTTGCTGTGTGTATCTTTGGACTATGTTGTGTTGTAAATAAATCCAAACAATTTAAAAGCCATTCTTTTTTAAATCTCCTCATTTACAGTATTGTGCAAGGTTGCTCAGAATTACAGGGCCTGATAGCTCCTAATAGGGCCATTAGGGGAGGGTCTTTGTCTTTCTCAGGTGAGAAAAGCTTACATATTAATGAGCTCTCGCATAAGGCTTTTTCACACAAAACACGTCGTAAAATTTTTAAATCAATATATTGTCTTATCTGAATGAGCAGTCAGGGTGATTTTCACATAGTTTTAGAGCAAATATTCTAGGCTATGTGATACAATTTTCAAAAGTCTTGTGAAGAAATAATCAGTATGGGTTTCATAGCCTTATTTCAGTGAGAATTTTTTTTTGTATTTTCACAAACCACGCATAAATGTCATAATCTCAAAACTACAAACTTTTACATACATGCTGTTGATATATTATTGTAGCAGAGTTTGTGCTGAATACAGTGTAATTAGACTTTAGCCATGAAAATGTCACAAGTAACAGAAATAACCAGAAATGTCAGAGCATGTCAGAGCACCTCCAGGGCCCAGAAAACAGCTCAGACCTCAGAGGGTTAATAACCTCTTGGACAACAGCCAGTCTGGTTTCAAAAGCGTCATTCAACTGAAACTGCTCTGCTCTCATTTATTGAACCTCTGAGACTGGCAAGAGCAGCTTACAAATCATCAGTACTCATCTTGCTGGATCTGTCTACTGCTTTTGACACAGTTAACCACCAGATCCTCCTGTCAAACATAAAGACGAAGGGTATTTCAGGAACAGCGCTCAATGATTCAGGTCTTACCTCTCAGTGGGTCCTTCAGGGTGTTGTGGAGGGGTGAGGAGTCTAAGACCCAACATCTAGCTACTGGAGTACCTCAGGGCTCAATGCTGGGACCGCTTCTCTTCTCCATCTACATGTCATCACTAGGATCTGTCATTCAGAAACATGGTTTATCCCATCTCTGTTATCATCTTGTTACTGGAGTGCCTCAAGGCTCAGTTCTGGTACCGCTCACTGCTCACCTTACAGAAATTTCTTGCTGGATGAAGGACCTTCAGAACTGCTTGTGGTCTCGGCCAACCCAACACTTCAACATAACTTCTCCATTCAGCTTATTCATCAACCATAACTCCATTCAGGACAGCCAGGAACCTTGGAGTTGTGATTGATGATCAGTTGAACTTAACAGACCACATTGCTAGAACTGCCCGGTCCTGCAGATTTGCCTTATACAACATTCGGAGGATCAGACCCTTCCTATCGGAACTACACAACTCCTTGTCCAAGCTCTTGGTCTATCCAGACTGGACTATTGTAATACTCTCTCCTTCCAGCATCACTCTGCAACTGATCAAGATGCTGCAGCAAGAGTGTCTTTATCGAGCCGAAGAGACGCATGTCCTCATAAACTTGAACTGTTTGCCAATCGCAGCCCGCATCAAATTCATGGCACTGATGTTTGCCTACAGAACAACCACTGGCTCTGCACTCCTATACCAAAACTCACTACTTCAGACCTACGTGTTTTCCAGAAGCTTGTGTTCTGCATGTGAACGGCATCTTGTGGTGCCAACATCCCAAAGAGACGCAGAATCACTTTCACTGACCTTCACCTGGACTGTTCCTGCTGGAGGAATGACCTGCCGAACTCAACCTGAGCCGATGAGGCTTTAGCCATCTTCAAGAAATGGCTGAAGATGCTTCTTTTTCTGCAACACTTGACCGATTAATATTCACACTTACTATTCTATGTTACGATACATTACAAGCTTATTAAGGGGAATCACTAGACTGGGTAAACCCAGCCCAATCTGCCGGCGATTTGATTTCACCCTGCAGCTCAGGCTGGAAACCTGTACATTCTTCTGTAATGATTGAGACAATCAGACACATAACTATTTGTTACATTTAACAAATAAGCTTTAAAGCCCACTCTTAGGAAAGAAACATGCTGCAAACCGTTGATCAATGCTACAAACCAACACTTTGTTGACACGTTTCCTGCCTGGAGTTTTTGCTGCAAAGTACGTCACCTGGATCGTTGGTCTGATTGGTTGAACGACTATCCAATTGCGTACAGAGTCATTTGAACTATGCCTGTTGATCACGCCTCTTGTGCAGTAGAAATACAGAGCAGACTCTCCAGACTAATGTTCAATCTTAAAAGATTGAGCTTGGTCTGGTGATAGCCAGACTAGAGAATAACCATATTTGTAACAAACATCTCAGAAAAGGAGACATATTAAACAACTGCAGAGGTTTTATTAAGAAAATTAAAATCAATTAATCAAAATGAAAAAAAAAAAGATGCTAAAAAAGAAATGAACAGACAAGATACAAGAATCACCAAACCAGTTCCATCACACAGAACATATAGATGTTCTGTATACAGAACATCTCTATACAGTCTGAGTCTGTCCTTAACCGTATTTAATAATATATGTAAAACAGTTTACATATGAAGCACAAGAAAATGAACTGGAATACTGTAGGCAAATATATCCATAAAACCCATATAAATGAAATGCCTCATTCATTCATATAAATGAAAATAAATCTTGCTTGCTATTTGCATAAATATTTTAATCTAAACTTGATAGTCACTATTTCTTCAGGGTGCTCAGAGTTTTTCCCGTTTTCTGAGAAGAAAATAAAACAAAAAAATTCTCTGTAAGTTTTTGCTATTGTAAATATTGCTGCAGATTGGCTCTAAACTCATCAGTATTTTATTCTAATATTGTCAGCATCTCTATTTCCAATGGGTGCTTCGAGTCCTTCCTCCCTGCAAAATAAAAGCATTGACTGACTTCTCGTATGTGTTTTTATCATGATTGCAGATTGTTCCAGATCAGATGAGTGTGAATCATCAGATTGTGTGCGGCTCAATACTCACCAGCTCTTCTTACACAGATGATCTGAAGAAGAATCACAGTAGGAGCAGCAAACACTGCGATCTCAACAATACTCACAATCACTGCAGGAAACATGAGAGGAAGAAGAGAAACTGTACATGACTGAAGTCAAGGGTATTCAACTATCAACAGTTATTGATGAAGCATTTACAGACTGACTGATAGTTTAATGTTATAAAGCTGTCAGTATAAATGAACGTGTCGTACCTCTGTATAATGATCCAGCAGTCACACAGACTTCAGTTTCTGATGCTGTATCAGCTGGATCTGTGGATCACGTCTGTTAGTTCAGTTCAACACATAATGCCACATATACACAACATCATCATCACATAATACTTGCCACACTGACTTCAGTTTCTCCTGGATCTGTGGATCATGTGTATTAGTTCAGTTCAACACATATATTTGCCACATATAAACAAAACATCAACATCACAGAAATTATGAAAATGTCCTGGACTTTGTGTAAACTTCCACTGTTTCAAGAGTCTGTCATCTATTATCATTTTATTTCAATCTCAAGGCAGCAGGAGGAGAATGACTATCACCATTTACCAAAAAAAAAATCTATTTTATGCTTTATTTATTTATAGATAATCATGTTAAGTGAGGTTCTAGCACACTTGCATTTCTAAGTTTGCATAAACATTGAAATGTGGAATATCTATTTATTGACGGCATCTAAAACATACAACTAAGTAAAGCTAAACTATAATATACTAACTATATTATAATTTAATTAAAGCGAACTATATATTTAGCTAAGGCTAAATTTAACTTACTCATCAACATATATTATTGCCTATCACATTAATCTGACATCGCTAGCTTTTATCTAAATCGTTATCGCTAGCACAACACACTAGTATCTCGCTAGCCTGTTAACCTGCCATCCGTGCTTGCCGTCTTTTTTTCGCAACTTTACAAGTCTATCAAACAACTGTGGTGAGTAGGATAAGTCAACAAACACGGTGAGTCATGTCCTCTCCTGTTATTGTCACTTACACTTCGTGTCACATGTAGGCTATAGTAAAGCCTTCTCTGTCAGCAATGAAGGATTTACATGTGATAAATGCAGGGAGACAGTCAGGCTGCGGAAGATGATTTCAGAACTAGAGACTCGCATCCAAACTTTAATCAAGGTTAATTGTAAGAATGCAAGGGCTTTAGATACTGCTTTGGATGCGACTAGCTTAGCGAACTCTGTACATTGTTTGATTCCGGCTGTAGAGCCCGTGCAGCAGGGCAACTGGGTGACCGTGAGACACTGTAGTCGCAGGACAAAACACCGCTCTTCTGTTCCGATTACCACAACAAATAGATTCTCCCCTCTCAGTGAAACACCCACTGTGAATCCTGTTGAATGTGCCCTAGTTATTGGCGATTCTATTACATGGAACGTGAAAATAGAGACACCAGCCACCATAGTCACATGTTTGCCGGGAGCCAGAGCGCCTGACATCAAAGCAAATTTAAAAGTGCTGGCTTATGCTAATCGTAAATTCTCTAAGATTATTATTCACGTCGGCACTAATGATGTTCGACTTTGCCAGTCGGAGATCACCAAAATTAATGTTAAAGAGGTGTGTGAACTCGCAAGTACGATGTCAGGCACTGTAATTTGCTCTGGCCCCCTTCCTGTCCGCAAAATAATATAGAATTCATAAACAATTGGAAAAGTTTTTGGGGCAGACCTGACCTGTTGAAAAGAGATGGTATTCATCCCTCCTGGGATGGTGTTGCTCTTCTCTCTAGTAATATGGCACATAGTCTTAGAGCTCAAACATGACAATCTGGGGCTCAGGTCAGGAAGCAGACAGACTGGCTAAACCGACCGTCTGCTAGCTGTCTCACGTCACCAAGGTCAGATAAATCCCATCACATAGAGACTCTGTCACCTAGATATCATCATATAGAGACTGTGTCTGTTCCCCGAATTAGGACACACAAAAAACTCCTAAACCCATTTAAGGGTAAAAATGTAATTGATGTTTAACAAATAAAATGCAGATATAATATGGATGAACAAATGATAAAGCTCGGGTTGCTGAATATTCGATCCCTTACTTCAGAAGCACTTATTGTTAATGATATGATTACAGATTATAACCTAGAAGTGCTGTGTTTGACAGAAAACTAACTGCACACCTGATAGGCCATAGATATCGCCTGAACAATCCAATTGCTGATAGTTTGTTTGGACGCGGGAAGCCCCTTCTTGGGCAACCCGAAATACACTAGCAACTGGTCTGACTTCCGCCATGAAGAAGACCTCTCAATATAAATTTTTAAAGCTCTGACAGGGCAGAGCAAATTAAAGCTCTGACAGGGCAGAGCAAATTAAGTCTCTCCTCATCCGCCGTCAAATGAGGTGGAGGATGAAAAGCCTGCAGAACCGTAGGCCGTGCCACATTCGATGGTACTTTAGGCAGATAGCCTGGCCTGGGATGCAAGATAGCCTGAAGCAAACTCCAGGCAACCATGAGATAACGAGAGCGCCTGAAGATCTCCTAATCTCCTCAGAGAAGTAATGGCTAGCAAAATGGCTGACTTGAGGAAAAGTTCTTGGCCTCAGCCGAATCCACAGCGGGGCTGGATGCATGAGGGAGAACCACAGTGGGAAGTGTGTCGTCTCTCGAGACGCAAATAGATCCACTTCCACTGGGCCGAAACTCTGACATATCGATTCCCCCATCTCGGGGTGGAGTCTCCATTCCCCAGTCCTCAGCCCCTGCCTCGACAGGATGTCTGCTCCCTGATTTTGATCCCCTGGGATGTATATTCTCTGTTCTCTGGGCTGGTGCCAACATGCTTTTCTTCGTGTTGAGTCTCAACCCCAGGCTCTGGATGTACTGTAGGCAAGGATGGCATCTCGATGCCGAACTACCAGCACTTGTGACTGGGCCATAATAAACGAGTCGTCTATATAATTTAGCACCCTGATACCCTGAAGCCTCAGCGGAGCTAGAGCTGCATCCATGCATTTGGTAAATGTGCGAGGGGAGAGAGCTAGGCCGAATGGAAAAACACGATATTGGAACACTTCGACCCCGAAAGCGAACCTCAGGAACTTCCAGTGAGATGGAAGGATGCAAATGTGGAAATATGTGTCCTTCAGATCTATTGTGACAAATCAATCTTCGGATTGAATTTGATTCACTATGATGGGAATCGGGAGCATCTTGAACTTGAACTTGAACCTCCTCAGAGACCGATTTAAGTGCCTCAGATCTAATATTGGACGCAACCCCCCATCCTTCTTGGAAACTATGAAGTAGGGGCTGTAAAACCCGGACTCCCTGTCCGGTGGAGGAACATTATCTATGGCCTCCTTTACCAACTGGGAGTTTACTTCCTGTTCCAATACCCGATCCTGCTCTGGGTCGACTGCAGTCCAAACAACCCCATTGAATTTCAGTGGGTGGAAACCAAACTGCAGTCTGTACCCTTTTTGAAGGGTGCACAGGGCCCAAGGAGAAATATTCGTTAGATTTTTCCAAGCATCGAAATATTTTACCAAGGGAACCAGCCAGTGGCAGTCAAAGCCAGCCGTCCCCATGGTCTTCGACTTATCTCAGGCCAAGGCACCACCTGATTCCCCGTCGGATGAGGCAGGGTCTCCCGCAGCCTCAGGCGGGAGATCGACCAGCTCAGGTGGGGGCCTTGCCGGCTCAGGTGCTTGCCTCACCAGTTGGGGCGGAGGCCACAGCGGCGGCTTATGTGTGGAGCCCAGATGACATGCAGGACATCATGATTATGAATCGATTTATCATCACTAACATCAATCCTAACAGTGCTGCAGTTACTCAATAAGAGGTCAACTAAATTGATGGTTTGTTTTTCAGATGTGGATTTTGACACCTGGGAGTTTTTGTTTTAATCAATGTGTTTGTAAATTGTTCAGTCTGTTTTTTGTTTTTGTTTTTTTTAACTGTGTTTTTAAACATAAAGGTTATAAATGTGATGTCGAGTGTTTGTGTTCATTGTGTTCTTGTCTTTTTTGGCCGCATAAACAATGTATAAACAAATTGTCAGTCTGCTTTGTACTGAACAGGTGACGATTGGCTGATTTCACAGTATAAATTAGCACACTTTCAAGTAATTTAAGTGCTTAATTTGCATACAAATGCAGTGTGGTTAGGACATTGTCTAACATAATGTCTAACCCTAACCGCTTTGAAAGGGCCGATCGACTAGGGGGCGCCATTTTCCGTCTCGCCATGGCCAACGGCGCGGGCAGTGCGGGCGGAAAAGTTTGTTGGACCTACGACCACATTCAGGGGTCGAAAGGTTGAAAAAATGGTGAAAAGCACATGTTTGTATTTTACACTGAATAAGGTCCCGGAAGGTCACCAAAAAAGTTTAGGCGTTTTACATTTACATGTAGTTATTTAGCAGGTACCTTTGTCCAAAGCGACTTATAAATGAGGACTAAAGCAAGCGAGTCATCGTGAAGAGGCAAAAACAACGCAAGAAGTGCCCAAAATACAAAGTTCAGGCATTGCTCAGAGTAGCATCAGCCAGACAAGGGAGGATTAAAGGAAAAGGAAAGAATTTTTTATATATTTATTTTTTATGAGGTTAAGTGCTCACAGAAGAGATGAGTTTTCAGTTGTCTTTTGAATGCTGTCAGTGTTGTACTGGCATGGTTAACTTTCCGTAAACTTTACCTGGTTTCAACTTTGAAATGCCTGTTAAAATGTATTTTATTCAGTCAATTTTAATGCAACAGACATGTGTTGTATGCCAAATTAAAGCTTATTATTTATTAGTTTACAAAGATACTAATGACTTTGCTGTATCTTGTTCAGAAAATGAAAGAGAAGGTCAAATTTGTGTCATTTTGGTCATTTAAAGCTGTATTGTGAAAGTATTCGTACAAAATTCTTTGTAATTCTGCCAAACCTAAAGCAAACCAATGCCGAATTTGGGGCCCCCTGGGACCTTTCTATAAAAATCCCACTCGCCCATTATATGAATGGGTTTGCCGTAGTAGTTTCGTGGACACCGCTTCTAAAGGGCCGATCGACTAGGGGGGCACCATTTTCCATCTCATCGCGGACCCCTGGAGTGGACGGAAAAGTTTGGTGGCCCTACAACCTTGTTCAGGGGTCGAAAGGTCAGAAAAGAGACTGCGCATCTGCCATGAGGCAGAGATTAGGGTTAGAGGCTGAAAATGTTTTGCTTTCGCTCAAGAGCCCGGCTCTTTCGGTATGTCGCTCGGGGCGGGCCCAGGGGTCACCTTGCCGAATTTGGGGCCCCTGGGACTTTTCTATAAAAATCCCACTCGCCCATTATATGAATATGTTTGCCATAGTGGTTTCGCGGACACTGCTTTGAAATGAAAATGGACGATCGACTAGGGGGCGACATTTTCCGTCTTGCCACGGCCCCCTGGTCTGGGTGGAAAAGTTTGGTGGACCTACGATCTCGTTCAGGGGTCAAAAGGTCGAAAAAGGGTGAAAAGCACGTTTTGTATTTTACAATGAATAAGGTCCTGGAAGCAAAATTTCACAGCTAAATTTTTGGTGTTCTGCTTTTAAAACTATTATTTCTTAGTCTAAACCTAAAGTAATATTTACAAACTATATATCATTTGAAAGCTTACAGTAGTTCTAGTTTTAATATTTGGTGTCTGATTTTCAATAAAAATGACAAAGGAACAGAAACGTATTCATTTGTGTTAATTAGATTTTTTTTAGCTTCCAGGTCCAGGTCCATAAGTAGACGGAAGGTCGTAGGACCATGAAACTCGGCGAGTTCCGTTGTCACGGGCCTTTGAGTCGGGCCCCAGAGTTTGAAAGCCCTAGCCGCTTTCTAAGCACTTCAGGTCCGGGCGAGTGTTTGGCTGAAAACGGACCTGTTTCTAAGTGTCTGCCATTGAAATGTCGTTTTCAGCCTAGTTTTTTCTAGTATCTGTAAAACTGCATTTTTCCATCTTAAAAATATATCTAAATTACGTCATATGATCTCAATGACATATGCGGAAACAATTAGTTCATGCGTTCATGACATCAAGGCTAGATCATTGTAATGCTCTACTGGGTGGTTGCCCTGCACGCATAATAAACAAACTACAGCTGGTCCAAAACGCAGCAGCTCGAGTTCTTACCAGAACCAGGAAGTATGACCATATTAGCCCAGTTCTGTCAACACTGCACTGGCTCCCTATTAAACATTGTATACATTTTAAAATATTGCTGATTACTTACAAAGCACTAAATGGTTTAGCTCGGCAGAACTTGAGCGAGCTCTAAACGCATTATAGTCCTTCACGTCTATTGCGATCTCAAAATTCTGGCCAGTTCATAATACCTAGTAGATCCTTTTCCTATTTAGCACCAAAACTTTGGAACAGTCTTCCTAGCAATGTCCGGGAAGCAGACACACTCTGTCAGTTTCTAGACTAAAAAAACACCTCTTTTACATGGCATTCACATAGAACATTATACATTTCTATTATTCAAATGAGTTAAAGATTATTAGACTGCATAGATTAGGTCAGCCGGAACCGGGGACACTTCCTATAACACCTGATGTGCTCGTTACATCATAAGAAGAATGGCATCTACGCTAATGTTAGTTTTTCTGTTTATTCCGAGGTTTACTGAAGTCAGCTGGATCCGGGCCGTATCCAGATCTGATGGTGGACCTGCACCTGGACACGACCACTACGCATCCCTGAAGTGCCTCATCAGCCCTGTGAAGGCCTCATCGACACGACAGCTATCAGCACTGATCCTCAACAAACCCGTCTCCATACCGGTGTGACTTGCTTGCTTAGTTGGGGACATTTAATATTCAACAATATTATTGGTCTGCCTTACCGTGCACAATGATGTAAGGTGCACAATGCCTTACGTAAGGTGCACAATGCCTTACGTAAGGTGCACAATGATTTTCTTCTAGGAACAAACTTTGTTGTATTATTTTCATGTTATCAATGTAAAGCTGCTTTGAAACAATTTTTATTGTAAAAAGCGCTATATAAAGGTGACTTGACTTGACAACGTGATGTATGAAAATATTCAAACGCACAAATATTGACGAATCCTTTGAGGTTTCAATCCTGAATTGATGGAATTATCAGGCTGATTTTATTGTGGCGGGATCAAACCGCTGAAGCGAGAGACTGATGATGTGTGACAGTAATCATGTGATCATGAACCTTGTGTAGGAGCTGCTGCTGTAGTTCGGCTTGATTTCTTCTCAGAGTTTGAGCTTCTGACTGGAATCAGTGTTGGTGAATCGACTGGACCTGCAGAAGATGAATGTTCAGATGAGATTAAAGGTATAACATCATATATTTATACTGATCAAACCGCTGAAGAGAGAGACTGATGAGGTGTGACAGTGATTATGTGATCATGAACCTTGTGTAGGAGCTGCTGCTGTAGTCCGGCTTGATTTCTTCTCAGAGTTTGAGCTTCTGACTGGAATCAGTGTTGGTGAATCTACTGGATCTGCAGAAGATGAATGTTCAGTCACATCATCTGTAGGACATTAACATCATATTTTACAGTGTTGTTTCTCACCTGAATACTTGACAGTGTATCTGACTGAGGTCTCGAATTGATTTCTGAGAGTAAGCTGACATCTCCACTCTCTGTTGTCATCTTCATTCAGGAGTGTTGTAGTCAGAGTGATGATACAGTGATCTGATGATGATGATAATATCTGATATCTGGAGTCTGTCTTCAGATCAACACCAGCCTGATTCACCCATAACAGATCAATTCCCTCATAAGGGACCGAATCATCACAGAATAATCTATAATATGAATTCAACTGACAGGAGAGAGTCACAGAGTGGCCTGGACTGATCTCAGTCTGTGAGGATGAAGATGATGAAGATGACGGAGACACTGAAACTGAACACAAGACACAAATCACAGACTCTTCAATCATCATCTGAGTTTAAAGGGAGAATCTGCCCTTTTTAAATTGACCACATGATCATAAACTTACCATGAAGAACATGCAGATAAACATAAGCATCAGTTCCTTGTTTTTGTTTGTTAACATTTTGTCTGCAGGTGTAAAATCCATAATCTTCTTTTGTGACGTTCTTGATGTTCAGAGAGCAGTCAGACTCCAGACTCAGTCTCTCATGTGGCTCGATCATGTCTTTATTCTTTATTCCTCCGGTTATCAGTTCAACTGCTGCTGAATGACTGAATCTGTTATAGTAGGTCCATGTAGTTGATTTGCAGTCAGAAAGAGCATTATTACAGGGCAGAGAGACATTTTCACCAGAACTGATGAACACATCCACCCCACTGGTTCCTGAAACACAGTGATATATCTCAGTGATCATTATGATATATATTAATAAATAAAACATAAAACACACCAGCATAAAAAAAACACAAGTTAAAAATCATAGTCTGTTCCCCTCACTAAATGCAAACAACACACTCTCCAGAATGAACTATCAATCTTTATCCGAGAGCTGTTCAAATCACTGACACACTCTTAATATGAAGATAATTCTCCATCATCAGATGTTTGAGTGACACTATTTTCAGTATCAGGAATAATACAGTATGATCTGTGTGTATCAATACACAACTCTGAGATCACAACGTGAATGTGTGCAAGAATAAACATGCCCTGCGTCTCAATGTTCGTACTATCCATCCTAAACTGTATGTGAGATTAAAATACGTAATAAACCCAACTGGACAAAGTCACTGAAGAAAACAATGCTGTAACACTCTTTGATATCAAAGACAAAATTAAACAAAATTAAATAAATAAATAAAATAAGGGGGTCCAAACCAGGTCCAATGACTCCTTCAATATTAGCTCAGTCCATAAAATGTAAACACAAAATCACAAAATGATAATATGGATAATGTGTGTGTAATTGATATAATGAACCTGTAATCCAGCAATGATCAATCAGATTATCAGTGCATAAAAGTTCAGTTCAAAGTTAGTTGCGACCACAGTTTCATCACAGCAAAAAAAAAAAACTCACGCAGACAAAAATTTAAGTCCTCAAAGGCAAAGTTGAAAAAGGATACATTGTAATCCACAAAGGTAATCCAACCGAATAAAATTTGATGCTGGAGTTAAGCCCTGTTGAATACACAGATCCCGGGCAGCACACCAAACAAACACAATTGAGTATATATATATGGCCTACATTGAGTGTTGCAAACACACTGTTCCTCGATTAGTAACCACAAGAAGGCATGAAACTTGATCCTTAACTCAAAACACCTCTTAATTTAAAAGAGCCATGCCCAAGTTGAGCTACCACATGGCTTAAAAGCTAGATCACTCATTCTTCTTTATATGGGTGTTCTAACCCCCTTACTAGGGCTGTAGTACTCGAGTCCGGTCGAGACCGCTTTTCTATGGTCTCGGACTTGTCTCGGACTCGCTGGTATTCGGACTCGGACTTGTCTCGGTCTCGGCCACTGGTCTTGCCAAATATGGCTTTTGGTCTCGACCGAGTCCAGGTTTCTTTATTATGTTCCCAGTAATCACACATATGTCGCCGCGATATAAAAACAATATATTATTGGAGGGAAAGTGAAACACTGGCCACCTATGGGCATTTCGGCTCTTTTTCGTGAGCCGGCTCGTTTCACTCAGCTCACTGAAAGAGCCGGCTCTTTTGACTCACAAACGGCTCTTTAAAAAATAAATGTTTAAATAAACTCGCTGAAAGTCCACCGCTAGTGCAACGTGAATATTCATATTTTTAATTGTCCATAACACCCCGAAAACTAGCCTGCTTGCCTTGCACATCTAATTAATGGGCAAAGTTTTCCGACTTTTTTCTTACCTTTCTTTCTTTGCCTCCACGAGTGGTAGGCGCAATGACTGGCTGTTTTAAAATATAGCTAATATCGAAACAAAATAACCCAGCTCATAACTTGCAGGTTTGCTTATTGGCTAACTTTTTTCATTTGATTGCTTCAGCCGCCACCCGCCCGAATTTAATTAAAATATTATTTTTCGTCACGTCATCCGCCCGATCCGCGGTTTATCCGCATCTCTTGTGTGTGTGTGTGTGTGTGTGTGTGTGTGTGTCTGTGAGTTGTCTCGGTCCTCCCTCATGCAGTTTAATTGGTTGACATCGCGTGTATGATTGACAGGAACAGAATGTAAGGCTGATCAGACAGTCGAAACGAATGTGTAGTGCTCCTTTAGGCCTGTATAATTATAATTTTTTTGTTGTTCTTTGAATTAGTCAATTATTTTAAATAAAATTAAAATTATTCATTATTACATAATGATTTAATTTCTATAGGCTAGCCTATATTTTTTAGCAGACTTTTTTTTCCCTGTCCTGGACTCGGTCTTGACTCGGACTCGAACCTTTTTGGACTCGGTCTTGACTCAGACTCGAACCTCTTTGGACTCGGTCTTGACTTGGACTCGACTAGTCCTGGTCTTGGACTTGCCTTACCTGAGGGCGTTGCCCCCTGGTGACCAGGAAGATGATTGCAAAACAGCTATAGTCAGCCAGTAACAGTGAAAACACTCCAGAACTGTTACAATGTAATGAAAGAAAACAATACTCAATCTTCAGTGTCGTGGTATGCGCAACAAACTAATTTTCTCCGGCATACCCGAGCAAACACAAGACAACCCAGAAGACGAAATAAAATAATTAATCAGAATCAGAAAGAGCTTTATTGCCAAGTGTGCTTGCACACACAAGGGATTTTTCTTGGTACTGAAGCTTCCAGTGCACATATACAAAGACAAATACAACAAGAAACATAGTAATAAGAATTCTAAGAATAAAAATAAAAATATTAAAAAAAATATGAAAAAAGTATAAAAGTATAAGGTCACAGTTGGGTTTAGTCAGAATAAACATTTACAGATTATGAACATATTTACAGTATTGTGAAAAGTATGAATAAATATAAATAACACCTTAGTTTAGAAGATATTGCACTGAACAGTGGGAGTATTGGACGTATAAGCATATGCCTTGGGAGGTATTTAACTGTTCAGAAGGGAAATGGCCTGTGGGAAGAAACTGTTCCTGTGCCTAGATATTCTTGTGGCCAGTGATCTGTCGCTGTCTTGACGGTAACAGTTCAAACAGGTGGTGTCCAGGGTGAGTGGAGTCTGTGATGATTTTGCCTGCTCTCTTCTTCACTCTGGAAGAGTACAGGTCCTGGAGGTTTGGCATGGACTCTGCTCTGAAGATCCCTATAGCTAACATATATAGGCCAAACACAGACAATGATGATATATTCCAATGCTGTCCTTAATCCTTCACTGGATAAATCAAATAACGCAAGTCATATTAAAACCTGGCAAAAGATAAATAAAATAAGCAAAATTAATAAGGAAAATATACAATTTAATATCATCTGCAAACAAAACATGCTCTGTGTACCTGTCACGGTGGGTTGCAGGAAGGCAGACGGAGACAAGGATATGTTTTCCAAAACGAAGGTTTACTTTAGTCATAGTCATTCAGCGACCATGCAAGCGGCCATGACGGAAACGACAGAGGGAGGAGCCATGGTGGAGAAAGGGCTGACGATTCCAGGGGGCCGACTGACGCAGACAGAGAGCCGGAGAGCCAGGGCAATGCAAAGGATCCTGAGGGACATGGCGATGCCGACGGCTCTGGCGATCGAGGCACAGGCGGAGATTCAGAAGGCCGCGTTGGAGCCGGAGCGACAGAGGACCAAGGTGGAGCTGGAGGGAGTGAGGAGCCCAACGGAGCCAGAGGGACGAAGGGACGAGGCGAAGCCAGAGGAGTGTAGTCCCGAGGCGAGGGCAGGCCGACGAACGACCAAGGTGTAGCCGGAGGGACAAGGGAGACCGGCGGAGCTGGTGGACTGATGGGCCATGGTGGAGATGAGGGAGGTGGGAGCCAAGGTAGAGTTAATGGACCGACAGGCCGAGGTGGAGTCCTGGTCACGGAGGCCGGAGGCGGAGACCGGGGATCCACCGACCATGATGGAGCTGGAGACTGGCAGACCCGCCACCGCTGACCGCAGACCCCACCTCACTGAAGGTGGAATAAGGGTGAGCTGAGGGGCTGACAGGAAGCAGCGGAGGCGTGGATGAGGAGGTTATGATGGGAGATGGGAGAGGGAGGCTGGGTGGGAATTTGGGAACAGGCTCAGGAACAGGCTCAGGTTCTGGAACAGATTCAGGCTTGGGAACAGACTCAGGCTCGGGAACAGGCTCAGGCTCGGGAACAGGCTCTGGAACAGACTCAGGCTCAGGCTCGGAAACAGACTCAGGCTCAGGAACAGACTCAGGCTCAGGAACAGACTCAGGCTCGGGAACAGACTCAGGCTCGGGAACAGACTCAGGCTCGGGAACAGACTCAGGCTCGGGAACAGGCTCAGGCTCGGGAACAGGCTCAGGCTCGGGAACAGGCTCTGGAACAGACTCAGGCTCAGGCTCAGCAACAGACTCAGGCTCAGGAACAGACTCAGGCTCAGGGTCGGCAACAGACTCAGGCTCAGGAACAGGCTCGGGAACAGACTCAGGCTCAGGCTCGGCAAAAGACTCAGGCTCAGGCTCGGCAACAGACTCAGGCTCAGGCTCGGGAACAGACTCAGGCTCAGGCTCGGGAACAGACTCAGGCTCAGGCTCGGGAACAGACTCAGGCTCAGGCTCGGGAACAGACTCAGGCTCAGGCTCGGGAACAGACTCAGGCTCAGGCTCGGGAACAGACTCAGGCTCAGGCTCGGGAACAGGAACAGGCTCAAGCTTGGGAACAGACTCAGGCTCGGGGACAGATACAGGCTCGGGGACAGATACAGGTCTTGGAACATGAACAGTTCTTGGGGCAGGAACAGGTCTAGGGACAGGAACAGGCTCTGACGTGGTGGCGGCCATCCTGGCTGTGGGCTCAGGCGGTGTGGCGGTGGCCATCGTGGCTGAGGACTCAGGCGGTGAGGCAGCGGCCATCTTTGCTGAGGGCTCGACAGGCATGACGTGAAGAAGCTCTATAAGGGTGGTCTCGGCGGGACGAGACTCTGGAAGGGTGGTCTTGGCGGGACGAGACTCTGGAAGGGTGGTCTCGGCGGGACGAGAGTTTGGAAAGGTGGTCTCGGTGGGACGAGACTCTGGAAGGGTGGCCTCGACGGCTGCTGGTGATGGAGGTTGTTCTCTGGATCGGGACGTGACGCTCACCAAACACCTGCTGATGGCTTCCCTCTAGCTTAGTCTATCGGTGTTTGGGAGGTCGATGGCCTGGTGGAAATTGGCCCCGATCCAGAAAAGCAGCTTGAAGGCTTCATCATCAAGGGGGCTAGTGACGGCTCAACGAACAAAGTTCTCCACAAAGGAGAAAAATTCTGTGCTCTCTTGAGCAACGGCGACAAATATAGCCCTGTCGTCCATATGGGCTGGTCCGATCTTTTGTTACGGTGGGTTGCAGGAAGGCAGATGGAGACAAGGATATGTTTTCCAAAACAAAGGTTTTCTTTAATTAAACAGGACAGCAGAACAGGTAGCAACACACAAATATAACATACCAAGACTGACAGAACAGACGGAACTTAAATACAAACACAGATTACACTGATTAACAGAACACAGGTGATAGAGATGACGATGATGACTAAACAGGTGATACAACTGAACTGATAATGCCAGTAACCATGGTAACGAAGGAGTGGTGGGAAAAGAACAAAGGAAAACAGGAACAAATCAAAACAAGCTGAAAGTCCAAACAAGCACTGACACGTGACAGTTATGGGAACAGGGCCTCAATATATGCACAGACACCAACTACTGGAATCAAATATGTAAAAATATATTCAGTTTCAGTGTTAATAAAAATATTCATTAAGTCCAATACAAAGTTATACACAGAACTCATCTAACACAACAAAAACTGTTTAAAATGGGTTTTGCCGAGTCTGACAAATGCACACACTGTATTCTCAACACACCGGATACATATCTTCATGCGCTATGGTTATGCCCACCTGTCCCTCTGTTCTGGAAGGAAGTCATCATAACTATCTCAACACTTTTTAACTGCAACATTCCAGTTACCCCATCACTGTGCCTATTTTGTCTCTAGATATTGCCAAGAAAACAATTCTCACACTGGAAAAACAAAATAAAAACAAATTTCTATCAAACAATGGACTCAATTACTAAGGTAACACATATCCAATGAAAGACAAGTAGATAATATCTGGTTGTATCTGATATTATATCCAATGTCGTCATATTACATTGGATACTATATAATGAAATTTATTGTCTTGTCTCTTGTCTTTAATGAGGTCAGCAAGACCTTCTCTTCTTTTCACCTTTCGATGTGTGCGCTGCATACAGTATATGTCTTACAATGGGGGAGGAAAGGAAGTCTAAGTTTGGGTGGGTGTGGGCTTCTGGGCGGGACTGCCTCTGTGGGAGGCGCACAGTCCTTCACCCGGGGATGTGCACAGATAGCCATATTAATCATAAAGTCGTATTACTTCATTATCATTGTTATTGTTTGAAGGACTGGGAGGAGAGGAGAGCGGGGGTACGAGAGAAAGGGTATTATGTTAAATTACTGAATACCTTAAAACACTCAACACCCCCAAAGGATATATATTTCAAATTATAAGGTCTTTCTTTTCTTTTCTTTCTTTATCTCTTTCTTTATTTCTCCTCGTCTGTTCTTATATTGTTGTTATCTGATCTGTTTTTGTTTGTTTTATGGTCGATTTTTTGTGTATTTCTGCAATTAAAAAAATAAACCTGGCTAAAACCAAACGATTACATTACTTTATTGTGTCCACCCCGCAAGATTACTGTTATAAACATGAACCTCGTCTGAAAGGCAAAGGGGGAGGTGTTGCTGTAATTTATAGTAATATTTTTAGAATTACTAAGAAGTCTAGTTTCAAATATAATTCTTTTGAAGTGTTGGTGCTTAATATAGCAATATATAGTGCAAATGATAAATCACGTTTGAGATTTGTGCTGGCTACTGTATACAGGCCACCAGGGCACCATACAGACTTTATCAAAGAATTTGCTGATTTTCTATCAGAGTTAGTACTGGCTGCAGATAAAGTACTAATTTTTGGTGATTTTAATATACATGTAGATAACGAAAAAGATGCATTGGGATTGGCATTTAAAGACATTCTTAAAGGGATAGTTCACTTTGAAATTAAATTTTGGTATGTTTTAGCTTACCTCAAGGGCATCCAAGATGTAGGTGTCTTTTTTTCCGCAGTAGTTTCAATTTTGATATTTTTAGATCAAACCGTTTTTGTCTGTCAGTCATATAATGCAGGTCTATGGTCACGGTCTCAAAGAGCATGCACAGAGTCCAAATTAAAACAATTCCCCATCGTCCAAATTAAACAATTCCCCATCGTAAGTACACATTGATGGCCTAAGACACGAAACGAGCGGTTTGTGTGAGAAAACGAACAGTATTTATATCGTTTTTACCTTTTGAACACAGCCACGTCCAAGTGATCTGAGGGCGCGCGCGCATCCTGGTGTGTGACGTGTACGCAGACTGGTGCATAGATATATCTAAAAAAGCTTTTAATAGCTTGTTTGGGGTTCCCCCTTTTCACACAATAATCATCCTATAACTATAACTACTGCAATTTTGTATTTGTCTTTAATATGACGTGTGTGAAATAAAAAAAAAAAAATGTCGCCTTGTCTACGGCAGTTCATTGGAACGAATGTCTTTAAGGCGACATCTAGTGTACATATCTATGCACCAGTCTGCGTACACGTCACACACCAGGATGCGCGAGCGCCCTCAGAACACTTGGACGTGTCTGTGTATAAGAGCTAAAAACTATATAAATACTGTTAGCTTTCTCACACAAACCGCTCGTTTCGTGTCTTAGGCCATCAATGTGTACTTACAATGGGGAATTGTTTAATTTGGACGATGGGGAATTGTTTTAATTTGGACTCTGTGCATGCTCTTTGAGACCGTGACCATAGACCTGCATTATATGACTGACAGACAAAAACGGTTTGACCTAAAAATATCAAAATTGAAACTACTGCGGAAAAAAAGACACCTACATCTTGGATGCCCTTGAGGTAAGCTAAAACATACCAAAATTTAATTTCAAAGTGAACTATCCCTTTAACTCTATTGGAGTTAGACAACACGTGTCAGGACCTACTCATTGTTGTAATCATACTCTAGATCTAATATTATCACACGGAATAAATGTTGATGCCGTTGAAATTCTGCAGCAGAGTGATGACATCTCAGATCATTATCTAGTCTCGTGTAAACTTCATTTAGCCAAGGCTGCAAAGCTGACTCCGTGTTACAAATATGTTAGACCTATCACTTCTGCCACTAAAGATTGCTTTATCAATAATCTTCCTGATCAGTTTCATCATCTCAGCATCCCAGATAGCTTAGAAGAACTCGTTATTGCGACAGAAACTTTTAATTATCTCTTTTCCAGCACTTTAGACACAGTTGCTCTGTTGCGCTTAAAAAAGATTAAAGAAAATAGTCCAACGCCGTGGTACAACGAGCACACTCGGCCCTTAAGAGAGCAGCCAGAAAAATTGAGAGCAACTGGAAGAAAACAAAACTAGAGGTATTTCGCATTTCATGGAAAGAGAGCTCAATTGCAAGCAGAGAGGCCTTAAAAGCTGCTAGATCTGCTTATTTTTAAACCCTATTAGAAGAAAATAAACAAAACCAGGTATTTATTTGAAACAGTGGCTAAACTAACGAAAAATAAAGCTTCAAGCCCAGAAGTTTCCAAGCAGCACAGCAGTAATGACTTTATGAACTTCTTCACTTATAAGATTGATAACAGTGTTTCCCCTAGGTTTACAGGTTTGGGGGGGGGGGGGGTTTGGTTGGTTGGTTGGGGAAAATTGACACAGACACTATCTATCTATCTATCTATCTATCTATCTATCTATCTATCTATCTATCTATCTATCTATCTATCTATGTGTCACATTAATTGGTTGTCTGGGAGGGTAATGCTTTGTAAAAGTTAACATAAAACACAAATGTTAAAAAAAAAAATGTTAACATAAGATATCTCTTTAAAAAAACAAAAAAAACATATTTAAATCTTTTTAAAATTGACTTTTGCAAATAACCTTTGTTAAATTTATAGAAGTATTTGTTAATATTAATGGACCATAGCTTAAATAGTTTTATTTTTTAACTAACAACTAAAAAAAGATTTATAAATACTAACAAATATTGCTCATTCATTGTTCGTTAATGTTAGTTAATACATTTATATGACAAACAAATTTTAAATGGGCTTTTTTTGTGAGAAGTTTTTATTTCTATGATGCATTTATTGGAGAGAATAATCCTGTCAGACGCAGCACTGCTGTGAACGCGCGTTCACGTTTAAACACAATTTAAACAATGTAGTATTCAATGCATTACTTCTATATAATTATATATTAAGTTGCTCAAGCAAGTGGTAAAATATTTAACCATGTATTTATATTAAAATCTTTTGCATTTAAATTTTAATACAATAAATCTTGCATGTCACAAAGAACTTGTTTTTCCACCTCCACGAATGTCATTATGTCGCCTTGTTGAGGTAAATTGTAGTTTTCCTTGCTTTACCCCGGTCTTAAAGTGAAAAAAGTAGTATTTAATTAAATAAATTTATGGTGAGATTACTACATTTTATTTAATTAATCGCACTTATGGTGAAATTACTACATTTTCAGGTCAATCTGTGTTAATTTTGACCACGAAACATGCGCTGTCACTTTAATTCAGCGTTTGCAGCACAGCAGAAATCATAGACAGCATATAAACGGCAAAAGTAGACTCGGTGCGGAAACGATCGCTGCACTGCTGTATAGGCTACGCACCGCAACTGGAACGGATCGATCATCGACGGACTGCATCCGCGTGCAGTGTGAAAGCTCTGTAAACATGGGTACGGAAAAAAATACTCACCGCACACGCACTGCAAACGAAATCTGTGTGAAACGGGCGTAGACTTGGAGCAGGAGAGCTACTCCGGCTGCTACTCGCAGTAGAGCGAGTGTTGCCATCTTCAGTTCAGCGACATATTTCCCGCCGCGCGCTCTCTGTCCCCTAGTGCTCATCTGTATTTGACGCAAGTGTTTGTTTGTGTGTGAGTGTGCGCGCTTGCGCACTCATTGGGATAATTGTAAACGCGCAAACACAGACAGAAAATACATGCCATCGTGGAAATAAGATAAATAACATATTACTTAAGGGCTATTTAGTTTTTTTAAATAAAATAACAAATTGTAATCTGGCGCTATAAAGAAAATCAAATCAAATTTACTTGACTTCAAGGGGGGCGGGGGGAGCCGTTAGGAGGGCGGGGCGCCCCCCTTATATAATGGTAGGGGAAACACTGGATAATATCAGGGACAAAATTATAACTATGCAACCGTCTACTACAGTATCGCATCAGGCAGTGCATTGTAGTCTCCCTGAGGAAAAATTTGATTCATTCATTGCTATAGGAGAGGAAGAATTTACTAAACTCTTTAAATCATCTAAATCAACAACATGTATGTTAGACCCTATACCGACTAAGCTACTGAAAGAGATGCTTCCAGAGGTCATAGATCCTCTTCTTAATATCATTAATTCATCTTTGTCATTTATATAAAATTTATATAAAATTATAAATACCAAATACCACCACAATTACTAAAAACACAGATTTGGAACTGAACAATGTAAACACAGAAAGTTAAAAGTGCAAAAAAAGTTTAAAGTGCAAATAAAATATACAAACACTGAGATTGTGTTTTTTTTTTTCTAATTGCAGTTTCACCAACAGATGTCGCCCTTGGCCTATGAACCTCTTGAAAATGACCGCATAGAACAACAACGAAAAAACTTATCTAAGCGGTCTAATTTGGCAAAATCACATCACGTTCAGTTGCAGGGTTTTTCTAAAGTTCACCTTACCAAGAGGCAGATAGACATTGTATTGAAGCGAAGAAATTACAATAGGGAACGTTCTGCACTAATAGCCTATGCACACATCTGTAACGTAATAGCCTACCTAGGGGAAAATTAGCTTTATTTGTCATTCAAATATGACGATGAGGACCCCAACGATTGGCCTTCCTTTCCTTCTCAAACAAACTAACTGCATCTTTAACAGTCCAAGTTTCAAAATTTCCCGGGGGAGAAACCCCCGGACCCCCGTTAAAATAAAAGACTCAACATGCAGGGCTAAAGCCCCGGATCTTTTGCACTACTAGCGACGCCCCTGGACATGCATACACGCAAGGGCTACAAAACTAACATTTTTATTTAAAACATTGTCTTACCTGCAAGCGACGCGCGAGCATCATCCCGCTGTCTCTTCTTTTTTCCGCCCCCCGACTCTTGGTGCCTTTTCGAGGCCATGTCTGAGGTCGGTGTCTGCCAAATTTGACATTGAGGCATAATCGAACAGACCACTGGGAGGTGGGGAAGGGGGGCACCAGAGGGAGACTGGAGAGAGGGCCGCACAGGAGATTCACCTTTTTCTCGACAAATTTGGTCTAGGCCTATATTACTTTTGTATTGCTTTTGTATATTAACATGCTTTAGACATATTTTATTTGTTATTTATCCTAGGGAGCGTCCTAGGCATAACCGTGCTGATGGCTTACACCCAAGCAGATTCGGATCGGATCTTCTGTCAGATAACATCTCCAAAATGTTAAATACCTTTTGACTAGTAACCAAAAGTCCAAATCATAGTCTCTGCTGCACCAAATTAACTGATATAAATAGTGTAGAACATTGCATAGAAACTGTGTCTATTCCTCGTTTAGTGAGATCAAATAATAAATCTACTGCAGGATCTAGAAAAAATCTAATTGTTATTAAACCAGAAAATGTTGCTATTAGTAATCAAAAACAATTTCTAAAGCTAGGTCTTCTAAACATTAGATCACTCACACCTAAGGCAGTTATTGTAAATGAAATAGTCACAGATAATAGCTTCGATGTACTTTGCCTTACTGAAACTTGGCTTAAACCTAATGATTATTTCGGTCTAAATGAGTCTACTCCATCTGGATACTCCTATAAGCACGAACCCCGTCTGATTGGTCGTGGCGGCGGTGTTGAGGCGGTCTATAGAGATATTCTCAATGTTACTCAGAAAACGGGTTATAAGTTTATTTCGTTTGAAATACTTGTACTAAATGTTACGCTCTTAGATGTTAGAAAAAAATCCATATTATCTCTAGCCTTGGCTACCGTATATAGACCGCCTGGGCCTTACGCTGATTTCCTAAAAGAGTTTGCAGATTTTCTCTCAGATCTATTGGTCAATGTAGATAAAGCATTAATTGTTGGAGATTTTAACATACACGTAGATAATTCAAATGATGCGTTAGGGGCTGCGTTTATAGATTTATTAAATTCCTTTGGGGTCAAGCAAAACGTCACCGGACCAACTCATCGTCTTAATCACACACTCGATTTAATTATATCATATGGAACCGATCCAACCGATATAGATATCATTCCACAAAGTGATGATGTCACTGACCATTACTTGGTAACTTGCATATTACGTACTGCTGTAATATGTCATGCTGTGCCGCGTTTTCGACCAGGCAGAACAATCCTTCCATCCACCATAGATAATTTCTCAAATTGCTTATCTAATCTGTCTCAGCTGCTGCCTGAACCCAAACAAACAGATGAACTAGAAGAACTAACTAGCACTATGAGCACCATTCTCTCTAGAACATTGGATGTTGTTGCACCCATTAGATTAAAAAAGGTCAGAGAGAAAATTAAAGCACCATGGTACAATAATACTACGCATGTTCTAAAGAGAGAAACCCGTAATTTAGAGCGTAAATGGAAACAAACTAATTTAGAGGTCTTTAGAATCGCGTGGATAGACAGTATGTCACGTTATAAAAAGGCCCTAAAAGCGGCCAGGGCTGAGCACCTCCGCAAACTAATAGAAAATAATCAAAATAATCCTAGGTTTTTATTTAACACCGTGGCTAGACTAACAAATAAACAGACGTCACCCGAACAAAATATCCCGTTACAGTTTAGTAGTAATGATTTCATGAACTTCTTCACTGAGAAAATAGAAAACATCAGAACCACAATTGTAAACGTTCAATCCTCAATCGCGCCTTATAATTCAGCCTCAATTATCCCCCCGCAAGAACAATTACAGTGCTTTACAACTATAGAACAAAAAGAGTTAAATAAACTTATCACTTCATCTAAAACAACAACATGTTTATTAGATCCTATACCAACTAAACTACTGAAGGAAGTGTTACCTGTAGTGGAAGAGCCTCTCCTCAATATTATTAACTCATCTTTATCTTTAGGTCATGTTCCAAGAACATTTAAACTGGCAGTTATAAAACCTCTCATTAAGAAACCACAATTAGATCATAATAATCTAGCAAATTATAGACCCATTTCAAATCTACCTTTTATGTCTAAAATACTAGAAAAAGTTGTGTCCACTCAACTGGGCTCTTTCTTGCAAGAAAATGATATCTATGAAAAGTTTCAGTCAGGATTCAGGCCGCATCATAGCACTGAAACTGTGCTCGTTAAAATCACAAATGATTTACTCTTAGCTTCTGACCAAGGCTGTATCTCAATACTAGTTTTACTTGATCTAAGTGCTGCGTTCGATACTATAGATCACACAATACTCTTAGATCGACTACAAAATTATACTGGTGTTCAAGGACAAGCATTAAGCTGGTTTAGATCATACTTATCTGACCGCTACCATTTTGTCTATTTAAATGGAGAAAAATCGATCATAACTCCAGTAAACTATGGAGTGCCGCAGGGATCTGTGTTGGGCCCTCTGTTATTCTCAATATATATGATGCCACTTGGAAATATTATAAGGAAACATGGAATTAGTTTCCATTGTTATGCTGATGACACTCAAATATATATTTCATCACGGCCGGATGAAAACGCTAAATTATCCAAATTGACAGAGTGTGTTAAAGATATAAAAGATTGGATGACGCGTAATTTTCTTTTATTAAATCCAGACAAGACAGAGGTAATACTTATCGGTTAAAAAAACCGCCCACAGAACCTCTCACAATACAACTTTGGCATCGTAGGATGTCCTGTTACTTTATCCTCTACAGTAAAAGACCTGGGTGTTATACTCGATTGCAACCTGTCTTTCGAAAATCATATTTCATATGTTACAAAAACAGCCTTTTTCCACCTTAGAAACATTGCTAAGCTACGTAAGTGTCTCTTGTGTCTCATCGATCACAAGTTCAGTGTAGCGTACCACAAGGCTCAGTACTAGGACCGTTGCTGTTCACTCTGTACATGCTACCCTTGGGAGATATCATTAGGAAGCATGGCATTAGTTTTCACTGTTATGCTGATGATACTCAGCTCTATATTTCTTCATGCCCAGACGAAACTTACCAATTCACAAAATTAACGGAATGCATAGCTGATATAAAAAATTGGATGATTAGTAATTTCCTACTACTTGAAAAAAACAGATATTCTAATTATTGGACAAAAAACTTTCTCACGTAATAACCTAGAATACTGTCTAACACTTGATAGCTGCTCTGTTAAGTCTTCGTTGTTGGTTAGGAACCTGGGTGTGCTCTTTGATACCAATCTTTCATTTGAAAGTCACGTGTCTAGTATCTGTAAAACCGCATTTTTCCATCTTAAAAATATATCTAAATTACGTCATATGCTCTCATTGACAAATGCGGAGCAATTAGTCCATGCGTTCATGACCTCAAGGCTAGATTACTGTAATGCTATTATGGGTGGTTGCCCTGCACGCTTAATAAACAAACTACAGCTGGTCCAAAACGCAGCAGCTAGAGTTCTTACCAGAACCAGGAAGTATGACCATATTAGCCCGGTTCTGTCAACACTGCATTGGCTCCCTATTAAACATATACATTTTAAAATATTGCTGATTACTTACAAAGCACTAAATGGTTTAGCTCCGCAGTACTTGAGCAAGCTCTTAACGCATTATATTCCCTCATGTCTATTGCGATCTCAAAATTCCGGCCAGTTGATAATACCTAGAATCTCAAAATCGACTGCTGGCGGTAGGTCCTTTTCCTATTTAGCACCAAAATTTTGGAACAGTCTTCCTAACATTGTCCGGGAAGCAGACACACTCTTGTCAGTTCAAAGCTAGACTAAAAACACATCTCTTTGACCTAGCATACACATAACACATTATAGACTTCTGTAATTCAATGTTAGGCTGCATAGACAACACTTCCCACAACACTTCCCGTACCTGTTACATCATAAGAAGAATGGCGTCTACGCTAATATTAGTCTCTCTGTTTATAGCGAGGTTTACCGTAGTCCGCCGGATCCAGGCCGTATCCAGATCTGATGAAGGACCTGCGCCTGGACGCGACGACAACGCAATCCTGTGTCCACTAGTCCCTCCCCTGTGAAGGCCTCCCTCCCCTCCCTTTACCTATCTACAGATAAAACGTTGTCAAGATAATTCCGTTTCGCGTGGCTACGTGGAAGCGATAAAAAATATGTATTATAAATTTTAAGGCAGGACATGCATTAATATGAGGAGAGTCTCTGCATGAAAGACCCGAGACTGCAGATCAACATGCTTCTGCATTTCTCTCCGATAGAGTAGGAAATCAAATGAAATAAAATGTGGATGATTTTAACTGTGACAAGATGATTGACAGGTCAGTTTACTGTGTCAGGATGTGACAGAGAACAACCGGTAAAGACGCAATTGTATGACTTAATAATTTGTCCCAAAGCTTGTCTACTCTTTTGCTACACACTTTTTCGGTAACACTTTACAATACGGGTGCACTAATATGCATTCATTCATGCTTAATGCACAGATAATCATGTAACTAATTGTTAAGTAATATGCCATTTATGGGTTTTGACAGTTGCACGTGCAGTGAATGTAATTTCAAAGAATGTGTTTGAAGGATGGGTGAGTTGGGCTGCACACAAATATCAGCACACCAGAATCGGAACTCCTGACGCTGTTACACTGTGTTTAAACTGGACGAGACCAGCTGTCTACACTGGACATGACAGACCATCGCAAGTCCATTTGTCCTTCGTAACAGAACTAGCACAAGAGCTCGGAGTACGTCAGAAATAGAGAGTGGCATCAGTTTACTGTCAGGGTTTTGTCGTGTAGCGTCGCGCCGCATCCAGTGTAGTATCACTGACTATAATGGATGTTCTGTTGTCTTTGTCCAGTCTAGACACAGTGTTATGAAATAGCAGAGCTCGACCACATGTTCTCAGTGTACCACGACCTCAAGCTGAACCTGACATAGTCCTGTACATGAACAACAAGGTTCATCAGACTCAGTGAAATCTTGGTTGTACATGGTTGGAAATTTAAATCCATGGCTAAGTGTGGATGTCAAAACCAAAATGGCATATTAAGTCAAGTCAAGTCAAGTGTATTTATATAGCGCTTTTCACAATACAGATTGCATCAAAGCAGCTTCACAGCATTAAACCAAAATAACACAACAAGGTTGTTTCTAGTGTAAATTTATTGATTGATAAAATTAAATTAATATCACCAAAATATCCCCAACTGAGCAAGCCAAAGGCAACAGTGGCAAGGAACCGAAAACTCCATCAAGTGACCTAATGGTGTCCTAAAACTCCATCAGGTGACCCAATGGAGAAAAAAACCCTTGGGAGAACCCAGGCTCAGTCGGGGGCCAGTTCTCCTCTGGCATTTATGAACTAGAGGCCAGATTGTAGTTTGAACAGTAAGATTTAAAATGTTATATGAATGCCTGGCTGAAGAGATGCGTCTTTAATCAAGTTTTAAACTGGGAGAGCGAGTCTGAGCAACGAACAGTATCAGGAAGGCTATTCCAGAGTTTCGGAGCTAAATGTGAAAATGCTCTCCCTCCTTTGGTGGATCTGGATATCCTAGGTATGACCAAAAGCCTCGAATTTAGTGATCTTAAAGAGCGCGATGGATTATAGGGCGATAGAAGATCCGTTAAATAGACTGGAGCTAAGCCGTTTAGGGCTTTATAAGTCAGTAGCAATACCTTGTAATTGATACGGAACTTTATAGGTAACCAATGCAGTGATGATAAAATCGGTGTTATATGATCATATTTTCTTGATCTAGTAAGAACTCTAGCGGCTGCATTTTGGACTAACTGTAGCTTGTTTATTGAGGATGCAGGACAACCAGCTAATAAAGCATTACAGTAATCTAGTCTCGAGGTCATGAATGCATGAACTAACTTTTCTGCATCGGAAACTGATAGCATATTACGTAGCTTAGCAATGTTTCTAAGGTGGAAAAAGGCTGTTCTTGTAACATATGAAATATGATTTTCAAAAGACAGGTTGCAATCGAGTATAACACCCAGGTCTTTTACTGTAGAGGATAAAGTAACAGGACATCCTACGATGTTAAAATTGTATTGTGAGAGGTTTTGTGGGCGGTTTTTTGAACCGATAAGTATTACCTCTGTCTTGTCTGGATTTAATAAAAAAAAATTACGCGTCATCCAATCTTTAACACATTCTGTCAATTTGGATAATTTAGCGTTTTCATCCGGCCGTGATGAAATATATATTTGAGTGTCATCAGCATAACAATGGAAACTAATTCCATGTTTCCTTATAATATTTCCAAGTGGCAGCATATATATTGAGAATAACAGAGGGCCTAACACAGATCCCTGCGGCACTCCATAGTTTACTGGAGTTATGATCGATTTTTCTCCATTTAAAGAGACAAAATGGTAGCGGTCAGATAGGTATGATTTGAACCAGCTTAATGCTTGTCCTTGAACACCAGTATAATTTTGTAGTCGATCTAAGAGTATTGTGTGATCTATAGTATCGAACGCAGCACTTAGATCAAGTAAAACTAGTATTGAGAAACAGACTTGGTCAGAAGCTAAAAGTAAATCATTTGTGATTTTAACGAGCGCAGTTTCAGTGCTGTGATGCGGTCTGAATCCAGACTGAAACTTTTCATAGATATCATTTTCTTGTAAGAAAGAGCCCAGTTGAGCGGACACCACTTTTTCTAATGTTTTAGACATAAATGGAAGATTTGAAATGGGTCTATAATTTGCTAGATTATTAAGATCTAATTGTGGTTTCTTAATGAGAGGTTTTATAACTGCCAGTTTAAATGTTCTAGGAACATGACCTAAAGATAAAGATGAGTTAATAATATTGAGGAGAGGCTCTTCCACTACAGGTAACACTTCTTTCAGTAATTTAGTTGGTATAGGATCTAATAAACATGTTGTTGTTTTAGATGAAGTGATAAGTTTATTTAACTCTTTTTGTTCTATAGTTGTAAAGCACTGTAATTGTTCTTGAGGGGTGATAATTGAGGCTGAATTATAAGGCGCGATTGAAGATTGAACGTTTACAATTGTGGTTCTGATGCTTTCTATTTTCTCAGTGAAGAAGTTCATGAAATCATTACTACTGAACTGTAACGGGATATTTTGTTCGGGTGACTTCTGTTTATTTGTTAGTCTAGCCACGGTGTTAAATAAAAACCTAGGATTATTTTGATTATTTTCTATTAGTTTGCGGAGGTGCTCAGCCATGGCCGCTTTTAGGGCCTTTTTATAACGTGACATACTGTCTTTCCACGCGATTCTAAAGACCTCTAAATTAGTTTTTTTCCATTTACGCTCTAAATTACGGGTTTCTCTCTTTAGAACATGCGTAGTATTGTTGTACCATGGTGCTTTAATTTTCTCACTGACCTTTTTTAATTTAATAGGTGCAACAACATCCAATGTTCTAGAGAGAATGGTGCTTAGTTCTTCTAGTTCATCTGTTTGTTTGGGTTCAGGCAGCAGCTGAGACAGATTAGATAAGCAATTTGAGAAATTATCTATGGTGGATGGAAGGATTGTTCTGCCTGATTGATAACGCGGCGCCGCATGACATATTACAGCAGTACATAATATGCAAGTTACCATGTAATGGTCAGTGACATCATCACTTTGTGGAATGATATCTATATCAGTTGGATCGGTTCCATATGATATAATTAAATCGAGTGTATGATTAAGACGATGAGTTGGTCCGGTGACGTTTTGCTTTTACCTAACGTAGCATGTACGTGCCGAACGATGGAATCGCCGATGATCAAAGCATCGCGTTCTGTTTCGCGGAGAGGGGAGAAGCGGTTCTGTGTGGATAGCTCGAAAACCGGGAGGGTCGGAGAGAGTTTTGGTCTGGGCCTGACTCGCGTCTTCCGCTGCGGAACCACCCAGGCTTCGTGGTGGCGTGTTGGAGCCGGAGTGAACGAGACCATGGCTGATCGCGACCTCGGCGCTCGGGACCGATGTTGAGAAACGCACGGAGTAGACGAGGTCGGAGTCAGTAGGTTAGTAACGTTAGTCACTGATTTGTGTGCATCGGCGCGTGATGTTTCAAGAGCCAAACGCCGGTCTATCAGCTCGGCCTGTCTTACTAAAAGGTCGTGGATCTGTTTCTCAACAGCTTCCAGCTCAGACTGCAATGCGTGCAGTTCAAATGTATCTTCACCTGCACCAAAGGGTAGACTACTTACATCTGATATATCCGCCATTTTAACAGATGGACAGTAAGTTAGCAACGACGCTACCAGTGATGCTATCAATATTAATACTAATTTATGACTGAAGTCTTGGATATAATCTGTCTTTTTAGTGGTGCGCGGGTGTAGAGTCGACGCACGATAGGCGAAAAAGAATGTTTGTTTGTAAATGAGTGTAGAGAAGACGCGTTCAGCCGTGATCCACGGACGTAACCTATAAGAGTATCCAGCGTTGGATCACAAAAAGGCTTGAGACGCGTCTGCTCAACAGTCCGCGTTGTAACTATGAGGTGTGAGCAGTAGTGCTTCTCAGTGAGGAAAAGTAGAAAATGTTTGTTTTAAGTGAGTTTAAAGAGAAAATCAAGAATTATAAATCAAATCGATAGAGCTCCAAAGACAACAACACGTTCAGACGCGACTAATTGATATTACTTAACAATTAGTTCAGACAACACGTTCAGACGCAACTAATTGATATTACTTAACAATTAGTTAATAGTCATGTGCCTCAACAAGTAAAGTCATAACATGATACATTTGCAAATCATTAGTTAATGATTAATTAAAGCAGACAATTCGAAGTTGAAGTACATGACTTCAATCCATTGTGGTAATTAACGCATTAATTTACAGTATTAGTTAATAAAATATGTTATTAAGGAATTAATACATTATGACACATTTAATTAATAACAATTCATATATTACTTAATCTATAAATCATTTAGAATCTTTATTAGTTGCTGATGCAGTAATCATTAATTAATGGTTTAGTTCTTCATGAGTCATACATCAACACATCAGTATCTGTGCATTAGTTAAGCATGAATTAATGCAGATTAGTGCACCCGTATTGTAAAGTGTTACCGTATGATCTATGTGTATCAATACACAACTCTGAGATCACAACGTGAATGTGTGCAAGAATAAACTGAGCATGTTCAAATGAACTCTTTCCAGACTAATTCCACTAAATGTTCTTTAGAGAAAATACAGATTTCTTTACCTGTGAGAAGTGAAGAGAGAATGATCAGTCCCAGCAGACACAGATCACACTTATCAGCCATTTTCTGTTTCTGTCAGTCTTCCTCTGCATTATATATAGTTACAGCTCCTCCTTTAAACATCATCAGCTCCTCCTGTGGTTATTAACTTCCTCTCATCTGACCAACCGAGTGTTTAAATCCGTTGCTATATAGTGACATATATAGACTGTGTATTTTAACACTGGGGATTTTGCTCTGTGGTCTTGAATGTTCTTGACTCTGAGTGACACTCAACTTTCCTCTACAAAACCCCCATGTAATGTATTGAGTGAGCGTCGACAGCACACTCATCAGTCTAAACGCTTCCCTCCTAAGCGTCGGGGACCCTGAGCCTAAGATAATGCTGGACCCTGCGCCTCAGAAGCAATCCTGATCATCCAGCAAGGAAGAGGGGAGGGTTAAAGATTGGGCATAAAGAAAGGCTGTCACATTTTTCGCCTTTTTTCGCCATTGGCTTGCTTATTTGGGGGAATTTAATTTAATATTCAACAATAATATTGATCTGCCTGCATTGACACCATTATATGAGAACTGAACTGAGCTTGACGATGACATCACAGTTTTCTCCAGAGCGGCTATGTATATAAATGAATTAAATTAATAACTTTTTTACAACAAAAATGAACCATCACTGAACTTACTTAAGCTGGAATGTGACGCTATTTTCTTCACTTCCCATAAATCCTGATGTACTCGTTACATCATAAGAAGAATGGCATCTACGCCAATTTTAGTGTCTTTGTTTATCCCGAGGTTTTCCTGCAGCCTGCCGGATCCAGGCCGTATCCAGATCTGACGAAGAACCTTTGCCTGGACTCGATGACAACGCAGTGCTGAAGTGCCAACGAGTCTCTCCCTATGGAGGATCCCTTTACCACTCCAGATAAAGCGTTGTCGGGAATATTTGTTTCGCGTACCTTCCCCGAAGTGAAAAAATAAAATAAAATTCTGTATCAAAATTTATAAGGAACCAGCACGCGGCGGGCTTTCTGCGGAGGCGTCTCCTGTCTCACTGCAGGGCCAGCCTCCATCTAAGAGGCAGCGCAGTGAATCTGGCTCCAAATCTATCAATACAGCATTGGCACCCATTAATTCGACACTGATTCACTGTGACAAATGACTTGCATGAGTAAAGTCTTGTCATTCTGTCTTTCAGGTTACTTCAGTCTGCGGAGGCCTTCAGCCGCAAAAGTGGCAAGGCTAAATGGTCAGGACGGGTGGACGACCAATTGCCCCAAAGCAGAGGAGGTAGTCAAGATGTGGAAGCCGTCCACCAAGCAAAAGGTCGAAACCGACCCTTATGTGCAGCACTGTGTGGCTGAGCAGGCCTGGACAGGTCTTGCTATTACAGATTGTGGTCCTCCCAAAGGTGTCGGTAAGAAAACCTTTCAGTTATTTTCAAGGCAAGAAAATACAAAAATGTAAACTGTACCTTTTAACAGCCATTAACTTCACCAAGAACTAGAATTAAATCCTGAAACGTTTGTCTACATGCAAAGTATATTCAGTAACTCGAAATGTAATGTTTTCCTAATTACAGGAGTGGTTGTGACCAGAAACTTTTTTAGTGGTGACATTGTCTGTGATTACCACGGCAAGGTCATCATCACAGCATCTGAGGGGAGAGCTATGATGATCTGAAGGAAGAGGCAGGGTACCTTTGTAAATCCGGGGAGAAAGGCCTGTGCATTGATGCCCAGACCTTCCCTTGCAGCTGTCACCCACTAGCAGACACGTCTGGCCGCCGCATCAATCATTCCTCCAAGCCGGCCAATATAAAGCCTTTCTGCTGTAAAATGGTTGTTAACGGAGAAGACCAGGAAGTGGTTTTATTTAAGGCTCTGCAGAACATCTCCGTTGATCAGGAGTATTTGACTGTGGGGCGAGTCGTAAATCGTGCCGTGGGGAGGGGTTAGATCTCGAGTGGCTGGACGAGTACGCCCCAGTCCATTTTTTTTGTTCAAAAGTTCACTTCACTCTTTTAGATGTAAAGTTAGCCCATATTTTGTAGTTTTGTATTTTTTTTAAAAATATTTTTAGTGGTAGTATGTGTATTTATGTTTCATTTTTACAAAAATATTTATTTTTAAAGTAAAATTTTTATTTATTTATATTTAATTTACTACCAAACTTTTATATAGTGATAATATGATGGGCTCGTGTTCATAAAAAAAAATACTATTTTTCATCCCAGCCTCTGACATTACACAAAGTAGTGCAATGTCAGTGCCGGTCCCAAGCCCGGATAAATGGTGAGGGTTTTTACTCACTTATGGTGCACTTTGTCACGGTCACCAGCTAGTCACCACCTCCTCACTACATTTCCCATCATCCTCTCTGGCCCTCACCTGCATGCACTTACCCGACTCCTTACCTGCACAATACCTACCTGAACAACTTGTCTTCAGTCATCTCTGCTTCCTTCATCCGTCTTCAGTCATTGCCTCGATCTCCATTTCAGAACAGACATCTATCCTGAACACTGTATTCATCAGTTACTCTCCTGCTTCCATCGCTGCGATCACATACTTCTGCAAATAAACCTGTTGATTACTTTACCTGTGTGAATCCTTTACCTGTGTGAAAAAATAAATCAGTATTTACAACATTTATAATAAGTGCACCATATATGGTATAAATACTTATAAATATAACATATGTGTGTATATATGTGTTATAACATTTAATAATCCATTGTGGAGTGCAGTAAGTGAGGAGACAAGAGACGGAGATGCGTCGAGTCAACTTTACTATCCACTTCAATATTTCTATCACACAGTACAGCGAGTGATATCAAAACATAAACAACGTCAAAACCGGAACTCGTCATCGTCTAAACCCCCCTTTCCTTAAAGGTACCGTCCCTTGGTGAATGTCTCTTTCAGACTTCCTTGTGGGTCACTACACAGGCCCCCCCAGAATTCACCCATAATAACAGGGCCAGGCCGAACATGCACCTCAAATAGAACATGTGACACTATGCACTAGTGCAAAACAGAACAGTCCAGCACATAACAGTCCCTCCAACAAAGTCAACGTACAGGGGGGCGGACCGGGCGGCCATACCGGCTGCGCCTAACAGTAGAGGGGCCAAGGGCAAGGGGCGGGGCAGGAGCAGGGGGCGAGGTTGCCGCAGGTGGGCGCCCTCGCCGTGGGGGCAGGGCCAGCTGAAGCGGTTCGCCAATATCCACATGAGCAGGCTTGAGACGGTCAATAGCCACCCGCTCAGGCCTGCCCCCCATATCCACAACAAAGTTCTTCGACCCCCCCACCAGGACACGGAAGGGCCCATCGTATGGGGGCTGCAGCGGTGTCCGATGGCCATCGTGGCGAATGAAAACATACTTGGCTGATGGTAAATCCTTGGGCACGTAGGACCGGGGAAGGCCATGGTGAGACGTTGGAATAGGAACAAAAGCGTCTGCAATGTCCCGAGACGCAGCCCTATGTGAGGCCACTGACCACGGGGCCGTGGCATCTGGAAGAAACTCCCCCGGGACACGCAGCGGCTGGCCATACACCAGCTCGGCCGATGAGGCTTGAAGATCTTCCTTGGGGGCGGAGCGAAGGCCAAGCATAACCCATGGGAGGCGGTCAGCCCAGTCGCTGCCCGTAAGGCTGGCCCTGAGCGCGGCCTTCATGTCACGATGAAACCGCTCGCACAATCCGTTGCTCTGTGGGTTATAGGCTGTGGTACGATGGACCTTCACCCCAAGGACCTCGGCGACCGCAGACCAAAGCTCCGATGTGAACTGCGGACCCCGGTCCGAGGAGAGGTCAGACGGTGTGCCGAAACGGGCCACCCAAGCCATAATGAACGCCCGGGCCACTTCCGCTGATGTAGTGGAGGACAGGGGAACCACTTCTGGCCACCTGGTGGTCCTGTCCACCATGGTGAGGAGGTAGGTGTAACCACGGGAGGGGGGAAGTGGGCCCACCAGGTCCATATTCACATGATCAAAACGTCTCTCTGGCACTTTGAAGGGTGCCAAAGGAGCCTTGGTATGACGAGTCACCTTTGCGCGCTGGCACGCCACACAGGTCGCAGCCCAGGCCCTGACGTCCCTCCGCAGGCCCGGCCAGACGAACTTGGCCCCCACCAGCTTGGTAGAGGCCTTCACCCCCGGATGGGAAAGACCATGGATGGCATCAAAAACTTTATGCCTCCAGGCAGCAGGTACCATGGGGCGCGGTTGCCCAGTGGAGACGTCGCAGAGGAGTGTAGCGTTGGCTGCGTCAAACATTACATCTTCCATGCGCAGCGCCGTGGGGGCCGTCCTGTAGGCTTGCACCTCAGAGTCCGCCATTTGGTCCGCAGCCATAGCCGCATAGTCGAGGCCCAAGTGGACGGAACCAGCGACCGCCCGGGAGAGGCAGTCGGCGACGAAATTGTCCTTGCCAGCCACGTGCTGAATGTCAGTGGTAAACTCGGAGATGGCCGAGAGCTGACGCTGCTGTCGACCAGACCATGGCTCCGTAGACTTGGCCATAGCAAACGTCAGCGGCTTGTGGTCAACGAAAGCCGTGAACCGCCGACCCTCCAACAGGAAACGGAAATGACGGGTGGCGAGGAAAAGACCCAGGAGCTCCCTGTCGAAGGCGCTGTACTTCCTCTCATTGTCCCGGAGCTTCCTGCTGAAAAAAGCCAGCGGCTGCCAGGCTCCGCTCACCCACTGCTCACACACAGCCCCCACGGCGTAATCAGAGGCGTCCGTAGTAAGAGCAACTGGGGCGGTCGGAGACGGGTGCGCCAGCAGAGCAGCGTTGGCCAGCGCAGTTTTGGCAGCATCAAACGCATCAGTCATCTCTGGGGACCAATCCAACGCGTCCGCCGGTCTCCTACCCCGCAAGGCGTAGTACAATGGACGCATGAGCTGGGCCGCACGGGGGAGGAAACGGTTGTAGAAGTTCACCATGCCCAGGAACTCCTGCAGGGACTTCACAGTGCGTGGGCGTGGAAAACTGGCGACGGCCTCCACCTTGGCAGGGAGGGGGACTGCCCCCTGTGGGGTGACGTGGTGGCCGAGGAAAGTGATGGATGACCGGCCAAACTCGCACTTGGCCGGGTTGATGATGAGGCCATGCTCACTGAGCCGACCGAACAGCTGCCGGAGATGCGTCCGGTGGTCGTCTGCGGACGCGCTGGCCACGAGAATGTCGTCCAAGTAAACAAACATGAACGGCATATCTCGCAGCACCGAGTCCATGAGACGCTGAAACGTCTGCGCTGCCCCCTTGAGGCCAAAAGGCATCCGTAGGAATTCGAAAAGGCCAAAGGGTGTGATGACTGCTGTTTTGGGGACATCCTGCGGGTGGACAGGCACCTGGTGGTAACCGCGCACCAGGTCCACCTTTGAGAAAATGGTGGCGCCGGCTAGGTGGGCGGAGAAGTCCTGGATGTGCGGCACTGGGTACCGGTCGGGTGTGGTGGCGTCGTTCAGGCGACGGAAATCTCCACAGGGACGCCATCCGCCATCAGACTTGGTCACCATGTGCAGGGGGGAAGCCCACGGGCTGTTGGAGCGGCGCACGATGCCGAGGTGCTCCATGGTGGCGAACTCTTCCCTGGCGACAGCGAGCTTGGCAGAGTCGAGGCGCCGGGCTCGTGCGTAGACTGGGGGGCCCACCGTGGTGATGTAGTGCTCCACGCCATGCTTAGCCACCGCCGATGAAAACGTGGGCGTGGTGATGTCAGGGAACTCAGCAAGTAGGCGTTGATACAGGTCCCCGTTGGCCAGCGTGTTTGACAGACAAAGCGCCCCTGTCCCTCCCAGCGTGCAGGGGTACGAAGCAAAAGAGAGGGCGTCAATCAGGCGGCAGTTTGTAACATCCACCAACAGCCTATAAGCGCAGAGAAAATCCGCCCCCAGGAGCGACGTAGATACAGCAGCCATTACGAAGTCCCAGCCGAAACGCCGCCCGCCGAAACACACTTCCACATGCCTCGTGCCATAGGTACGAATGGGTGTGCCGTTAGCGGCGTCCATCGGGGGGCCGTGCCCGCCAGCCATGGTGTCCACAGGCTGCGCTGGCAGGATGCTGCGCTGAGCCCCAGAATCGACCAGCAGCCGCCGGCCGGATAAGGTGTCAGTGATGAACAACAGCTTGCAGTCACGGCCAGCGCCCATAGCTGCTAATGAGCGCCGGCCCTGGCTTTTCCCTGGGCTCCAAAACTGCAAGGCTGACGACACTGCTTGGCTTTGGCCCCAAACCTGGAATGGTAATAACACCACCCGTCCTCACGCTGTCGACGGGCCGTCACAGCAGCTGCAGTGTCCGGGTCGTCCTCCGAGGGTGGAACAGACGTGCGCTGGGTGGGCAGCAGTGCATGGACAAACTGCTGTCGGTTGGCGAGGAAAATCCTGTCTGCCTCCATGGCCAGTGCTCGGTAGTCTCTGGAGGAAGGGAGGGGGGAACTAGCCAGTGCGGTGCGCACGGGTGCTGGAAGCTGCCGCAGGAATATGTGGGCGAAAAGGAATGAGGGATCTGCCGCGCCCAGCACCGCCAGCATCCTCTCCATTAACTCGGATGGCTTGCTGTCGCCAAGGCCGTTCAGGGACAGCAGGCGGTCTGCCTTCTCCAGTTCTGACAGTTCAAAGAGGCTCAACAGGAACGTTTTAAGCGCGTCGTACTTGCCGTCAGCTGGAGGAGCCTCTAACAGCGCCATAGCCCTGGCCGTCGTCGAGGCATCTAAGGCCGCTACCACGTGGAAATACTTTGTAACGTCCTGTGTTATTCCTCTCAGCTGGAACTGTGCCTCGATGTGCTGAAACCACGGCCGCGGATTGTGCTGCCAAAAGTCCGGTAACTTGATGGTGGCTGCGTAGATAGCGCCGACATTAGCCGCGGCCGCAGCGTTTTCACCACCGTCGTTGTGTGACATAATTCAGCCGTGTTCAACTCGCGTCAGGGTCACCAAATGTGGAGTGCAGTAAGTGAGGAGACAAGAGACGGAGATGCGTCGAGTCAACTTTACTATCCACTTCAATATTTCTATCACACAGTACAGCGAGTGATATCAAAACATAAACAACGTCAAAACCGGAACTCGTCATCGTCTAAACCCCCCTTTCCTTAAAGGTACCGTCCCTTGGTGAATGTCTCTTTCAGACTTCCTTGTGGGTCACTACACCATAAGCATTTCACAGATTCTATGTACACTAATTGTATAAAGCAATTCTGTCAGTACACCATAAGTTATAAAAATGAACTAGATTAATGTGATTAATGCCATTCATAGTTTCCATCCTTATGTTGTGTCTCCCTCTAGTGGGCAAGCAAAATTTATTTATCATACATGTTGTAAACACTTATGAAAATAACATATAATTATAAAATATGTAAATATAACATTCATGCATTTATAACATTTGGAATTTTTAGAAATTTTAACTCTTGTTTTATAATATTAAAATTTTTTTATTTTCCATTGGTTAATGTTACTAAATCATAATTAGTTTACTAGATCAATGCGATTATTTCCATTCATAGTTTCCATCCTTATCCTATGTCTCCCTCTAGTGGGCAAGCGACATTTATTTATCATACATGTTGTAAACACTTATGAAAATACACAGCAAAAAGTCCAGTGTTAAATTAACTCTCCTGGGAGTTTATATGGCTCCAGAGTCAGTGTTAAAATATGAGTGTTAAATTAACACTCAAGAGTGTTAAAGTTAATGAGCTCATTAAGTGATTAATTGAGTGATGATTGAGCATTATTGAAGACACCTGATGTTAGCAAGCAGAATCACCAAAGGAGAAAATCAATTTTTTTAAGACACCGTTATGGAGATCAGTGTTTGCTTTAGTTGGGCTCTTGACCCATAAACTGTTAACATTAGATTATCTTTGGCTGTTGTATCTGAGTTATAACTGCCAGATGAACAAAGAGAAAGTTGATCAGGTTTTGTTGGTTATGTTTTGACATAATCATAATTTCACCTGAATCACTGATCTCATTTAGAGTCTAATCTCTGACTTAAATGTATATTGTTGATTACAGCATCACTGTGATTCTACAGCATAAAATATTTTTTTCTAACTAGTGTAAAGGATTTCTTAAAAGTTGTTCTGATAAAAATAAAATCTTTCTTTTAGGCACATACAGACATCAAGAATCAGTGTATTGATCTCAACTATGGTGACAAACAGAATATTCAATTAGGAAAAGGAAATTAGTAAGACAATTCAGATCATAATTTATTCATACCGCAATGCATGATGGGAGCCATGAATGAGTTTTGATTGGTGGCACCCAGAATGCACTGCAACATGCTTTATTATTGTAAATTCACAGGCTGATTCTTGATGTCAGTGAGTCTAAATAAAGTAATTTTCTAAGTATTTTTATCAGAACAATTTTTAAGAAATATTTTGGATTATATTGATAATGATAAAAATCATTTGCTGTAGAATCACAGGCTGCTGTAATTAACAAGGTAAATCTGACTCTCTAAATGAGAGTTGATATTCAGGTCAAATTATGATTATCAAATCATAACCAACACCACCTGATCACCTTTGCTCTTTGTTCATCTGAGAGTTATAACTCAGATACAACAGCCAAACAAAATCTAAAGTTAATGCTTTAAGGGTCAAGAGCCCAACTAAAGCAAACACTGACCACCATAACGGTGTCTTAAAAAATTTGATTTTCTCCTTCAGTGATTCTGCTTGTTAACATCAGGTGTCTTCAATATTGGTCAATTATCACTCAATGAATCACTTAATGAGCTCATTACCTTTAACACTCTTGAGTGTTAATTTAACACTCATATTTTAACACTGACTCTGGAGCCATATAAACTCCCAGGAGAGTTAATTTAACACTGGACTTTTTGCTGTGTATATATATATATATTTAAATATATATAAATATAACATTCATGCATTTATAACATTTAGAATTTTGCACTTTTATTTTATAATATTACAATTTGTGATTTTCCATTGATTAAATCATGATAAGTAGTTTACTTTATTATATATTTTTAATTAATGTAAATTTTTTATTAACCACTGAAATCACTTGAAAATGAGTGGAACGTGTCCAGTTGAGTGTGCTTAGTACAGTAGAGGTGGGTTAATACACGTTTTAGTGTTTAAAACTAATGAGGCCTCATTCAAAAATGTCATAAGCTGACAGGGGTCAAAAGGTCAAAAAAGGGTCACGCGTCTAGGTTTAGTGGATTTGGAGGGGTCTGGTCCTGGTTTTGGGTGGTTTGGGTTAGGTTTTGGAGGGGTCTGGTCCTGGCTTTGAGTGGTTTGGGTTAGGTTTTAGTGGTCTTGGAGGGGTCTGGTCCTGGTTTTGGGTGGTTTGCGTTAGGTTTTAGTAGTTTTGGAGGGGTCTGGTCCTGGTTTTGGATGGTTTGGGTTAGGTTTTAGTGGTTTTGGAGGGGTCTGGTCCTGGCTTTGAGTGGTTTGGGTTAGGTTTTAGTGGTCTTGGAGGGGTCTGGTCCTGGTTTTGGGTGGTTTGCGTTAGGTTTTAGTGGTTTTGGAGGGGTCTGGTCCTGGTTTTGGATGGTTTGCGTTAGGTTTTAGTGGTTTTGGAGGGGTCTGGTCCTGGTTTTGGGTGGTTTGCGTTAGGTTTTAGTGGTTTTGGAGGGGTCTGGTCCTGGTTTTGGATGGTTTGGGTTAGGTTTTAGTGGTACTGTTTTCCACCCCTTCTTTCTACCATAAGGACCATTTGTAGTTCATGAAAGCTTTAGCGTAAGTTCTGCCAGGAAGACTCAATCAGCGCGTCATGTATTACCTCACTTCTAACCAATCATGTGCCAACACTCGCAGTATAAAATAATTGGTACTTACCAATTAAGTACCAATTAGTACCAAATTGGTACCAAATTGGTACTTACCATTTAAGTCTGAGTTTGCAGATGCTGACACTGCCAATTACCTCCATCCTCCCCACCACCACCAGGATGGTCCCTTCCTTTACCTCCAGGGGGTCGGCTGCGCCCTTGCCTTCGTCTTCAGGCAGGATATGCAGCTTCCAGAGATGTATAGTAACTAAGTAGAACTACTTCACTGTACTTAAGTACTAAAAGGCTGTATCTGTCCTTTACTAGAGTATTATTTTTTTCTCCTACTTCCACTTTTACTTCAGTACATATTTTCGACGAGTTTAATACTTTTACTCCGATACATTTTTTATGTGCTGCATCATTACTCGTTACAATTATAAAAATGTTACGAATCATTCCAAACCCACATTACCACGGCCAGAGCGGTAGATGGCTCTGTCGCCAGGTTTGATAAAGCTAGCCCAGCGAATCAAACGATCAAGAAGACCACGCGTGCTCCCGTTCTGCCTTTCGCTCTGCTGCCTGCCTCCATTGAGAACACTTGAGCTTTGTTAATTTGTTTCGAGATGGAAGAACCAGAACTTCGAGTGATCGTGAGTGTGAGGAAGGAGACCACCCCTGGCCCTACTTAGAGTCCATGTTTTCATTTGTCGGAGTGAAAGACAATTCATATAGATTGAAGTGCGTAACTGTTAGCCGTCATGAGGACGCCGATGTACTGAATCGTTCGTTCTTTGTTTAAATAGTTTAAAGTTAGGCTACTATTAGATGTAATGTTATTACCTTGACAAACTATACATCATTAAAATGATATAAGACTCGAGTTTCAGTATTTGAGCACTGTTTTATTCTGAGAAACCTATAGGGACAGTTATGTCTTAATTTGTGTCAGTTATATATCAGGAAAAAATAGTCGATACCTTTAATATGAATTATGAGCGTCAGCCGCTCCCATTCAAAAAAAAAAAAAAAACTCTTTAGCTCAAAAATGTGCAGATTTTGATAGATTGATAGATTTCATAGGTTTACGTTAGATTTCTATAGAGAGGAATAATATTTATTTAAATTATTACAACCAAAATGGGCCGATGTGATCATTATGAGCGCTGGATCTCTGATGTGCTGTGTTTTCAGTCCATACTGGCAGCCAGAGGGCGCCCTATGCACATTAGACCATATATGGAACACATGAAGAAGAGCCATTCCAGGAACTCCCTGACATAAACAAAGCTTCCAGAGATCGCTGTTACATGCTGATGAATACCCAATAAGCTGTAGAGAGAAAAGGCACAAGCAGGGAAGAGAAGAGAGGGATGCGTTAAAGGGGGAAGGGACATATTTGAGTTAAGCTCAGTGTTTTAAGCTGCTCTTGTACATTCCTGTCCTTGTACTGCTGCTTCAGCCAAATTAATTGTGAGTGTCCTAAACATTTGAAATAATATAAATAATATGATGTTTAAACTTTTGACTGCTTTCTTTAATAACTTCATAACACAGTACTTTTACTTTCAGTACTTGAGTAGTAAATTTTTAAATAAACTACTTGCAATACTTAAGTACAAAAAATGTTGAATACTTTAGTACTTTAATAGAAGTACTTTAGTACTTCTATTTTTGCTTAAAGAGCACTTCAACTTCTACTCAAGTCACTTTTTTGATAGAGCACTTGTACTTTTACTCAAGTCTGGGTCTCTAGTACTTTATACATCTCTGGCAGCTTCCGCTACCTTCGCATTGCGCGCTAAGGCCTACGCCAAAGAACTTTATAAATTTATGCTTGCTGGGCTGTTAATAAATATACGCTTGTTATATCAATTTATCTCCAGAGTCTTTCTGGTAGAACTAAATAGAGTTCTCAACGGGTCGGGTCGGCCCGACAAACCCGCCGGTACCCGCGGGTTCGGGCCGAAAATATAATCAAATGACTCGGGTCGGGTCGGACCTCGGGCTTAATCTTTTCCGCTCAGTGAAAAAAAAACTAAACATTTATTAATCATCGCTGCTGTTCACCGTAAAGAAAGTCTGGCTGCTGCGTGTAACGTGCATCATGGAGAGGGGGCCTGACGCACGCCTTTAGCCTGGAGAGAAGAAGATGGAGTTGGTGAAAAGTAAACTTGCCGCAGGTGAATTCACCATCGCTACTACAGCCTATTTATATATTTAATGTTTATTGTTTCAGTTGTTTGTATTGTTAAAAGGCGTGAACATTAAAGGTCGATTTGAATTCCCGTCTGCTGGTCATGATAATACGTGTATGAGAAAAAATTCTAGAGTTGAGAACTCTAGAACTAAAGGCACAGAGGGGCTGATAGTGGTCAAAGCCTGTAGGCCAAGATGTGTGTACTTCGGGGTCGATTAACTGTCACACCTTTAGTGCGGTGGGGGGAGATGTAATTATCTGATTGGTCAGTTTGAACGTCTCTCATTTGGGTTAAAGTCACATGGTCAGGAAAGGATAAAACAAGATTACAACTGTTGCTCTGTCTCTCTTCTCTGGGTCCCTTTCTTGGGTCTCTCTCCCTCTCTCTACACACACTCTCTCTCTCTCTCTACTCTTTCCTCTTACTCTCTACACACTCTCGCTCTCTCTCTCTCTCTCTGGTAACATTTTTCATATATGCTGGGTAAGATTAATGGTATAAGTTATCATAGGGGTGTGCGATATGACGATTCTTGATCGTGGACGATTAAAATGTCTCCACGATCTGCTTTTGAAGAAATATCGTAGAATCGTGCATTATATCTGTTCTGGCGCCTCTGTCCCAACATACTGAACAACGCGACGTAGCCTATATTCACATCAAATGTTAGCGCAGCGGAACGGGACACCGCAGTTCACAAAAGTTCACAATTTGCATGTGCTAATGCCTTGTCGGTTAAACATTTAATTCGCGTGCTGATGCGTTGTTCTAACGTGTGCGTTCCTCAGCGCGTACATGTGAAGCCCACATGCACTAAAAGCCTGTCTACCAGCGCCTGGATACTGGACTAAGTTATCTTTCGAGTCTTATTGTGCTTATACTGTTAAATACACACAAGCTTTACATAAAGTCGGTTATGTCTAAAGTGAAAGCAAACTTGAGAAAATTGAGAGAAAATCTGCTTTTCAAATGCGTCTATAATAGACGCGTTGCGCGCAACTCTTAAAGGACAAATCCAGTGAAAAATGAACCTGGGGTTAATTAACACATGGTTACCGAGTCGATCGTTCCCTGCGATGCGTTTTCATGAAAATCGAATGTAAAGAGTTTTATCTTTAAAAACAGATTAGCTCATAACACTAGTATATGGGGCACAGAGTAAGTAAAAGTAAATTGCTAGTTAATACCACTAACAAGGCTCAAAATAGCCTCACACTAACACAGTAGCATAATGAGGGTCCCTACATGCAAACCGAAGCATTGAGAACTTTGTAAGTGTACAGACAGTTTAATAAGAAGATACTTTATAAAGACAGTACATTACGCGTTTACATGCAGGAGCCATCTTGGAAAACAGTCTCGGCTAATCGAGCCACGAACGCCGTGCTACGTTAGATTTCACAAACGTAATTCCTATCAACCAGCTCACTTAGCACGCCGTTCGTGACTCGATTAGTCGTAAAGTATAAGTATAAGTATAAAACAGGCTTTAAAGAGACAGTAGCAATAGTAAACACGCTGCCGCTTGTCCTTAAAGGGATAGTTCACCCAAAAATAAAAATGATCTCATCATTTACGCACTCTAATGTTGTTCCAAACCTGTATTCATTTCCTTCTAATATTTTCTAATATTTTTCTAATATTAATATTTTGAAGAATGTGGCTGTCCAAACAGTAGCTGGTCCCCATTGACTTAGGACCATAGGAGAAAAATATACTATGGAAGTCACTGGGGTACATCAACTCTGTTTGGTTACCCACATTCTTCCAAATAACTTTTATTTTCAACAGAAGAAAGAAACTTATTCGAGTTTAAAACAACTTGAGAGAGTAAATTGTGATAATTTGAATTTTTAGGAGAACTGTCCCTTTAATGTTAATAAAACAACAAAATGCAAAGAGAAAATCACTCACTGCTCTTGACTGATAACTTTAATAGTAGCTTTAATAAGTATCATGTATAATTTATACAGTGAAGTCTATTTCGTTTTATTTTCATATTTGTTCATTAAATTACTTTCTTCAATGCTACTGTTAACCTACTGTAGCTAAAAACATAAAGCACTGTTTAGCCTATTTAATTTGTATATTAAGTTGTGTATGTGCATCTTTGATCTTAATATTTAATAACAAAGAAAATAATGACAAAAATGTTTATCTTCGCCCCTGTCTGCCATTTTTTTACTTTTATATTTTGTTACCTTAGGCTTTGTTTTTAAAATATGGACATTAGATTGGCTATAATGCTAAGTCACAAAATAGTAAAACCAACATAAAAAGAATCGTGATAAAATCGTGAATCGTGATTTTCCTGAAAAAAAAAACGTGATATGATATTTTTGCCATATCGCCCACCCCTAAGTTTTCATCATCTATTTTGTAACTATTTTAGCTGTAACCAAAACCATATTTTGTCATTAAACCTTTTCAATTACAAATAATGTGCTAACTAGTTTTGATTTGGTATTGACTTTGAAGTGCTTCATATTGCAATACAATATCATCTCTCTGTACAGCAACGCTCTCCCACATATTAAGCTATTGTAACTGCGCTTATTTCCGTCGTTGGTATAAGTGGCAGTGGGTGGAATAGACAAGAAATGTGCAGTTTTCTACCATCTTGCTGACAACGTTTCTTTAGTCATTCGGCAGTCTTGCAGACTGAACCCCTGCAGGAAATCCACCCTTACAGGCTATTCTTAGCATTACTGTCAGTTTCACTTCTTTATTTTAGCAGTTTCCTGCATGCCATTAAACTCTAGAAGTAAAATCTTGCAATTATTAGTGATAAAATTGGTTTGTTACTGAAAAGGTTTCCACTATCCATGACTCCTGAATTATAAAACTGATTTTAAAAGTATTGTAAAGTAATTATTAGCATCAGCTTGGTCAAATAAACCTGCATTTGCACATGAGCGTCTGTAAAGCAGATATTAACTGTCTTCAGGGAGTTTCTACACATGGATTATAACGTTCTGCTTTACTCTCTCCAGCCTTGAGAAATATATCAGATCCAGACTCCTTTATCAACACTACAAATGCTCTGGAAGATCTGGGATGTATTTCTCAAGCACCACTGATTTAACTTCCGCCTCCCTGAACTTCTGGACCACTTTGCTAAAACACTTGAACGAGTCGTTTTCGACCAACTATCTACATTTCTCACACAGAACATCCTCCTGGACAACAACCAGTCTGGCTTCAGAAGCGCCACTAAACTGAGACGGCCCTGCTCTCGGTTATTGAAGCTCTGAGACTGGCAAGAGGAGCCTCCAAATCCTCAGTTCTCCTCTTGCTGGATCTGTCTGCTGCTTACAGTTAACCACCAAGAAGAGCATGTCAGGAACAGTGCTTCAAGTCTGACCTCTCAGTGGGTCCTTCAGGGTGTCGTGAGGTGTTTAAGACCCAATATCTAGCTCTCGGTTATTGAAGCGGCTTCTCAACTACAACTCGCTTCAGTGGACTTACAGATACATTACCAGCTCATGAAGGGGAATTAACATATTCCTAACAAACATCTCAGGAAAGAGACTTATTAAACACAACTGCAGAGGTTTTATTAAGAAAATTATAGCAATCATTCAAAATGAAAAAAGATGCTAAAAACAGGAATGAACAGACAAGATCCAAGAATCCTCAAATCAGCTCCATCACACAGAACAGAGAGAGATTATACAGTCTGAGTCTGTCCATTACTGTATTAATATTATATTTAAAGCAGTTAACATATGAAGCGCAAGAGAATTACTTTCAACACTGTAGGAAAATATATCCATAAAATCCATATAAATGAAAATAAATCTGGCTTTTTATATGTAAAAAAAAAAAAACATTTTAATCTAAACATGATTATGTCACTATAAGTGCTCAGAGTTTTTTCTCTGTTTTCTGAGAAGAAGAAAATAAAACAATGAACAATCCTCTGTAAGTTTTTGCTATTGTAAATATTGCTGCAGATTGGCTCTAAACTCATCAGTATTTTATTCTAATATTGTCGGCATCTCTATTTCCTCTGGGTGCTTCGAGTCCTTCCTCCCTGCAAAATAAAAGCATTGACTGACCTCTCGTATGTGTTTTTATCATGATTGCAGATTGTTCCAGATCAGATGAGTGTGAATCATCAGATTGTGCGCGGCTCAAAACTCACCAGCTCTTCTTGCACAGATGATCTGAAGAAGAATCACAGTAGGAGCAGCAAACACTGCGATCTCAACAATACTCACAATCACTGCAGGAAACATGAGAGGAAGAAGAGAAACTGTACATGACTGAAGTCAAGGGTATTCAACTATCAACAGTTATTGATGAAGCATTTACAGACTGACTGATAGTTTAATGTTATAAAGCTGTCAGTATAAATGAACGTGTCGTACCTCTGTATAATGATCCAGCAGTCACACAGACTTCAGTTTCTGATGCTGTATCAGCTGTATCTGTGGATCACGTCTGTTAGTTCAGTTCAACACATAATGCCACATATACACAACATCATCATCACATAATACTGGAGCTTCACATCACAGAAATGATGAATATGTGCACGAGTCTGTCATCTATTATCTTCTTACTTCACTCTCAAGCTGTCAGGAGGAGAATGACTATCGCCATTCACCAAAAATAAATCTATTTATACAGTGATCATGTGATCATGAACCTTGTGTAGGAGCTGCTGCTGTAGTTCGGCTTGATTGTTCGGCCTCAGAGTCTGTCAGGAGGAGAATGGCAGTAGTTGAGAAGAGACTGTACTGTATTACTGTATAACTGTATTAATGTGTTACTGTATAATTTATTCTTTATATGAGAGTGAAACACAGTTGAGCTTCTGCAAATAAACCTTCAGCTTGAATGAAGGACATAAGCCTTATAATTCCTAAACCCGACCTCCTACATGGGTCATACTAGGCTTTAATACACTCGTCTCCCACTAAGCAAAATGATGTCCAAAACACGTATTTTCAACGTCTTTGTCACAAAAGTCGGACGTTGAAAAGACGTCCACTGAGGAGCCAGAATGAAAGTTTTTATGACGTCTTTTTTTGACGTGTTCTGCACGTCCGATATCTAGACGTTCATCGAACCTTCGTACAAGATTAAAACTAGTTCAGATATGGCATTGTGGACATATTTCAACATCATTTATGGTCTCATTTAGACATAATTACTTTGACTATTGCTGTCAGATGATCTTAGTGAGAATTAACAGAGGTTTAGATGTTGATATTTGTTTAATTTGAAGTGTCACCATTGTGGTGATCAGTGTTTCCTTTAGTTGGACTTTGTTCCATTTCTGTCTCGAAGTCAAAGGGAAAATTTAACTGTGGAAAAAAACGGAGACATGCGCTTATCAAAGAGGCAAAAAGTGCTTCAAACATCATGTATTTTCAAAGCCTCAAATAATCACGTGTGTTTTACATTGATTCAGCTCATATCATTAAAATCACTCACTCCAACCAGGTAATCAAAGTTCGCAAGTAGAGCCCGACCGATAAAGGATTTTTAAGGCCGATACCGATACAAATATTTGGTGATTTAAAAATCCGATATTCCGATATATCGGCCGATATATATATATTTTTTAAATCCAGAAACGTGTAACAAAACATGAACAGATTTTCCCTAACATTGGTTATTTGTAGTTATTTAAGAGTCCTCAGCCTTACTAAAATAATATAATGCAGTTTAAAAATAAATTAATTTTTTTTTAAATTAACTTTATTGTCACAACAGAACAGAATATATTAAAGTTCTGATAAATATAATATATATTAAAAATACAAACTTAAGATATGAAACTTAAAGACCTTTGAACAAAAAAAAAAATCAACTATTATTATTAATATTGACAGTAATAATTAAAAAAAAATCAATGATGATGATATTATTAATTATTATCATCATCATTTGTATTATTATTAAACAAGACAAAGGTCATTCCTAATTCTATCCATCTATTCCATCAAGCTACAACAAACCATTTTCAATCATCATTTGCTGCCTGCCTTCTAAAATCTACTACTTAGTGATGCACTAAATACATTATGTGAGGTAATTAACACATGATTACCGAGTCGATCGTTCCCTGGGATGCGTTTTCATGAAAATCGAATGTAAAGAGTTTTATCTCTAAAAACAGATTAACGTTAGCTTATAACGCTAGTATATAAGAGTAAGTAAAAGTAAATCGCTAGTTAATACCACTAACAAGGCTCAAAATAGCCTCACACTAACACGGTAGCATATTGAGGGTCCCTACATGCAAACCGAAGCATTGAGAACTTCATCAAGATCCAATCATCACAGGAGTATATAGTATATGAATACAACTGACAGGAGAGAGTCACAGAGCGGCCTGGACTGATCTCAGTCTGTGAGGATGATGATGAAGATGATGAAGATGATGATGATGATGACACTGAAACTGAACACAAGACACAAATCACAGACTCTTCAATCATCATCTGAGTTTAAAGGGAGAATCTGCCCTTTTTAAATTGACCACATAATCATAAACTTACCATGAAGAACATGCAGAAAAACAGCAGCATCAGGTCCTTGTTCTCCATTCACATATTGACTGCAGGTGTAATATCCATAATCTTCTCCTGTGACGTTCTTGATGTTCAGAGAGCAGTCAGACTCCAGACTCAGTCTCTCATGTCTCTCTGTGTCTTTATTCTTTATCCCTCCAGTAATCAGTTCAACTTCTGAACGTCTGTTAAAGTAGGTCCACGTAGTTGAGTTGCAGTCAGAAAGAGCTTTATTACAGGACAGAGAGACATTTTCACCAGAACTGATGAACACATGATCCACTCCACTGGTTCCTGAAACACAGTATATCTCAGTGATCATTATGATATATATTAATAAATGAAACATAAAACACACCAGCATAAAAAGCAGAAGTTTTAAATCATAGTATTTTTCCTGACTTAAAGCAAACAACACACTCTCCAGAATAAACTATTAGTCTTTATCAGAGAGCTGTTCAAATCACTGACACACTCTTAATATGAAGATAATTCTTCATCATTGTTGTTGTTGTTGTTGTTTTATTTGGATCCCCATTAGCTCCCACTATGGTGGCCGCTAGTCTTCCTGGGGTCCACTGAAATCACAATACAAAAATACAAAATTCAATTAATCAGTACATCAATAAGATCTATAAAAACTATACGATATATTAACTACCATGACACACATTTGAAAGAAGTACAAATTATGCAGTTATCCAAAAAGCAACATCTATTCAACATGCAATTCAAACAATTTAAAACAAAACATGCAAAAATAAAAATAGGTAATACTTTCACACATGTAATCTCTGTTTTATTGTTTTCTTAAAAGAAAATTTACTTTTGAGTTCCCTGACGCTGGATGGAAGCGAGTTCCACTCTATAGCCCCTCTGTATACAATAGTTTTCTTCATAAAATTACATCTTGGGCTAGGAGTAATCATTATCTTGTTGCTGACTGAGCGTGTCACATGCTCATGACCATATCCACTAAACAATATTTTTTCTTTTATAAAGTTATATGCTTCATTAGCCATGACCTTGTGCATGAGCAACAAACGATTATATTTTTCTTTTGCCTCTACTGTTAACCAAGATAATTTAATATGCATCTCACGCACACTAGCGCTAAAAGAACAGTGCAGAGCTACTCTGGCTGCTCTATTCTGTGCAATTTGAAGTTTTCTTAGATGTTTTTGGGCTGCGCTACTCCAAACTACTGGACAGTAATATAAGTGAGACAGAACAAGACTTTGGACGACATTTTTCAATGTAGCAGTTGGACAATATACAGAGCATTTTCTGGACATAGCGATACCCCTGCCCATCTTACTGACAATGTGGTCAATCTGGTCTGACCAAGATAATAAATTATCTAGTCTAACACCCAGCAGTTTGAATCTAATAACCTGCTCGACCACATTGCTCTCTATATGCAGATTAAGTGGGGTGATACTTGGTAACATGTATCTATTGCAAAATATCATACATTTAGTTTTGGAAATATTCAGTACTAATTTATTCTTTTTCACCCAGTCCACTACTGTGTTTAACTCATGCTGGAGTTTCTCATTGAGTTCAGGTAATGTTGATGCTGCAGTGAACAAAGTAGCATCATCAGCATACATAACAACACTAGCCTTTCTAAAAACATGTGGAAAATCATTTATAAATATTGAGAATAAAAGTGGACCCAGGCAGCTTCCTTGTGCTATGCCGCATGATGTTGTTAAGCAGTTGGAAAGACTACCATTGAAATAAACCTGTTGCGTCCTATTGGAAAGATAACTATGCACCCAAGTTAGTGCTGAGTGTGAAAAACCATATGCTTTGAGTTTGGCTATGAGAAGACTATGGTCTATTACATCAAAAGCTGCTGTAAAATCCAAAAACACAGCTCCTACTAGTTTCCCTTCATCCAAACATGTTAGCCACTCCTCTGTCATTTGTGCTAGGGCAGTGTTTGTGGAAAAGCCTTGTCTATATGCATGTTGGAACTTTGTCATCAATTCATTTGTACTGAAATAATCCATTATTTGAATAAAGATGATCTTCTCCAAAATTTTGCTTAACACTGGGAGTAAACTGATTGGTCTACTATTTGATCCAGTAAAGCCCACTTTTGCATCTTTAAGAAGGGGTATAATTTTTGACTGTTTCCAAAGCTCAGGAAAAGTACCACTCAAAACGGACCTATTAAAAATGTTAGGTTTTGAAAGCTGAGTCGCAGCTACTTTAAGTGTTCTTCCTTCCAAATTATCTATACCTGCAGATGTGTCAATAGATAGACCCTGTAGCAGCTTCTCCACGGCATCCTGAGTTACAGTATTGAATTGGAAATGGCAGTTTTTGCCCTGCATTATGTTATCAACCAATTTCTGGCATGCATCACTGTCAGTTTTGTTCATGTCAGATCTTAAATTATCCACTTTTCTTGTAAAAAAAATTGTTAAAATAATTTGCAATATCATGTGGCTTCGTAATGAACTGCCCCTCACATTCAACAAATTTTGGGGATGACTTTGGCTTCTTACACATTAATACATTCAGTATTTTCCACAGTTTTTTCCCATCATTCACAGAGTTATACATTTTCTGTTTAAAATAACCATTCTTTTTACTATGATTTAGTTTTGTGACTTTGTTTCTTAGTGTGCAGTACGTCTTCCTATCTTCAGGCTTCCCTGTTTTTTGAGCAACTGCTTTGGCTTTATCCCTTTGAAGCATCAATGATCTCAATTCATTGTCCAGCCATGGAGCACTGTTACTTCTTATTGACCTTTTCCTAAGGGGAGCATGCATATTAACCAATTTCATTAATTTATCCATAAACATATTTAAAGCAGTGTTGACATTCTGTTCTTCAAGAACATCTGACCATTGCATATTATTGATGTCTAATATAAATAAATAAATCTGGATAAATAAAATCATCAGATGTTTGAGTGACACTATGTCCAGTATCAGGAATAATACAGTATGATCTGTGTGTATCAATACACAACTCTGAGATCACAACGTGAATGTGTGCAAGAATAAACTGAGCATGTTCAAATGAACTCTTTCCAGACTAATTCCACTAAATGTCTTTAGAGAAAATACAGATTTCTTTACCTGTGAGAAGTGAAGAGAGAATGATCAGTCCCAGCAGACACAGATCACACTTATCAGCCATTTTCTGTCTCTGTCAGTCTTCCTCTGCATTATATATAGTTACAGCTCCTCCTTTAAACATCATCAGCTCCTACATCCGTTGCTATATAGTGACATCTATAGATATATATAGACTGTGTATTTTAACACTGGGGATTTTGCTCTGTGGTCTTGAATGTTCTTGACTCTGAGTGACACTCAACTTTCCTCTACAAAACCCCCATGTAATGTATTGAGTGAGCGTCGACAGCACCCTCATCAGTCTAAACGCTTCCCTCCTAAGCGTCAGGGACCCTGGGCCTAAGATAACGCTGGACACTTCATCATCATCATCATCCAGTGAAGACGAGCTTTTCATTTTCTTTAAAAGACAGAAAAGAAGGTTTTGGGTGCACCCGATCTTACAGAACAGAGAGTCTGAAGTGGAGTGTGCTAATGTCCACTCTTAGTTTCCTTTTCCTCACAGGTGTCCCTGAGGTTTCTCCACAGTTTTTTGCGTCTTCAACTAAACACAGTGCGTTTTGTAATTCAATACACATTACATGTAACACACTAGTAACAAGTTAAAATCATTCGACTAGAAACTGTAGATATCACACAAAGAATGTATAGTATACTAAAAGCAGCCCTAAATAGTCTCACTACATTTCGTTACATGTTCACAGTAAACACGGTCTCTGTCTCTATCTTTGATGATAATAGTGTTAGCTTTCTAGCCCAAATGTAGTTTAGCCTGCTAGCCTACACAGCACAGGACTATACAACGACTAAACTACCACACAACACACTCACAGTCGAGATAACCGAGTTGGTTGGCAATGCTACGCCACACATGGTCTTCTTTTAAATCAAATCCTTGTAGTTGATTGGCTGAAGCCTTTTCTGTCGCCGCAAAAGTAAAAAAAAACGTTTTTTCGCCGCAGCACATTCGCATTCGGTGTGGAAGTGCTCATTACATAAAAATAAAACCATTGCGCAAATTATTTGTGCGTCAAAATCATGTCCAGTGTGAAAGGACCTTTACAGTTATCATGTTATCGTTACAGTTATATTTATCATTAGTTATCATATAGTTATTGTTACAGTTATCGTTATAGATGGTTATTATTGATACTGTTATTGTCATGGTTATTATATAGTTATCGTTACAGCTGTTATAGTTAGTTATCATATTTAGTAATATTTATTGTTATTTTTACAGTTATTATAGTTATTACAGTTATAGTTATGGTTGTGAACTTGCCTAATGTGGGAATGAGAGTTTGACACTTTAGCATGAAAGGTTTTTTTTTTTAATGTCCGTTTAAAGCATCAATATGTAAACACACACACACACACACACACACACAGAGCGGCGAGAGTTCATGAGTGTGGCGCATCAGTCGCTCCACGAGTCTGCCGCTCCTCAGTCCTGGTGCCGCTCGTTCCGGCCCGTCTGTCTGCGTCTCTGAGCTTTGGTGCTTCTGCCCTGACGGAGCTTGTTGTCTTGCGCTGATGCCGACTCCCTGACGCTCTGGCGGTTTCTGCGCCTCATTTCCTTTTTGGACCTCCGCTTGCTGCTCTTTTGTTTAGTGAGGCTGTTGAGTGACGCCGTGAGGCTCTGGATCCTGCAGAATCACACACACGACAAATCTGAAACATCTGAATCAATGAATCACTGAATCAGTGAATCACGACTCGTTCAAAGAGCCTTACAACACGATCTGAATCTGATGATAATGATTTACTTCTGTGGCAAGCAGTCCTGTAATCAGCGGATAATGTACATCAGGTTGTTATCTCAGAATAAACCCCCTTCAGGTGTGTGTGTGTGTGTGTGTGTGTGTGTGTTATCTCAGAATAAACCCCCTTGAGGTGTGTGTGTGTTATCTCAGAATAACCCCCCTTCAGGTGTGTGTGTGTTATCTCAGAATAAACACCCTTTAGGTGTGTGTGTGTTATCTCAGAATAAACCCCCTTCAGGTGTGTGTGTGTGTTATCTCAGAATAAACCCCCTTCAGGTGTGTGTGTGTGTGTGTGTGTGTGTGTGTGTGTTATCTCAGAATAAACCCCCTTCAGGTGTGTGTGTGTGTGTGTTATCTCAGAATAAACCCCCTTCAGGTGTGTGTGTGTTATCTCAGAATAAACCCCCTTCAGGTGTGTGTGTGTGTGTGTTATCTCAGAATAAACCCCCTTGAGGTGTGTGTGTGTGTGTGTTATCTCAGAATAAACCCCCTTCAGGTGTGTGTGTGTTATCTCAGAATAAACCCCCTTGAGGTGTGTGTGTGTGTGTGTGTGCGTGTACTTGTCTACCTATCTAAGTGGGGACCTTGGTGTCGTTACACACTCACCAACAGGGGACCGCCGAGCCAAGTGGGGACATTTTTCAAGTCCCCTGTTGGTCATGCTTTAAAACATGTTAAAATCAGCTAAAACACGCTCTGGTGAATTTTTTACATTTTTGACCAAATGGGGACCTACATGTGTGTGTGTGTTTAAGTCCATACTCAGCAGCGCTCCTGTAGGCTGGAGCAGGAACTGCAGTGGCCCATTAACACACGTCGTTCACACTTCTCTATTGTTTGAATGGCTGCTGTCCTAGAGGCTCTGAGACTGTAGAGCTGCTGTTTAACTGGAGCTTTCAGTAACACTTTATAATAACTCCACGCTATTAATCATTAGTTAAGAATTAGTAAACAGTTAATCATTTTATAAAGTTTTATAAATGAATAGACATTAATAAGCAGTATATAAATACAGATATAAATGCTTTATTCTTGTTTTAAAAGCATATCTATAATGTGTTTAATAATTGTATTTTCATACTTTATTAATGATCAATTTATCATTTCTTAATAAAGTATAGGATCATTTACAAAGCAGTTATTTAGGAGTTGTCAGTGGTTCATAAGATCACTTAGAAAGTGTGAGTAAATGATTAAACTATTTAAATGTACATTCATACATATTATTATTCAGACATATAGTAATAGTTACTCAGTGTGTTAATAAATGCTTTATTAACATGTATTTCTACTGTAATTCAGGTAGTTATAAAGTATTTAGTAGTGGTCAGTTCACTATTTTTGTGAGCTCATCTAAAGTGAGGACTAGTTATGCCTTGTAAAACATTTATAAAGGAGATTTAAAGGCTGTTAATATTTCTATGTTCTGTATCACTGTGTTGTGTTTGTTTCCTTTTTCTGTTTAGAAGAAAACTGAGTCTTTAAATCTCCTTTATAAATGATTTACAAGGCACAACTAGTCCTCACTTCAGATGAGCTCACAAAATAGTGAACTGACCACTACTAAATGCTTTATAACTCCTGAATCTACAACATTTACATACACTTTCTAAGTGATCTTATGAATCACTGACACCACCTAAATAACTGGTTTGTAAATAATGCTATACTTCATTTAGAAATGATAAATTGATAATTAATAAAGTACGAAAATACAATTATTAAACACATTATAGATATGCTTCTAAATCAATAATACAGCATTTAAAGCTGTATTTATAAACTGCTTATTAATGTCTGCTTTATGATTTAACTGTTTATTAATGCTTAACTAATGATTAATAGGATGCAGTTATTATAAAGGTTTACCATATATATTATATTTTTCATAATATAACTTCAAATATGCATTTTTTTTTGCCAAGAGGGGATCTGCAACTCAATGTTATAATTATAATGTAATTATTATTATATTAAGATATTGCAACTGATAGTATTGGCTGCATATTAATTAAAACATAATTTCTACTGTAATAAATTCAGTAGACATGTCCTTATTTTTTTTGTTTCCTTTGTTTCTAGGATGTTGATGTACAGAGATATTAAGTTTTTGAAATATTGCTCAATTTAAATGCAACCAAACATACTGTATGTCGCTCGTTACCATCCAACAGTGGACCTTTCTTGAAGATCAAATTCAAAACTTTTAAGTTGACTTGCTGCATCTGGTCATTTTGAAGAAACAAAAATGAAATACACAATTTTCTTGTAAGGTCTTTTTTCATAATATAACTTCAAATATGCAAAAAAAAAATTTTTAAACATGCCAAGATGGAATCTCAACTCTGAACGATCTCTACCTATACAAGTGGGGACTCACAATAGCCTGCAATGGAGCTGTGTGTGTGTGTGTGTGAACAGTTAAGTCTGTCTTTATTTTGTATGTCTTTATGTTCATATAAATATACATATAATAACACATAATAACATATATATAATATATGTTCACACAGGCATCAGAGATCACAATATGCATAGTTAAACATAAACAATAAAATTTTTTAAAAAAGAATGGTGAACATCATCAGTTATCAAAAACTTAATTGCTTGAGGAAAGACCATTTAAATCTACAACTGGGTAAAAAATACAGACGGCCCGGCTGTAATAAGGATCCACTGAAGGCAAGTGTAAATGAGAACACAAGTGCAGTTTATTACAAACAAAAGCAAAGATAAAACAAAAACATGGCGTGGCATGAAAAAAAACGAAAAAACCAGAACATGAACAAAGACTTACAAACAGTGGTCTACAGGAAACAATACTTTACAAAGACACATGGAAAACATGAGGGCTAAATACAAAGACTAATGACAAGACAAGGGACACCTGTGAACAGTGATCAGACAATTAACCAATGACAAGACACATGGCAGGATCACATGACAAACAGGGAATCACAGGACAGACATGGAAACATGACATGACACAAAAACATGACAAGAACAAACCCAAAATCGTGACACCGGCAGCAACAGTTCAAAATCAGAGGCGAGAATATCCTCTTATCATTCATAATATTTTTTTGTTTTATTTAACGCTCTCTCTTCATAGATACTTTCTAAGCTTGGTTATGCAGTCCCTAACAATTTACTTGCCATTGTTATGTGCCATTGCACACACACACATACATGTCTATATTACTAACAGACCAATGTCGCTCTACACTGACCAAGTGGGGACTTTCTGAACGATCTCTACCTATACAAGTGGGGACTCACAATAGCCTGCAATGGAACTGTGTGTGTGTGTGTGTGTGTGTGAACAGTGAAGTGAACTGGCAGTGAAGTCTGTCTTCATTATGTAACTATATATATATATATATAGTATATTATATATTATGCCTTTTATCATTCATAATATTATTTCTCTTATTTAAAGCTTATTTTCTCTCTTCATAGATACTTTCTATGCTTGGTTATGCAGTCCCTTTAGGGTTTATGGGATTAATCAAACAGAAATAGCTCTTTAAGGTAACAATTTCAGGTGACTTATATTTAGTATAGTGTAAAGCATACTTTAAACAGTGAATAATGATTTTATTAATCAAAATGAACTTCGCGTCCCCAGTTGGATGGTAAAGAACGATACGTGTTTGGCTGCTTTGTACATTTCTTGCCATCACAAACACACTGTAAAGATTTTGGAGGTCAGACTCAAAATGTTATGTAGACTTGCTGCACTGAACATTTTTAGTTGGTTCAGTTGAAATATATGAAGTAGGGATGTTCATTTAACATTTTGTTTTCTGACTGACAGCTGATGCTTGTTAACCAGTCAGATCAGTTAACTGACATGATTTGAAGGTTAGATTAGAATTAAATGGAATTAGAATAGATAATAGTCTGTGACCGATTCAAATACCTCAAACATGTAGACTTACATGTGCAAACAGCAGCATAAACAACAGAACATGAGGATTCACACACCGTCACATCAAGCACCCGCAGTGCTTCTGTGAACACAGTAAACCAGAATAAAACTGTATATATAACTGTATGTATAATAAATAGGCCAACTTAAATGAACAATTAACAAAACTAAAGTGCAATAAATAATACACGCTTTAGGGTCTGTTTACACAACATCATTTTCAACTGAAAACTGAAAACGTTTTGGCCGTTCATTTCAACGAAAATGCCATTTTGGGGGCCTGACAATGCAAGCTTTTGAAAACGAGTTTTAAAGTGCAAGGTTTTGAAAATGATGCCTTTACCATCTGCATGTAAACAACATAAACGTGAATTTGTGAAATTGGTATGTCATTCCAACCCGGTCACACTAAATGCTTCTCTATAGCACACATTGGGCCCTATCTCGCACCCAGCGCAATTGACTTTGTACAGCGACGCATGTATCATTCCTATTTTGCACCCGCGCAAAGCGGACTTTTCCCTCCACAGACGCACGTCGGTTAACTAAGGAATACACTTGCGCTCCCCGGGGCGGTTCAGCGCAAAGAGGAGGCGTGTTCCGGCGCAAACGTTCCCTCATGCTATTTTACAGGTTTAGAAAACAATTGCGCCACTGACCGAAAAAAAAACTGTTTAAAGTCAGTGGCGCGTTGCGCATGTTATTCATATGCTATTTTAAGGGCGCATGCTTGGCCATAATCAATGTAGCGCGTGCACAACGCGCATATACTTTGATTCTCTCATCTACACAGAAGCAGCAGTTCTCATTTTTGCAAATCATACATTATTACGATAGATAGATAGATAGATAGATAGATAGATAGATAGATAGTTTATTATAAAAGCATACATCTAGCTTACACATTTACCCAAATTATCATACGCCTGTTTAATGTTTAACCGAAGTTAATTTGGGTGTGTTTCTCCATCCCCAACGTCCCTGACGAGAACGTCGGTCTCCTCGGCTGTGAACCGCTCCTCGCGTGCGCCTGGCAAATCCGCCGTTATAATAGGACTCCGCTATAGAACAAGCGCGCCTGCTCTTAAAGGGAATGTGAGATGACGCTCTGATTGGTTTATTTCACGTTACGCCCAAACCACACCTATGAATAATGAAGCTACTTCAGACCAACCCCTTTTAGATTTGCGCCGGGCACAAGAGTCATTTACAGGGTTCGTACACTTTTTCCAAGGTCAAATTCAAGCACTTTTCAAGCACTTTCCAGGTCCATTTTAAAGCTTTTTGCAGCACCTTACACTACCGTAAATTACATACCAATACATAGTTAAAATTTTAATTTAGTGTTTTTATCACATCAAAAGAGATAAACAGCCAAATGTTTCATAATAGCAGAGGGCTGCACGATATAGAAGAAAAATGAGATATGCGATAACTCATTAAATAATGCGATATTCAATATGCGATACGATAATGCTTAAAGTGTGTCAAATTAACTTAAATTATCTTTAAAATATCTTTAAAATGATATAAACTACACATACGTGTTTCACATTCTTTTTGTGATAAGAAAATATCCCTACAACTTCAAGACAGTGAACATCAGTGTTCTGTAGCATAAGAAGTGTTATTTTAACATAACTGGGGTTTAGGGGTTCAGGTTATCCTACATTAGGTTTATTTAACAACAGAAACTGATTAATCAAATGTAAAAATAAACACTGCTTAGTTTTCACTGCATGAATTAAATATACTGATTCTTATTAAAGTTTTATTCTTCAAAATGTATCACTAAGTATATAGCCTATAATTTCATTATATTAATGTCCAAATATTGCTTACAATACCAGATAATGTGATTTATAGGCTGTAAAACTGAATTAATTTCAAATATGAAGACTTAGAAATATTCAGAAATATTTGACAGGCCTTCCCGTTTTGGGACACATTCTTGATATAGACAAGGTTTGAACAATATCTGAGTGCATAGGCACCTGCCTGATAAATGTATTTCATTGCCAAGATGTCCTGGGCCAAGACATAACGTTAGCTAATACATTTACTGGAATAGAGCAGTGTAAATATTGCATAGGGCCATCCTAAACCTTACAGTAACAGTATACTTCTTATGACACTGACTGATTTCAGTTCAGCAATCAACGACTGCTGTTATGCACTGGGCTAACGTTTGCAGGTTAATTTGCACGTTACAGTTCTGTAATTTTGGCAATGTTCACTGCATATTCCACAAATGAACGTGACATAACGGACATGCAATACTTAAATTACATTATCACACTAAGTACTCTCAGTAACTAATGGCCCTTTCAGATAGGACGCGGACCGTGCTGCGCTATGAAATGAAACCGATATATTTATTTCAATGGCTTGCGCCGCGCGACTCGGACCAAAGCGGAGCTCAGCGAGCTCGCGCCAGTGTTGCCAGATTGGAAATGTCCAAGTATCGTACCAGAAGCTCAAAATTATCGTATTTGGAAGAAAATTATCGTACACGAGTCAAACCTGTACAGAATACAGCTATTTATTGACAAACAACTGTTTTGACATGAAAATGACAGACATCCCAACCTGCACAAAGTCATTTCTGGGAGTCAAGAAATCTTGACTCCCAGAGTCAAGATTTGACTCTGGGAGTGGGGTGGGGGGTCGGTTCTGATTAATTCGGTTCGGGAGTAGCCTATAGATAAAAGCCCGCCCGCCCTTACAATTGATTGGTTGGGTCCGTACATGCGCTTCGTGAGGCACACTAGCACACACACGCAAGGTCTATCGCTCCCTCTCTCTACACGTTCTTCCCCCGGTGGACGTAGAATCCACGGCTAGATCAATGAGAAGCCCTATGATTACAACGACCATCATTTGAAGTGTCACTCAGTTCTGAAATTATCGTACATTATAGGATTTTTTCCATTATTGATCGTACATCGTACAGAGGTCAAAATTATCGTACAAATACGATAATTATCGTACATCTGGCAACACTGGCTCGCGCGCACGCCGCGGTCAAAGTTTAAAATAGTTCAACTGTTGCCGCTGCGTGGCCAATAAAAACGGTGCATCCAAACAACCGCGGAAATCAAAATGAAAACTCCGCCTACTTTTGCTCTGGCCAGCGTAACGCAAATCAATCTGTATCTGATTCTGAAGGGCTACATTTTTTTTCTCCATTTAATAAAGAACTATTTCGTCAGAAAGATATTTCTTGTGAAAGTAATACAGTTACAAATTCAAGCATTTTCAAGCATTGTATCCAAAATTCAAGCACTTTTCAAACCTTGAAAACACAACATCAAAATTCAAGCACTTTCAAGGATTTCAAGCACCCGTACGAACCCTGCATTTATCCCGCCGGGAAAATAGCAACAGCGCCGAGACCCGCCCACAAAGTTACTTGCGCTTTGCGCTTTGACACTTGCGTTTCAGAACGTTAAAATAGGGCCCATTGTGTTTATTGTGCAATTTATACGCGGAAATGAGTTTTTACGTGTATGTGATACGCATGGGTGGGTTTAGGGTAGGTTTAGTAGTGGTGTGTAATATGTAATATGTATTATATGTTTGGTTAGGATTAGTGTTGTAGGGTGTGTGTACACGCAATAAAGTGCGTATCATATGCATGTAAAAAACTAATTTTCGCATAAAACATTGCACGATAAACAATGCGTGCTATAGAGATGCATGTTCATGAGATCAGGCTGGTCATGCACAAGTATATAACATGTTCACATGTGTACTTATCATCAGGTGTTCACATGGTCATGAGTATTACATGTTTGCCGATTTTTTTAATTATTTTTTTAAAGTGAACTACTGGCCTGGCTTGCATAATACAGCCCTTTTAGTGTTTATAGGGTTTGTTTGTAAACAATGTTATAGTTGTATTTAACAATATTTTACATTTTGCACGCAGTTGTGTAGTGTATTACTTTAGTTTGAAAATTACTTGCATTATCTTTTTAACTGTTAAAATCTCATTAATTTCTCTTTCATTATGCTTAGATGAGGTTAAATCTTGGCTTGCTCAAAACTTTTTGTCTTTAAATGAAGACAAAACTGAGGTGATCGTTTTTGGCCGGGGGTGAATAGAGCAGAAATATTGCTTTAAGGTAACAATTGCAGGTCACCACACAAGTTAAACTGTACATGATCTAGACTCTAGATAAATATAATGCGACCGCAGCTGTAAGTCAGGGGAATGCTTATATTTATTCCTTTGGTTTCAATTTTGAACATGTTGCAGTTCTTTTTAAAAAGGTATACATTTTAATACAATTATAAAATGATATAACATGATTTGATACTGTATATTAGCAGCAATTACGGTACACATTTTTCACTTTAGCAACAAGTGGAGACCCTCTTTTCTGTAATGAAAGACCAATCTTATGGGTCGTGGTCTCTCAGACATTGGCAGTAATAAAAATAAAATAAAAACATTGTTTCCCTTTGGACTTAAATTACACTTGATACTGGGCATCATTACATTTTTCCCCTGACTGACAGGGGATGCTTGTAACCCGATCATAATCTGTTATCCGACAAGATTAGAATGTTATATTCTAATTAAATTAAATTAGAATGTATGTATTTCTCAATACTTATCACTTCTTTCAAAGCTCTTCACTCCCATTGTCTTAACCAACTTTCAGCTTCACTGCAGTTAATTTCACATTTAAAACGCATTAAAACTACCAGAACACATCATTCATGTCTCAAATTAAGTCATTCTTTCAGAACTCTAGTGAAGGTTTCAGCCAACAAACATAGATTAAATATACAAAACAAAACACACACAAACAACAGGCAGCAATATGCACTATTTTCTGCTGTTCAGAATTCAATGCAGTTTATGTTACATGGTTCATGTTTACATTAATGTACAAAATGATTTCCTTTTGTATAGATGGTGATGAAAATGAAAGACTAAGACTTGTGTATGTGTTTAGTTACATCTTCATTTTTCTGATTTTTTTTTCAAAAAAGAATATTCAGAATATATATCAATGTGGTATACGGTAGAAATATTGCACATTTCAGTCTAGCTTAGGTTTTTAAATTAAATAACACAGTCTTGGAAAAATATGTAAGCATGTGCAAATAAGCCTGTATAGTAAATCAAGTTCTGTTGGTCTTTGTGTTTAAGTGAGAAATTAATTCATTTAAATTGAAAGATCTCAATGTTTATAAGATCTTTCAATTATGTTTAACAGTTTTGAGCGTATAAAAGAGTGTATAAAAATGGGCTCTGAGTTTTGGCAGTGGTTGTGTCTAAGTGAAATATGTAGTTTGGAAGATGTAGTCACTGAATGCATTAATACAACATTGAATGACACAGACATTTGCAACACTTCTACAGTAATACCGTATTAAAATATATTCAGAATCTAAAAAATTAAATACTATCAAAACAATTAGATGTAGTATTTTAACGATCTGAAACGCAAGTGTCAAAGCGCAAAGCGCAAGTAACTTTGTGGGCGGGTCTCGGCGCTGTTGCTATTTTCCCGGCGGGATAAATGACTCTTGTGCCCGGCGCAAATCTAAAAGGGGTTGGTCTGAAGTAGCTTCATTATTCATAGGTGTGGTTTGGGCGTAACGTGAAATAAACCAATCAGAGCGTCATCTCACATTCCCTTTAAGAGCAGGCGCGCTTGTTCTATAGCGGAGTCCTATTATAACGGCGGATTTGCCAGGCGCACGCGAGGAGCGGTTCACAGCCGAGGAGACCGACGTTCTCGTCAGGGACGTTGGGGATGGAGAAACACACCCAAATTAACTTCGGTTAAACATTAAACAGGCGTATGATAATTTGGGTAAATGTGTAAGCTAGATGTATGCCTTTATAATAAACTATCTATCTATCTATCTATCGTAATAATGTATGATTTGCAAAAATGAGAACTGCTGCTTCTGTGTAGATGAGAGAATCAAAGTATATGCGCGTTGTGCACACGCTACATTGATTATGGCCAAGCATGCGCCCTTAAAATAGCATATGAATAACATGCGCAACGCGCCACTGACTTTAAACAGTTTTTTTTTCGGTCAGTGGCGCAATTGTTTTCTAAACCTGTAAAATAGCATGAGGGAACGTTTGCGCCGGAACACGCCTCCTCTTTGCGCTGAACCGTCCCGGGGAGCGCAAGTGTATTCCTTAGTTAACCGACGTGCGTCTGTGGAGGGAAAAGTCCGCTTTGCGCGGGTGCAAAATAGGAATGATACATGCGTCGCTGTACAAAGTCAATTGCGCTGGGTGCGAGATAGGGCCCAATGTGTGCTATAGAGAAGCATTTAGTGTGACCGGGTTGGAATGACATACCAATTTCACAAATTCACGTTTATGTTGTTTACATGCAGATGGTAAAGGCATCATTTTCAAAACCTTGCACTTTAAAACTCGTTTTCAAAAGCTTGCATTGTCAGGCCCCCAAAATGGCATTTTCGTTGAAATGAACGGCCAAAACGTTTTCAGTTGAAAATGATGTTGTGTAAACAGACCCTAAAGCGTGTATTATTTATTGCACTTTAGTTTTGTTAATTGTTCATTTAAGTTGGCCTATTTATTATACATACAGTTATATATACAGTTTTATTCTGGTTTACTGTGTTCACAGAAGCACTGCGGGTGCTTGATGTGACGGTGTGTGAATCCTCATGTTCTGTTGTTTATGCTGCTGTTTGCACATGTAAGTCTACATGTTTGAGGTATTTGAATCGGTCACAGACTATTATCTATTCTAATTCCATTTAATTCTAATCTAACCTTCAAATCATGTCAGTTAACTGATCTGACTGGTTAACAAGCATCAGCTGTCAGTCAGAAAACAAAATGTTAAATGAACATCCCAACTTCATATATTTCAACTGAACCAACTAAAAATGTTCAGTGCAGCAAGTCTACATAACATTTTGAGTCTGACCTCCAAAATCTTTACAGTGTGTTTGTGATGGCAAGAAATGTACAAAGCAGCCAAACACGTATCGTTCTTTACCATCCAACTGGGGACGCGAAGTTCATTTTGATTAATAAAATCATTATTCACTGTTTAAAGTATGCTTCACACTATACTAAATATAAGTCACCTGAAATTGTTACCTTAAAGAGCTATTTCTGTTTGATTAATCCCATAAACCCTAAAGGGACTGCATAACCAAGCATAGAAAGTATCTATGAAGAGAGAAAATAAGCTTTAAATAAGAGAAATAATATTATGAATGATAAAAGGCATAATATATAATATACTATATATATATATATATAGTTACATAATGAAGACAGACTTCACTGCCAGTTCACTTCACTGTTCACACACACACACACACACACACACAGTTCCATTGCAGGCTATTGTGAGTCCCCACTTGTATAGGTAGAGATCGTTCAGAAAGTCCCCACTTGGTCAGTGTAGAGCGACATTGGTCTGTTAGTAATATAGACATGTATGTGTGTGTGTGCAATGGCACATAACAATGGCAAGTAAATTGTTAGGGACTGCATAACCAAGCTTAGAAAGTATCTATGAAGAGAGAGCGTTAAATAAAACAAAAAAATATTATGAATGATAAGAGGATATTCTCGCCTCTGATTTTGAACTGTTGCTGCCGGTGTCACGATTTTGGGTTTGTTCTTGTCATGTTTTTGTGTCATGTCATGTTTCCATGTCTGTCCTGTGATTCCCTGTTTGTCATGTGATCCTGCCATGTGTCTTGTCATTGGTTAATTGTCTGATCACTGTTCACAGGTGTCCCTTGTCTTGTCATTAGTCTTTGTATTTAGCCCTCATGTTTTCCATGTGTCTTTGTAAAGTATTGTTTCCTGTAGACCACTGTTTGTAAGTCTTTGTTCATGTTCTGGTTTTTTCGTTTTTTTTCATGCCACACCATGTTTTTGTTTTATCTTTGCTTTTGTTTGTAATAAACTGCACTTGGGTTCTCATTTACACTTGCCTTCAGTGGATCCTTATTACAGCCAGGCCGTCTGTATTTTTTACCCAGTTGTAGATTTAAATGGTCTTTCCTCAAGCAATTAAGTTTTTGATAACTGATGATGTTCACCATTCTTTTTTTTAAAAAATTATTGTATATGTTTAACTATGCATATTGTGATCTCTGATGCCTGTGTGAACATATATTATATATATGTTATTATATTTTATATATATGAACATAAAGACAAAGACATACAAAATAAAGACAGACTTAACTGTTCACACACACACACACACACAGTTCCATTGCAGGCTATTGTGAGTCCCAACTTGTATAGGTAGAGATCGTTCAGAAAGTCCTCACTTGGTCAGTGTAGAGCGACATTGGTCTGTTAGTAATATAGACATGTATGTGTGTGTGTGCAATGGCACATAACAATGGCAAGTAAATTGTTAGGGACTGCATAACCAAGCATAGAAAGTATCTCTGAAGAGAGAGCGTTAAATAAAAAAAATAATATTATGAATGATAAGAGGATATTCTCGCCTCTGATTTTGAAATGTTGCTGCCAGGCCGTCTGTATTTTTTACCCCGTTGTAGCAATAAATTATAGTTACAAAATAAAGACAGACTTAACTGTACACACACACACACACACACACACACACACACACACACACACACACACACACACACACACACACACACACACTTCCATTGCAGGCTATTGTGAGTCCCCACTTGTATAGGTAGAGATCGTTCAGAAAGTCCCCACTTGTATAGGTAGAGATCGTTCAGAGTTGAGATTCCATCTTGGCATGTTTAAGTTTTGGGTTTTTTTTGGCGTATTTGAAGTTATATTATGAAAAAAGACCTTAACCCTCTGGGGACCACAAACGCGCCCGTGCGTTTTGCTCGTATTTTTTTTTTTAGCAATGAAAATAAACACTAAATGCTCTGTTAATTTTGATCTTTCATTTTCGTAATACATCAATCGATCCTGTTCAGTTTCTATTTTTTTTCTGTATACTCACAATAAAAATAAAGTGTTTTGCTTTTTGACAAATAAAGAAAAATTAACATGATGCGATTTCTGCCTTCTCTCTGTCAGTAAACTCCCATTTGAAACGCGTTCGAAAATGATCTATAACTCCGCGAAAATTCAGTCAAACAGGCAAACAGACCCACGGGCATAAAGCTTGAGATCGCATCTTTTAAATGAAGTCATTTATATAAAAAACAAATATTCTCAGCTTCTGTAATCTGTATAAAAAGAGAGCGACTCCTGTCGAGCTCATTACGAGCTCATTCACAGTAATGTGACCACTCCCCGGAGAGCGCGTGCTATTCAAACGCAAATTCTGAGAACTATTTCAGAGCTGTGAAACGCCCACATCAGCTGTAAACAAAGCGCGTCGCGACTCCTCGCGAGTGAGACATTATAGCCTACCTTATGGAGAAAAGATTCCTCAGAACAGTGCTGATGAGGAGCAATATCTCCTGAAATGAGGAGCAGATTCCGCTGAGGAGTGAGGTAGGCTGTTTTCTTTTCTCACGTGTGGAATAACGTTATGGAATAACGTTAGTGTAGGCCTATGTAAACCGCAAAAAGATGAATCGCATTTCTATAGTATGACTCGCCTTTCTGTGAGATGAATGAAGGGGACATATTTGTAAAGACTGTTTAGCCTAAATATGAATCGCGCGTCTGTGTGTGAAAGAATAAATTGCTTTGCTATAGCCTACTGAGATGAGTAAAAATCGACTGGAATATGTTGAAATAAAATGTACAGTGAGGAAAATAAGTATTTGAACACCCTGCTATTTTGCAAGTTCTCCCACTTGGAAATCATGGAGGGGTCTGAAATTGTCATCGTAGGTGCATGTCCACTGTGAGAGACATAATCTAAAAAAAAAAAATCCAGAAATCACAATATATGATTTTTTAACTATTTATTTGTATGAACTGCAAGTATTTGAACACCTGTCTATCAGCTAGAATTCTGACCCTCAAAGACCTGTTAGTCTGCCTTTAAAATGTCCACCTCCACTCCATTTATTATCCTAAATTAGATGCACCTGTTTGAGGTCGTTAGCTGCATAAAGACACCTGTCCACCCCATACAATCAGTAAGAATCCAACTACTAACATGGCCAAGACCAAAGAGCTGTCCAAAGACACTAGAGACAAAATTGTACACCTCCACAAGGCTGGAAAGGGCTACGGGGAAATTGCCAAGCAGCTTGGTGAAAAAAGGTCCACTGTTGGAGCAATCATTAGAAAATGGAAGAAGCTAAACATGACTGTCAATCTCCCTCGGACTGGGGCTCCATGCAAGATCTCACCTCGTGGGGTCTCAATGATCCTAAGAAAGGTGAGAAATCAGCCCAGAACTACACGGGAGGAGCTGGTCAATGACCTGAAAAGAGCTGGGACCACCGTTTCCAAGGTTACTGTTGGTAATACACTAAGACGTCATGGTTTGAAATCATGCATGGCACGGAAGGTTCCCCTGCTTAAACCAGCACATGTCAAGGCCCGTCTTAAGTTTGCCAATGACCATTTGGATGATCCAGAGGAGTCATGGGAGAAAGTCATGTGGTCAGATGAGACCAAAATATAACTTTTTGGTCATAATTCCACTAAACGTGTTTGGAGGAAGAAGAATGATGAGTACCATCCCAAGAACACCATCCCTACTGTGAAGCATGGGGGTGGTAGCATCATGCTTTGGGGGTGTTTTTCTGCACATGGGACAGGGTGACTGCACTGTATTAAGGAGAGGATGACCGGGGCCATGTATTGCAAGATTTTGGGGAACAACCTCCTTCCCTCAGTTAGAGCATTGAAGATGGGTCGAGGCTGGGTCTTCCAACATGACAATGACCCGAAGCACACAGCCAGGATAACCAAGGAGTGGCTCTGTAAGAAGCATATCAAGGTTCTGGCGTGGCCTAGCCAGTCTCCAGACCTAAACCCAATAGAGAATCTTTGGAGGGAGCTCAAACTCCGTGTTTCTCAGCGACAGCCCAGAAACCTGACTGATCTAGAGAAGATCTGTGTGGAGGAGTGGGCCAAAATCCCTCCTGCAGTGTGTGCAAACCTGGTGAAAAACTACAGGAAACGTTTGACCTCTGTAATTGCAAACAAAGGCTACTGTACCAAATATTAACATTGATTTTCTCAGGTGTTCAAATACTTATTTGCAGCTGTATCATACAAATAAATAGTTAAAAAATCATACATTGTGATTTCTGGATTTTTTTTTTAGATTATGTCTCTCACAGTGGACATGAACCTACGATGACAATTTCAGACCCCTCCATGATTTCTAAGTGGGAGAACTTGCAAAATAGCAGGGTGTTCAAATACTTATTTTCCTCAGTGTATTTGTATAAGCAACGTATTAAACTGCAAAAAAAATACTATTTTTGTCAAAAATAAATTCATAGACTAAGATGTTAGATGTTCCAATGTTGGCTACATTCAAACTAATGAATACATATGATAAAATGTAGGCCTATAATCTTTTTTTTTTTTTTTTTACAAAGAAAGAGTACACTTGAAATATTGTTGAAATTGTAATTGTTGTTGTAATTGTAACCTTTTTAATAAAATAGCAAAACATATTTACAAGAGAGATGTAAGCGAAATCTTAAATGGTCAATATAAGTCTTCTTCTAAATACATCTTTTGTCCTTGCATTGTGGCTCAGTCAGTTTCACACCTGAGTGAATGGCTCATTATGCAGAGTGGGTGGGACATTCATAATCTAAGGTGTAAACTACTCCTCCCCCTCGCATATTGGCTTTCCAAGCAAAACCTGTTTTACACCATTTAAATCAATGTATTTTTTTTTGTGAACGATAAAGCAAGACTATTTTTACATCATTTTGAAGCTAGAACTCAAAGGGACAACATCCATTAGTCAAAAGTCTTGTGGACATATTTAATATGTGTTTTGTGGTCTTAATTCAGCAACTTTCATTTTAATTTTTTCCAATAACCACGCATAAACATTATTCTCTTAAAAATACAAACATCTACATACACGTTGCTCGCATATTATGGTAGCCCTGTTTGTGCTATATAGAGTTAATTTACACCTTTGCCATTAACATTTTTATAAATAACTGAAAAAAGCACAAATGTCAAGGCATGTCAGAACATCTCAAGGACCCCAAAAACAGCTTGGTCCCCAGAGGGTTAACGAGCGCAGTTTCAGTGCTATGATGCGGCCTGAATCCTGACTGAAACTTTTCATAGATATTATTTTCTTGCAAGAAAGAGCCCAGTTGAGTGGACACAACTTTTTCTAGTATTTTAGACATAAATGGAAGATTTGAAATGGGTCTATAATTTGCTAGATTATTATGATCTAATTGTGGTTTCTTAATGAGAGGCTTTATAACTGCCAGTTTAAATGTTGTTGGAACATGACCTAAAGATAAAGATGAGTTAATAATATTGAGGAGAGGCTCTTCCACTACAGGTAACACTTCTTTCAGTAGTTTAGTTGGTATAGGATCTAATAAACATGTTGTTGTTTTAGATGGAGTGATAAGTTTATTTAACTCTTTTTGTTATATAGTTGTAAAGCACTGTAATTGTTCTTGCGGGGGGATAATTGAGGCTGAATTATAAGGCGCGATTGAGGATTGAACGTTTACAATTGTGGTTCTGATGTTTTCTATTTTCTCAGTGAAGAAGTTCATGAAATCATTACTACTAAACTCAGGCATGTGATTGGCTAAGGACAAAAAAGCAGGAAAATATACTGAGACCCCCCCACCCCCGCCCCGCCCCGCCCCGCAAACTGGTGGCGGATCTATATGGATAGTAAAGCAGGACCCATAACAACTTATTTGAACAAAAAAATATATTTTAATTTATTTTACAGCTAGTTGTGCAACATGCAACTTTTTTTGTACAGTATGACAAATGACAACGTATTTGGTGGATGTGTCGCAGTGGAAATCAAAGCCAAGTGTCTAATCCACTGCGCCATCAACACCATTCTATAATAATAGTATAGTAATATAGTAATAGTAATTACTATACTATAGTAATAGTATAGTATAGTATAATAATAGTAGTAATAATAATTATAACAACAATGACAATAACTTATTTGAATTTTAAAAAATATCTTTTTACCAAACCTATACTGCTAAATGTGCAACATCCAACTTTTTATGACACGACAACAACTTATTTGAATTTAAAAAATAAAATATATATTTTTAATTTTTTTTTACACCAAACTTAAACTGCTTAATGTGCAATATCCAACTTATGTCATGAGTATGACACACAACAACATAACAAAAAAAAATGCAATATTGTGATATATTATTACAATTTAAAATAATTGGTTTTCCATTTATTAGCCTATACTTTAAATTATCATTTATTTCTGTGATGCAAAGCTGAATTTTCAGGATCATTACTCCAGTCCTTTAGAAATCATTCTAATATGATGATTCATTATCAAAGTTGGAAACAGTTCTGCTGCTTAATATTTTTTAATAACCTGTGATACTTTTAGGATACTTTGATGAATAAAAAGTAATAAAAAATAAAAATAAAAAAGAAGAAGAATTTTTAAAAAAAAAAATAGAAATATTTTGTAACAATATACACTACTGGTCAGTAATTTGGGTTCAGTAATTTTTTTCTTTCTTTTTTTGAAATAAATCAATACTTTTATTCAGCAAGGATGTGTTAAATTGATAAAAAGTGATAGTAAAGAAGATTTATATTATTAGAAAATATTTTTTTTATTTTGAATAAATGCAGTTCTTTTTAACCTTTTATTCATCAAATATTTTAGGCAGCAGAACTGTTTCCAACACTCATAATAAATCAGAATATTAGAATGATTTCTAAAGGATCATGTGATAGACCGGATGTCACATGCTGAAGACTGGAGTAATGATGCTGAAAATTCAGCTTTGCTTCACAGAAATAAATTATAATTTAAAGTATAATAAATTGAAAACCAATTATTTTAAATTGTAATAATATATCACAATATTAAAAAATTGATTTTTGATCAAATAAATGCAGGCTTGATGAGCAGAAGAAACTTCTTTCAAAAACATTAAAAATAGTAATGTTTCCAAACTTTTGGCCTGTACTGTATTCTCCCCAAAACTGCACAACTGTAGGGTAAAACATTAATAAAAAAGTGATAATAAAAAATGCGTCTTAAAACTGACATGATTGTAACAAAATCACACAGTCTGGAGAACTCAGAACAACTGCTAACATTAAGTTTAAGGTAAAAATAACTGCCATGAAATTATAGTATCTTACTCCTATGCAATTAGATAAACTGTTCATTCACTACATCACTTTACCTCTGTCTTTATCCCCTTTTATCCTCTTCTCTTCTTTTTGGCACTGTATCTATCGCAGACTATTATGCTCATTTATAATGTGTCATGTAAATTCGGCCATCCGTCACAATCAGGAAACTTTCACCGCGTCTAGAACTGGCGCGAGCCTGAGTGTGTTAAGCGCCCTCCAAAAAAAGCAATGCTGTCTATATGGATGCGGCGTCGCGCACGCTACACAACAAATTACCAACAACTGATCGCGCGCGCGCGCGCGCTCTGTTTCTGACGCACTTCAAGCACTCGCTGGGCGGGGAAAGAAGATCGCATCTCTCTGCCATCTGTAACCATGTTGACGTGCCGCCCGGTGTGGCCGCGATTCGCGGCGATTGTGGTTCAGTCCCGGGTTACCATGGTGACGGCTGTGAGATTACCCCCCCATCTTTTTTTACAGATCTGCATGATTCACGTAGGTCACATTTTCAGGTCGGAAAATCCGGAATTCCGGATTAATCCGGAAAAATCACATCCCTGTAAACTGTAACAGGATATTTTGTTCAGGTGACGTCTGTTTATTTGTTAGTCTAGCCACGGTGTTAAATAAAAACCTTGGATTGTTTTGGTTATTTTCTATTAGTTTGCGGAGGTGCTCAGCCCTGGCCGCTTTTAGGGCCTTTTTATAACGTGACATACTGTCTTTCCATGCGATTCTAAAGACCTCTAAATTAGTTTGTTTCCATTTACGCTCTAAGTTACGGGTTTCTCTCTTTAGAACATGCGTAGTATTATTGTACCATGGTTCTTTAATTTTCTCTCTGACCTTTTTTAATTTAATGGGTGCAACAACATCCAATGTTCTAGAGAGAATGGTGCTTATAGTGCTAGTTAGTTCTTCTAGTTCATCTGTTTGTGTGGGTTCAGGCAGCAGCTGAGACAGATCAGATAAGCAATTTGAGAAATTATCTATGGTGGATGGAAGGATTGTTCTGCCTGGTCGATAACGCGGCGCAGCATGACATATTACAGCAATACGTAATATGCAAGTTACCAAGTAATGGTCAGAGACATCATCACTTTGTGGAATTATATCTATATCGGTTGGATCGGTTCCATATGATATAATTAAATCGAGTGTATGATTAAGACGATGAGTTGGTCCGGTGACGTTTTGCTTGACCCCAAAGGAATTTAATAAATCTATAAACGCAGCCCCTAACGCATCATTTGAATTATCTACGTGTATGTTAAAATCTCCAACAATTAATGCTTTATCGACATTGACCAATAGATCTGAGAGAAAATCTGCAAACTCTTTTAGAAAATCAGTGTAAGGCCCAGGCGGTCTATATACGGTAGCCAAGGCTAGAGATAATATGGATTTTTTTCTAACATCTAAGAGCGTAACATTTAGAACAAGTACTTCAAACGAAATAAACTTATAACCCGTTTTCTGAGTAACATTGAGAATATCTCTATAGATTGTTGCAACACCGCCGCCATGACCAATCAGACGGGGCTTGTGCTTATAGGAGTATCCAGATGGAGTAGACTCATTTAGACCGAAATAATCATTTGGTTTAAGCCAGGTTTCAGTAAGGCAAAGTACATCGAAGCTATTATCTGTGACTATTTCATTTACAATAACTGCCTTAGGTGTGAGTGATCTAATGTTTAGAAGACCTAGCTTGTTTTTGTTTACTAATAGCAACATTTTCTGTTTTAATAACAATTAGATTGTTCCTAGATCCTGCAGTAGGATTATTATTTGATCTCACTAAACGAGGAATAGACACAGTTTCTATGCAATGTTCTACACTAGTATTTATATCATTTAAATTGGTGCAGGAGAGACTATGATTTGGACTTTTGGTTACTAGTCATCTAATGGTATTTAACATTTTGGAGATGTTATCCGACAGAAGATCCACTCCGAATCTGCTTGGGTGTAAGCCATCGGCACGGAAAAGCCTAGGACGCTCCCAAAACAGATTCCAATTATTTACAAAGAGCAGTTTCTGCTCATTGCACCATGACATTAACCCTCTGAGGTTGGCAAACGCGCGGGCGCGTTTTGCTGGATTTTCTCCACATTGTAGCACTATAAACTTAAATTACTCCGTCATTTATGGTCATACAGAAAAAAGAAATGTAAAAAAAGAATCTGTGATATTTCTACTTTTGTATGTGTCCACTTACAATCAAATCAAAACATTGTGCTTTTGTAAAATAAAGAAAATAAACAGGGTGTGCGTTCTGCCTCTCCGTCGCGGTGAACTTTTTTTTCTTGAGCACGTCTATAAACTGAAACAAAACTCAGCGAATACTTGTCACACATTTATGAGCCATATACCTTTATAAACATTTAAGTGTGTACTTTTAAATGATCTGATTCAAACTGAAAACAAATATTCTCTGTTTAAGTAATTTGTATAAAACCAACAAGATGTCCAGCTTCTCAAACGTTTGCTCATTATTTTTTAATTTACCACGCCCACTCGCGCAAAAGATATTCACATGCAAATCTCCACATGGAACGCGATCACGCTCATTAGGCCTACCTCAAAAACAAAACACCAAAACACTTTACAAGTCTCTGCTTTTAGACGCGCCTGAGCTTACATTGGATTTACCTCAGAAGAAGAAGAACGTGATTTGAAGACAAGAAAGATGTAAGGTAAGAAATTCTTACATATTAGTTTGCTATTGTTGCATAAATTTCACATTGCAGTTGAACTGTTGCTAGATATAGGGTGAATATTATAATATTTAGACCCGTGTTTACTGTTACTGTGTTTGTGGATATCTGCTCAAACGTAGATATGTATATGGTAACCATAATGTTTTATATTTGAGCGCGATCGCGTTTGAATGTATCATATTTTGCAGCGCGATCGCGTTTGAATGTATCATATTTTGCAGCGCAATCACGTTTGAAAAGCAAACGGCTTCATGTTTTTACTATTATCTCATTTCATATCATCATAAGGAATGGAAACATTTCAAGTAACATGATAATCAATATATTTTTCTCTAGCCTAGTTGTTACTGAAATCTTTTGGAAGATTTATACTGCTATAAGGTTATTGTTATTTTATCCAGCACTGCGCATAGCTTATGCCTACAAGGCACAACAAACCTGGTGTTCATATTATATATTGTTGGAAACATTTGTGTGTGTGTGTGTGTGTGTGTGTGTGTGTGTATTCTGTGAATTTTAAAAAGCAATTTTAACCAGAAAAATCTAATATTTATTTCCAAAATCGTGCAGGCCTTTCTCTTGATATCAGTATGTTCACTTTTTTTCAGGGCCCAGATGCCACTGAGGACTTCAACATTCACATGAGTCTCTGTACATGAACATGGTAAAGTGAAAATCAAACACCTTGGAAATGAAAGGTATGTACAATGTTTTTAGGAATGGCACAAAGGTCTCTGTCTTTGGATCATTGTTTTCAATAAGTGCTTTTTTGGTATTAAAATGGTATTTTTGGTATTTGGTATCTGTATCTTTGGACTATGTTGTTGAGTTGTAAATAAATCCAAACAATTTAAAAGCCATTCTTTTTTAAATCTCCTCATTTACAGTATTGTGCAAGGTTGCTCAGAATGACAGGGCCTGATAGCTCCTAATAGGGCCGTTAGGGGAGGGTCTTTGTCTTTCTCAGGTGTGAAAAGCTTACATATTAATGACCTCCGCATAAAGCTTTTTCACACAAAACACGTCGTAAATTTTTTAAATCAATATATTGTCTTATCTGAATGAGCAGTCAGGGTGATTTTCACATAGTTTTAGAGCAAATATTCTAGGCTACGTGATACAATTTTCAAAAGTCTTGTGAAGAAATAATCAGTATGGGTTTCATGGCCTTATTTCAGTGAGAATTTTTTTTTTGTATTTTCACAAACCACGCATAAATGTCATTATCTCAAAACTACAAACTTTTACATACATGCTGCTGATATATTATCGTAGCAGAGTTTGTGCTGAATACAGTGTAATTAGACTTTAGCCATGAAAATGTCACAAGTAACAGAAATAACCAGAAATGTCAGAGCATGTCAGAACACCTCCAGGGCCCAGAAAACAGCTCAGACCTCAGAGGGTTAATAGCAAATAAACACGAATGAACAGTAGGTGTGTTGAAAGATACAGTACAACTAACCGAAATGTATATCCCTCACACATAATATCGATCAGTCAGTGTTTTTCACCCGTGGAAGAGCTCAATAACAGCTGGAGAACACTATAACGTACACATGACGCTACATTTACCTCAGGAACATTAATGACCATAGCACGCTAGTTGGCTAGACAAATTAGCTAAATGGTAGTATTTTGCTAAATATGTGCACTATATTACATATTTATTTATTTTTACATAGTTTTTACATATATCGTTAAAATATTATAACATTATAATAAAACCCTATTATATTTCATTTGAGTTGTTATTTTTAACCTTTAATAATAATAAAAGCTGACAGGGCATTATATTTACAGCATTAGGTGAGATTTTTTTTTTTCTTGAGAAAAATTAACATGTATCTGTACCTAATATTTATCTAAATTAATCGATATTGAATCAAAATCGGATTCAAATCACAATAAATATATTGAAAATTTGTGTCAAGCTATAATAAAAACAGTAACCTACCAGTTATTGTACCATGTAAACACTAACGATAATTTTAGTAGCCTACTTTTAGAGCACAACATAAACTTTCCATATCATATTCTTCTGATGACGACATTTTCACATTCAGATCGTTAATCGACTTTATTACGTGTTAGAAAGCAAAGGCTTAACAGCTCGGATCAGTATGGTATCTACCAGGTAGATCCACCTTAGACACACTAATAAGATTAGAAACTGATGTAAAAAAGGCTCTAGCAATGAAAGGTGTTAGTGGCAGTATAAGTCAAGTCAAGTCAAGTGTATTTATATAGCGCTTTTCACAATACAGATTGCATCAAAGCAGCTTCACAGCATTAAACCAAAATAACACAACAAGGTTGTTTCTAGTGTAAATTTATTGATTGATAAAATTAAATTAATATCCCCAAAATATCCCCAACTGAGCAAGCCAAAGGCAACAGTGGCAAGGAACCGAAAACTCCATCAAGTGACCTAATGGTGTCCTAAAACTCCATCAGGTGACCCAATGGAGAAAAAAAACCTTGGGAGAACCCAGGCTCAGTCGGGGGCCAGTTCTCCTCTGGCATTTATGAACTAGAGGCCAGATTGTAGTTTGAACAGTAAGATTTAAAATGTTATATGAATGCCTGGCTGAAGAGATGCGTCTTTAATCTAGTTTTAAACTGGGAGAGCGAGTCTGAGCAACGAACAGTATCAGGAAGGCTATTCCAGAGTTTCGGAGCTAAATGTGAAAATGCTCTCCCTCCTTTGGTGGATCTGGATATCCTAGGTATGACCAAAAGCCTCGAATTTAGTGATCTTAAAGAGCGCGATGGATTATAGGGCGATAGAAGATCCGTTAAATAGACTGGAGCTAAGCCGTTTAGGGCTTTATAAGTCAGTAGCAATACCTTGTAATTGATACGGAACTTTATAGGTAACCAATGCAGTGATGATAAAATCGGTGATATATGATCATATTTTCTTGATCTAGTAAGAACTCTAGCGGCTGCATTTTGGACTAACTGTAGCTTGTTTATTGAGGATGCAGGACAACCAGCTAATAAAGCATTACAGTAATCTAGTCTCCAGGTCATGAATGCATGAACTAACTTTTCTGCATCGGAAACTGATAGCATATTACGTAGCTTAGCAATGTTTCTAAGGTGGAAAAAGGCTGTTCTTGTAACATATGAAATATGATTTTCAAAAGACAGGTTGCAATCGAGTATAACACCCAGGTCTTTTACTGTAGAGGATAAAGTAACAGGACATCCTACGATGTTAAAATTGTATTGTGAGAGGTTTTGTGGGCGGTTTTTTGAACCGATAAGTATTACCTCTGTCTTGTCTGGATTTAATAAAAGAAAATTACGCGTCATCCAATCTTTGATATCTTTAACACATTCTGTCAATTTGGATAATTTAGCATTTTCATCCGGCCGTGATGAAATATATATTTGAGTGTCATCAGCATAACAATGGAAACTAATTCCATGTTTCCTTATAATATTTCCAAGTGGCACCATATATATTGAGAATAACAGAGGGCCTAACACAGATCCCTGCGGTACTCCATAGTTTACTGGAGTTATGATCGATTTTTCTCCATTTAAAGAGACAAAATGGTAGTGGTCAGATAGGTATGATTTGAACCAGCTTAATGCTTGTCCTTGAACACCAGTATAATTTTGTAGTCGATCTAAGAGTATTGTGTGATCTATAGTATCGAACGCAGCACTTAGATCAAGTAAAACTAGTATTGAGAAACAGCCTTGGTCAGAAGCTAAAAGTAAATCATTTGTGATTTTAACGAGCGCAGTTTCAGTGCTGTGATGCGGTCTGAATCCAGACTGAAACTTTTCATAGATATCATTTTCTTGTAAGAAAGAGCCCAGTTGAGCGGACACCACTTTTTCTAATATTTTAGACATAAATGGAAGATTTGAAATGGGTCTATAATTTGCTAGATTATTAAGATCTAATTGTGGTTTCTTAATGAGAGGTTTTATAACTGCCAGTTTAAATGTTCTAGGAACATGACCTAAAGATAAAGACGAGTTAATAATATTGAGGAGAGGCTCTTCCACTACAGGTAACACTTCTTTCAGTAATTTAGTTGGTATAGGATCTAATAAACATGTTGTTGTTTTAGATGAAGTGATAAGTTTATTTAACTCTTTTTGTTCTATAGTTGTAAAGCACTGTAATTGTTCTTGAGGGGTGATAATTGAGGCTGAATTATAAGGCGCGATTGAAGATTGAACGTTTACAATTGTGGTTCTGATGCTTTCCATTTTCTCAGTGAAGAAGTTCATGAAATCATTACTACTAAACTGTAACGGGATATTTTGTTCGGGTGACGTCTGTTTATTTGTTAGTCTAGCCACGGTGTTAAATAAAAACCTAGGATTATTTTGATTATTTTCTATTAGTTTGCGGAGGTGCTCAGCCCTGGCCGCTTTTAGGGCCTTTTTATAATGTGACATACTGTCTTTCCACGCGATTCTAAAGACCTCTAAATTAGTTTTTTTTTTCATTTACGCTCTAAATTACGGGTTTCTCTCTTTAGAACATGCGTAGTATTGTTGTACCATGGTGCTTTAATTTTCTCTCTGACCTTTTTTAATTTAATAGGTGCAACAACATCCAATGTTCTAGAGAGAATGGTGCTCATAGTGCTAGTTAGTTCTTCTAGTTCATCTGTTTGTTTGGGTTCAGGCAGCAGATGAGACAGATTAGATAAGCAATTTGAGAAATTATCTATGGTGGATGGAAGGATTGTTCTGCCTGGTTGATAACGCGGCGCCGCATGACATATTACAGCAGTACGTAATATGCAAGTTACCATGTAATGGTCAGTGACATCATCACTTTGTGGAATGATATCTATATCAGTTGGGTCGGTTCCATATGATATAATTAAATCGAGTGTATGATTAAGACGATGAGTTGGTCCGGTGACGTTTTGCTTGACCCCAAAGGAGTTTAATAAATTTGTAAACGCAGCCCCTAACGCATCATTTGGATTGTCTACATGTATGTTAAAATCTCCAACAATTAATGCTTTATCGACATTGACTAATAGGTCTGAGAGAAAATCTGCAAACTCTTTTAGGAAATCAGCGTAAGGCCCAGGCGGTCTATACGGTAGCCAAGGCTAGAGATAATAGGGATGTTTTTCTAACATCTAAGAGCGTAACATTTAGTACAAGTACTTCAAACGAAATAAACTTATAACCCGTTTTCTGAGTAACATTGAGAATATCTCTATAGATTGTTGCAACACCGCCGCCACGACCAATCAGACGGGGCTTGTGCTTATAGGAGTATCCAGATGGAGTAGACTCATTTAGACCGAAATAATCATTTGGTTTAAGCCAGGTTTCAGTAAGGCAAAGTACATCGAAGCTATTATCTGTGACTATTTCATTTACAATAACTGCCTTAGGTGCAAGTGATCTAATGTTTAGAAGACCTAGCTTTAAAAATTGTTTTTGTTTACTAATAGCAACATTTTCTGGTTTAATAACAATTAGATTGTTCCTAGATCCTGCAGTAGATTTATTATTTGGTCTCACTAAACGAGGAATAGACACAGTTTCTATGCACTGTGTTCAACACTAGTATTTATATCAGTTAAATTGGTGCAGCAAAGACTATGATTTGGACTTTTGGTTACTAGTGAAAAGGTATTTAACATTTTGGAGATGTTATCCGACAAAAGATCTGCTCCGAATCTGCTTGGGTGTAAGCCATCAGCACGGAAAAGCCTAGGACGCTCCCAAAACAGATTCCAATTATTTAGAAAGAGCAGTTTCTGCTCACTGCACCATGACATTAACCATTCATTTAGCGCGAACAATCTACTAAACTTTTCATGTCCTAGTCGGTACGTGGGAAGCGGTCCTGACACAATAATCGTTGTTTCGGGCGATGTGCTGCGTACCGTATCGATCAGATTCCTGAAGTCTTTTTTCAGAATCTCCGTCTGGCGCAGCCTGATGTCGTTCACTCCCGCGTGCAGGACCACAGTTCCGACACGCTCGTCATCGTTCAGAATCTCGGGAACGCGAGCAGCGATTTCAGAAACACGAGCACCAGGAAAGCAGTGACTGTGCAACTTACTTTTACCTAACATAGCATGTACGTGCCGAACGATGGAATCGCCGATGATCAAAGCATCGCGTTCTGTTTTGCGGAGAGGGGAGAAGCGGTTCTGTGTGGATAGCTCGAAAACCGGGAGGGTCGGAGAGAGTTTTGGTCTGGGCCTGACTCGCGTCTTCCGCTGCGGAACCACCCAGGCTTCGTGGTGGCGTGTTGGAGCCGGAGTGAACGAGACCATGGCTGATCGCGACCTCGGCGCTCGGGACCGATGTTGAGAAACGCACGGAGTAGACGAGGTCGGAGTCAGCAGGTTAGTAACGTTAGTCACTGATTTGTGTGCATCGGCGCATGATGTTTCAAGAGCCAAACGCCGGTCTATCAGCTTGGCCTGTCTTACTAAAAGGTTGTGGATCTGTTTCTCAACAGCTTCCAGCTCAGACTGCAATGCGTGCAGTTCAAATGTATCTTCACCTGCACCAAAGGGTAGACTACTTACATCTGATATATTCGCCATTTTAACAGATGGACAGTAAGTTAGCAACGACGCTACCAGTGATGCTATCAATATTAATACTAATTTATGACTGAAGTCTTGGATATAATCCGTCTTTTTAGTGGTGCGCGGGTGTAGAGTAGACGCACGATAGGCGAAAAAGAATGTTTGTTTGTAAATGAGTGTAGAGAAGACGCGTTCAGCCGTGATCCACGGACGTAACCTATAAGAGTATCCAGCGTTGGATCACAAAAGGCTTGAGACGCGTCTGCTCAACAGTCCGCGTTGTAACTATGAGGTGTGAGCAGTAGCGCTTCTCAGTGAGGAAAAGTAGAAAATGTTCGTTTTAAGTGAGTTTAAAGAGAAAATCAAGAATTATAAATCAAATCGATAGAGCTCCAAAGAGAACAACACGTTCAGACGCGACGCATGCCAAGTATACATACTTTTAGGTCTAGTGTAGGGTTACACCGTGTCCTAACTACACGCGACGCGACGCGACGCCGCGACACGCGATAAAAGGTATCTTTTCCATGTTAATCAGAGTTTTTGTCCTAACCAGGCGCGACGGCGACACGCGACGTTTCTAATTTAGAAACGGTTTCTATTTTTCTGCAACGTCGCGCTGGAACAACAAACACAATGTGCGGCAATGATAATCTCAGGTACTGTTTATGTGCTTTATTTAATGTTAAAAGCGTGAAATGTGACTTTGAATATCATTTAGTGCTCCAGCTTTGTAGCTGTAAAAGCAACAATGGACATATTTCACCTCAGATCTTGAAATTAAACAAATGGAAACATGAACGTTAAAACTGTGAACAAACAAGTGTATTATTTGACCATGATTGTTTTAGTAACTCAGTAGCCTATGCATTTTTAAATGGTGTAACATTTGTGAATTAGATTGTGTAGCTACTTATCCATTTTCTTGCAAGTGCCGTCAAGTTTACTCTCTAGTGTTGTGCACTTGCCGCGAGACTCCGCCCACACGCTGTTCTGATTGGTTGTGATTTTTGATTGACGTTGTGGTGTCTCACAGTCGCGTCGCGTCTAGTGTGGACAGACACAGTGCCTGTCGCTGGAATTTTATCGCGTCGCGTGTAGTTAGGACACGGTGTTAGGGTTAGGACAACAGATCAAATTAAGTGTACTTTAAAGCACAACAAAAAGATTTTTAAAACCTAATGTACTTTAAAGTAAAACTCTTAGTTTGGCATTATTTTTTTTATTTTTTTAAAAGTGTACATGTACTTAATGTCACTCCTGCCAGCAGAAGCCCTATCATGGCCACCAGAGGGCACTTCTCCCTAGACCTTTTCCATTTCCATAAACCTTTGCCTGGACTCATTTTAGTGTGATTACATCCACCTGTATGTCATTGGTTTGTATCATAGGCACTTTGGCTGGCAGGTGTGACGCTTATGAAAGTGTACGTGTGTACACTTAAGTGGCTTTTTATAATTCATCAGTGTTATTATCTGCAAGTGGACCTACAGGTTTTTTTTATTATTATTATTATTATTGTACTTTCAAGATACTACAGGTACACATCCAATACCAATAAGTGCATTTTTTATTTTATTATTTTCACAAGGGTACATAGCAATTCAAAAATTATAGAGTTGTCTAGACAGCAACATGGTGTCGGCCCACATCTGGTACATATGGATTACACACAGCCCAGATGTGGGCCGGATCTGGTTGCTGTCTGGGTTCTTGTATGGTTTTCCGTTGCAAACTGATCTGGTTGTGCTATTTTACCTAATGCAACTTCCATTCTCAAAGTTCCCTGCAACAAAGCTTTGACCTTTTATCAAAAATATTACATTCTTAAACCAAATGGCATGATTTCACTGAATCCACTCTTCATTGTAGGCTTTAAAGATCAACATGGAGAAAATCATCCTAATATTCCCTCTGATATTGCTGGTGCTGCATATACAAGGAGGAGAGTTCCACAACGAGGAGTGTTTGCCTGCCGAAGCTCCACAGCCGGAAGTAGTGGAGTTTGACAACACAATCTATGCCACTTGTGAAGTAACTCCCAGCTCCAATTTGCCACGTAACCAGCCAAAGATCTTTGGGCAAATCCTCTTCAAGCAGGTCTTCCCCAATGGAGATTTAGAAGTGAAAATCAACCTCCGTGGTTTGTCTGCCATCGATCGTCAAGAGCGTGCCATGCACATCCATCAGTATGGAGACCTCAGTCAAGGCTGCATCACTGTTGGTCCTCATTATAATCCAAACGGCGTTGACCACCCTCATCATCCTGGAGACCTGGGCAACTTTGCTTCCGAGAAAGGAGTTATAAGGCAGGTCCTGACACTTCCAGACGCCAAGCTCTTTGGGCCTTATTCCATTCTGGGACGTGCGGTGGCGGTTCATGAGAAGGAGGATGATCTGGGAATGGGTTCAGATGAGGAGAGTAAACTCAGTGGGAATGCTGGACCGATAATTGCTCTCGGTGTGATTGGTATTACTACTCCAAGTCTGTGGCAGAAGACTGAAGTGCCCCCCAAGAAAATATGTGGAGGAAGGCACTGAGAGTCAAAGATGAGGGAGTCGGATATGGTGGAAGGGCAGATTCAAATAGGATAATCATGATTTTCCTTGTGTATTCTTTGTATGTGTCCTACATTAAAGTATATTTCATAACCTGAACATTCCCATGTTTTTTTTTTTCTTGGTCTTTTCAGAGGCTTTTTGGCCATAGCTTCCAATAGTAAATGCACTCTTAAAAATAAATGTAGGGTGAATGCAGGCAAAGTGGGCCGTTTAGTTTGATTTACTGTGCTCAATGGGTTAACACTTTAAGAGCATGACAATGGTCTTTAATTAAAGATACACTATTTCTTTAAATGATACAATGGTTTTGGTTGATGCAATATGACACTGGAGGATGTGGCTACATCTCAAGGGAGGACACCCTTATTGTTGAAGGTAGACATAACCTCTGACATACGATTTTATTTTCTAAATTATAAGGTTTCTCGCTAAATGTCAATAAATGGGTATATTATTCTGACAGTTTGTTACTACAGTTAACAGGGAATCAAACTGTAAGGTGTTTAAAGCTACAATATGTAAGATTTATTTAATTTTTTTTTTTTTAAATAAAATAACCAAAAATCACTTGCAAAGTGTGATATATTTCCTGCAGTTGTGTACTTCCAGTATCCCAAAAGTTCCCAAAGATTTTTAATTTCAGAGAAATTCCAATTTTAAATTAAAGCTGCAAGCAGCATTTATCGGGGTTCAAGCATTTAAGGCCTTTAAGCACAAATGCATAAAAAGACATTAAGTTTTATTTGGCAACCATTTAACCACTGACATCATACATGGAAAAGACCATTTCCAGCCAATTTAACATAGGAAATATATGGTTTTCAAAGCTTTTTAACAGTTATAGCGCCACCTATGGTCTGATCTCCATAAAATTGTGCATTCTTGTTTACAATGTTATTTCACATATGCTCACCAATTTTTGTGAAGTTCTGAGTTTTCATTTAGGATTTAAAGGCTTTTGAGTTCATTTTCTAAATAACCCTGTTATAGCCATCCAAATGCAACGCCCGTAAGGAGACGGAATGTTGTAGGACCCTGAAATTCTAGGTTTGAGTGGTTTTGGAGGGGTCTGGTCCTGGTTTTGAGTGGTTTGGGTTAGGTTTTAGTGGTTTGGGAGGGGTCTGGTCCTGGTTTTGGGTGGTTTGGGTTAGGTTTTAGTGGTTTTGGAGGGGTCTGGTCCTGGTTTTGGGTGGTTTGGGTTAGGTTTTAGTGGTTTTGGAGGGGTCTGGTCCTGGTTTTGATTGGTTTGGGTTAGGTTTTAGTGGTACTGTTTTCCACCCCTTCTTTCTACCATAAGGTCCATTTGTAGTTCATGAAAGTTTTAGCGCAAGTTCTGCCAGGAAGACTCTATCAACGCATCATGTATTACCTCACTTCTAACCAATCATGTGCTAACACTCGCAGTACAAAAGATTGGTACTTACATTTGTCTGAGTTCGCAGATGCTGACGCTGCCAATTACCTCCATCCTCCCCCACCACCACCAGGATGGTCCCTTCCTTTACCTCCAGGGAGTCGCCTTCGTCTTCAGGCAGGATATGCAGCTTCCGCTACCTTCGCATTGTGCGCTAAGGACGGGGCCTACGCCAAAGAACTTTATAAATTTATGCTTGCTGGGCTGTTAATAAATATACGCTTGTTATATCAATTTATCTCCCGAGTCTTTCTGGTAGAACTAAAGGCTCAGAGGGGCTGATAGTGATCAAGGCCTGTAGGCCCAGATGTGTGTACTTCGGGGGTCAATGAACTGTCACACCTTTAGTGCGGTGGGGGAGATGTAATTATCTGATTGGTCATCTTGAACGTCTCTCATTTGGGTTAAAGTCACATGGTCAGGAAAGGATAAAACAAGATTGCAACTGTTGCTCTGTCTCTTCTTCTCTGGGTCCCTTTCTTGGGTCTCTCTCTCTCTCTCTACACACTCTCTCTCTCTCTCTATCTCCTCTTACTCTCTTCTCTCTCTCTCTCTACACTCTCTCTCTACACACTCTCTCTCTCTCTTTACCTCCTCTTTCCTCTTACTCTCTACACCTCTCTCTCTCTCTCTACACTCTCTCTCTCTCTATCTCCTCTTACTCTCTTCTCTCTCTACACTCTCTCTCTACACACTCTCACTCACGCTCTATCTCTCTCTTTACCACCTCTATCCTCTTACTCTCTCTCACTCTCTCTCTACACACACTCTCTCTCTCTCTCTCTTTACCAGCTCTTTCCTCTCTCTCTCTCTCTCTCTCTCTCTCTCTCTACACTATTTCTCTCTCTCTACACACACTCTCTCTCTCTCTCTCTCTCTCTCTCTCTCTCTCTCTACACACACTCTCTCTCTCTGGTAACATTTTTCATATATGCTGGGTAAGATTAATGGTATAAGTTATCATCATCTATTTTGTAACTATTTTTAGTGTAACCATAACCATATTTTGTCATTAAACCTTTTCAATTACAAATAATGTGCTAACTAGTTTTGATTTGGTATTGACTTTGAAGTGCTTCATATTGCAATACAATATCATCACTCTCTACAGCAACGCTCTCCCACATATTAAGCTATTGTAACTGCGCTTGTTTCCGTCGCTGGTATAAGTGGCAGTGGGTGGAATAGACAAGAAATGTGCAGTTTTCTACCATCTTGCTGACAACGTTTCTTTAGTCTTGCAGACTGAACCCCTGCAGGAAATCCACCCATACAGGCTATTCTTAGCATTACTGCTAGTTTCACGTCTTAATTTTAGCAGTTTCCTGCATGCCATTAAACTCTAGAAGTAAAATCATTACATTGTTAGTGATAAAATTGGTTTATTACTGAAAAGGTTTCCACTATCCATGACTCCTGTATTAAAAAAACAGTTTTTAAAAGTATTGTAAAGTAATTATTAGCATCAGCTTGGTAAAATAAAGTCCATTTGCACATGAGCGTCTGTAAAGCAGATATTAACTGTCTTCAGGGAGTTTCTACACATGGATTATAACGTTCTGCTTTACTCTCTCCAGCCTTGAGAAATATATCAGATCCAGACTCCTTTATCAACACTACAAATGCTCTGGAAGATCTGGGATGTATTTCTCAAGCACCACTGATTTAACTTCCACCTCCCTGAACTTCTGGACCACTTTGCTAAAACACTTGAACGAGTCATTTTCGACCAACTATCTACATTTCTCAGAAGCGCCACTAAACTGAGGCGGCCCTGCTCTCGGTTATTGAAGCGGGTTCTCAACTGAGTTTGTTATGGTCATGTTCATGTTTGTTTCAAGTTTCAAGTCAAGTCGGGTCTTTGTTTATCTTGTATTTGTTCATATGTTGGATCTAAATAAAACTGCACACGGGTTCTCAACTACAACTCGCTTCAGTGGACTTACAGACACATAAAGACGCAGCATTCCTGATGTTCATGCCAGGAGGAAAAGAGCGCGGTCTGTGAACGACAGAGGACCAGCGACAAAGAGAGTGTGTTCTCGCTCAGAGTTCCCTCGGCGGCCAGCGGAGAACCTCGAGAATGTTAAAGTGTTGTATTGAAACCGATGTGTTCTGTAGCAATAAACATAAAACATTCTGTGCCTCATCAAAAGAGCTCTTTTCCTCCTCTGACTCAATAGTAAGACGAGTGACTATATAAGCGAAACCTCTCCGCCGGGAGATATTTGGCAGAGCGGAAGCTCGGCTCAACTCCAGCTCACCTGTCACATGTCATTCTTTTAGGTGGCAATGTTACGTAATGTTAAAAATAGATTATTTTAGAGAAAAATATCCTCAGAAGTCACGCTTTAAGGGTAATAGAGGCCGACGGAAAGAGAGATCGAGACGAACGGGAAAAGTTAGAAATACACATGAAAGAAGGATGAAACTATCTGGATTAAGGCCAAATCAAACGTGATGAAACTGACAATTTATTTAATTCAAAGAGTTTATTGAACAGCTGAATGATGATTATTTTTGGCTTTGTTTCTGCAAGGCCGTTTTTTTTGGTTTTCTTGTTTTTTTTCTATTTCTTATGTCATCTGAGTCATTGCCCTATTGAATCCTGATCTGTCCCTGCCATGAATGCTCTGTCTGTGGTTTGGACATGGCGAGCCAATCATTTACATTTAGTCATTTAGCAGATGCCTGTCACAGTGTCTGGTTGGTGCACCCTGGGTGTCCACTAGAGGTCTCTTCCCCATACCGTCACCACCACATCATGAACTGCATTTCCCATAATCCTTTGTCTGAACTCATCACTGATCATTACACACAGCTGTTCCCATCTGTCTATTTATACCCTGTCTGTTTCAGTTATTGTCATGGAGTCCTTATTTGATGTCAGATTGCACTTCTGAGTTCCATTCCTGTTTTGTTTCTTGTTTTTGGACTGTCTTTGTATGGATTTTGACCCTTTGCCTGGCTGGTCTATGATTACGGATTACCCCATTTAACTGCACATGGATCTTACTCTTTTTGTGTGCATCCCGTGACAATGCCTTTGTCCAAAGCGACTTACAAATGAGGAATACAGCAAGCAAGTCATCATGAAGAGGCAAAAACAACACAAGTGCTCAAAATACAAAGTTCAGGCACTGCTCAGAGTAGCATAAGTCAGACAAGGGAGGATTAAAGGAAAATAAATTAATTATTTTGCTCACGGAAGAGATGAGTTTTCAGCTGTCTTTTGAATTTTGTCAGGGATTCTGCATTCCGGATGAGGGTGGGGAGATCATTCCACCAGCAAGGAACCGTGAATGAGAAAGTTCTGGAGAGTGATTTTGTGGCTTATCATCTGGTTAAAATGTGAGAAAGAGCTGTGTGTCATCAGCATAGCAATAGTAAAAGAAACCATGAGCCTGTATGATGGGTCCCAGTGATGTGGTGTAGATGGAGTAGAGGAGGGGTCCAAGCCCTGAACCCTGGGGGACCCCTGTGGTCAGCTGATGTGCTCTGGATACCTTGCTTCTCCATGCGACCCTGAAGGATCTACCTGTGAGATAGGACTCAAACCAGTGGAGAGGAGTACCTGTGATACTCAGGGATGAGAGGGTGGACAGAAGGATCTGATGATTCACAGTGTCGAAGGCAGCAGACAGATCCAGGAGAATGAGAACTGATGATTTGGAAGCAGCTTTCGCGATCCGCAGGGCTTCTGTGACCAACAGTAATGCCGTCTCGGTTGAATGCCCTTTCTTGAAGCCAGATTGGATATTCTGAGACAGGAAAGATGATATTTGGTTGAAAGCAACTCGTTCAAGTGTTTTCGCTATGAGTGGTAGGAGAGAGAACGGTCTGTAACTCTCTGAGTGATGTGTTTAGTGTTGTTTTTTTAAGCAGTGGAGTAACCCGAGCCTGCTTGAATGCTGCAGGGGAAATGCCAGTATGGAGGGAGAGTTGATGATGTGTGTGAGTGCTGGTAGAAGTGTGGGAGAGACGGCTTGTAGAAGGTGTGAGGGGACGGGGTCTAGAGGGCAGGTGGTAGGATGACTGGAGATTAGGCCCAAACTCGAGGCACGATGCGTCCACTGAAAGAGCAGATAAGACAGATCGCCAACTCTCTGGACCGATGCCAGAACCAGCAGAAGGGCCGTCTTTAAATTCATCAACTGGGTTCAGAGATGATCACGGCTCTATTGTGATCAAACTGTGAGTTCTCTCACTCAGCAGTAACATGTTTCCAGACCTCAACAGTGAGATCACAGCTGTGAAAACACTACGGAAATCATGTAATGTCACACTTAGAGCACAGCCCACTGACACCTCGCTGTAAAGAGAAATCTATTTATTATAAAAATTCTCATCATCTGGCAATGGAATTTTGCCAAATATTCCTTTCTTAAAATTAAACTGAACTAAAATAATCGTTAATGGAACCCAAAATAATTTTTTTTACAGTTCCCATCCCTGATCATTATCTCCTTTGTTTCTGCAAAACTGACTGCAGTCTCATAATTACTGCAAGCTGACAGGTAATTAGCAGCTTAAGAGAATAGATGATTTAATGAGAATGATCTAAAAGAGTAAAACTGTCCTCATTTTCTAGCCTGAACTCAACAACATGACCTTCAACTAAACCTTGCTGAGACAGAACTGCTCCTGGTCTCGGCCAACCCAACACTTCATCACAACTTCTCCACTCAGCTATTGGTGATCAGTTGAACTTCACAGACCACAGTGCTAGAACTGCAGATTAGCCTTATACAACATTAGGAGGATCAGGCCCTTCCTATCGGAGCTTCACAACTCCTTGCCCAAGCGCTTGTTCTCTCCAGACTGGACTATTGTAATGCTCTCAATGACTTGACTACAGAACAACCACTGGCTCTGCTCCTCTACACCTAAACTCACTACTCCAGACCGATGTGTCTCCAGAAGCTTGTGTTCTGCAATTGAACGGTGTCTTGTGGTGCGTCATCTCAAAGAGACACAGAATCACTTTCACAGACCTTCACCTGGACTGTTCCTGCTGGAGGAACGACCTGCCGAACTCAACCTGAGCTGATGAGGCTTTAGCCATCTTCAAGGAACGGCTGAAAACGCATATATTTCATCAACACTCGACCCATTAATACTCACACTTAATATTCTATATTACGATACATTACGAGCTCATGAAGGGGAACAAACATCTCAGGAAAGGAGACTTATTAAACACAACTGCAGAGGTTTTATCAAGACAATTATAGTAATTATTCAAAATGAAAAAAGATGCTAAAAACAGGAATGAACAGACAAGATCCAAGAATCCTCAAATCAGCTCCATCACACAGAGAGAGAGAGAGAGAGATTATACAGTCTGAGTCTGTCCATTACTGTATTAACCCTCTGAGGTCTGAGCTGTTTTCTGGGCCCTGGAGGTGTTCTGACATGCTCAGACATTTCTGGTTATTTCTGTTACTTGTGACATTTTCATGGCTAAAGTCTAATTACACTGTATTCAGCACAAACTCTGCTACAATAATATATCAGCAGCATGTATGTAAAAGTTTGTAGTTTTGAGATAATGACATTTATGCGTGGTTTTTGAAAATACAAAAAAAAATTCTCACTGAAATAAGGCCATGAAACCCATACTGATTATTTCTTCACAAGACTTTTGAAAATTGTATGACGTAGCCTAGAATATTTGCTGCAAAACTATGTGAAAATCACCCTGACTGCTCATTCAGATAAGACAATATATTGATTTAAAAATTTTACGACGTGTTTTGTGTGAAAAAGCCTTATGCGAGAGCTCATTAATATGTAAGCTTTTCTCACCTGAGAAAGACAAAGAACCTCCCCTAACGGCCCTATTAGGAGCTATCAGGCCCCTATCATTCTGAGCAACCTTGCACAATACTGTAAATGAGGAGATTTAAAAAATAATGGCTTTTAAATTGTTTGGATTTATTTACAACACAACATAATCCAAAGATACACAACAAATGCCAAAAAAGCACTTCAAAGACAGAGACCTTTGTGCCATTCCTAAAAACATTGTACATACCTTTCATTTCCAAGATTTTCACTTTACCATGTTCACGTACTGAGACTCATGTGAATGTTGAAGTCCTCAGTGGCATCTGGGACCTGAAAAAAAAAAAAGTGAACATACTGATATCAAGAGAAAGGCCTGCACGATTTTGGAAATAAATATTAGATTTTTCTGGTTAAAATTGCTTTTTAAAATTCCTTTTTAAAATTCACAGAATACACACACACACACACACGTTTCCAACGATATATAATATAATGAACACCAGGTTTGTTGTGCCTTGTAGGCATAAGGTATATGCGCAGTGCGGATAAAATAATAATAACAATAAATAACCTATAGCAGCCTATAAATCTTCCAAAAGAAGCTAGAGAAAAATATATTGATTATCATGTTACTTCAAATGTTTCCATCCGTTATGATGATATGAAATGAGATAATAATAAAAACATGAAGCCGTTTGGTGCGTTTTGCTTTCATCCAAAATATGATACATTCAAACGCGATCGCTTGCAAAATATGATACATTCAAACGCGATCACTCTCAAATATAAAACATTATGGTTACCATAAACATATCTATGTTTGAGCAGATATCCACAAACACAGTAAACACATATGATACATTCAAACGCGATCGCTTGCAAAATATGATACATTCAAACGCGATCGCTTGCAAAATATGATACATTCAAACGCGATCGCTTGCAAAATATGATACATTCAAACGCGATCACTCTCAAATATAAAACATTATGGTTACCATAAACATATCTATGTTTGAGCAGATATCCACAAACACAGTAAACACGGGTCTAAATATTATAATATTCCCCATATATCTAGCAACAGTTCAGCTGCAACGTGACATTTATGCAACAATAACAAACTAGGCTATGTAAGAATTTCTTACCTTATCTTTCTTGTCTTCAAATCGCGTTCTTCTTCTTCTGAGGTAGCCTAAATCCAATGTAAGCTCAGGCACGTCTTTCAAACTCGACGAAAAGTGAAGTGAAGTGTTTTGTTGTTGAGGTAACGAGCGCGTTCGCGTTCCATGTGGAGATTTGCATGTGAATATCTTTTGCGCGAGTAGGCGTGGCCAAATTAACTGTAATGAGCAAGCGTTTGAGAAGCTGGACATCTTGTTGGTTTTATACAAATTACTTAAACAGAGAATATTTGTTTTCGTTTTGAATCCGATCATTTAAAAGTACACACTTAAATGTTTATAAAGGTATATGGCTCATAAATGTGTGACAAGTATTCGCTGAGTTTTGTTTCAGTTTATAGACGTGCTCAAGAAAAAAAAGTTCACCGCGACGGAGAGGCAGAACGCACACCCTGTTTATTTTCTTTATTTTACAAAAGCACAATGTTTTGATTTGATTGTAAGTGGACACATACAAAAGGAGAAATATCACAGATTCTTTTTTTATATTTCTTTTTTCTGTATGACCATAAATGATGGAGTAATTTAAGTTTATAGTGCTACAATGTGGAGAAAATCCGGCAAAACGCGTCGGCGCGTTTGTCGACCTCAGAGGGTTAATATTATATTTAAAGCAGTTTACATATGAAGCGCAAGAGAATTACTTTCAACACTGTAGGCAAATATATCCATAAAATCCATATAAATGAAAATAAATCTGGCTTTTTATATGTAAAAAACTACAAGTCACTATAAGTTTTTTCTCTGTTTTCTGAGAAGAAAATAAAACGATGAACAATCCTCTGTAAGTTTTTGCTATTGTAAATATTGCTGCAGATTGGCTCTAAACTCATCAGTATTTTATTCTAATATTGTCGGCATCTCTATTTCCTCTGGGTGCTTCGAGTCCTTCCTCCCTGCAAAATAAAAGCATTGACTGACCTCTCGTATGTGTTTTTATCATGATTGCAGATTGTTCCAGATCAGATGAGTGTGAATCATCAGATTGTGTGCGGCTCAAAACTCACCAGCTCTTCTTGCACAGATGATCTGAAGAAGAATCACAGTAGGAGCAGCAAACACTGCGATCTCAACAATAATCACAATCACTGCAGGAAACATGAGAGGAAGAAGAGAAACTGTACATGACTGAAGTCAAGGGTATTCAACTATCAACAGTTATTGATGAAGCATTTACAGACTGACTGATAGTTTAATGTTATAAAGCTGTCAGTATAAATCGGGGGTCGGCAACCCGCGGCTCTAGAGCCGCATGCGGCTCTTAAGCGCCGCCCTAGTGGCTCCCTGGAGCTTTTTCAAAAATATGAAAATGGAAAAAATATTTTTTGTTTTAATATAATTTCTGTAGGAGGAAAAACATGACAAACATTCTTAAAACCCTTTCGCACGTACGATCACATCGGTGTGATTAGAACGGTCAGTGCATGACGTGATCAACTGCTAAATTCAAATGTGCTTTCGCGCGTTGGCTGGCGCTGAGCCAGAGACAGGCGCGCTCAGAGCTGTCATATAGCACAACTTTTCAGTGTTTTCAACCACATAATGTTTATTTTAGGTTTCAGACATATAAGTACTAAAAAAACAATACATTTAGAGTTTGTAAAATACACACTGATGTTAAAGGAAGAGGCAATAATAATCCTTTCCATTATAATTAGACACGTTTTATTCATATCAGATACACATTGTGTAAGTAACTTTAAAGTTTACTCTATTCTTCTCCCAGTTCACCAGCCACTTATTTTTATGTATTTCGGGAGAAGTGGATGAATTCACGTGTTGTAAATCCAACAGATCCGATTCTCTGAACTGCGTCTGCGGCACAAACTAAGATGGCGGCGCCCATCGCGCATACAGCTCAACTAACGCGATCGTTATAAAGGTGTTTAAACAACAAAACACTTCCACTTGCATATATTTGACAATCGGAATATCAGATATTTCATGCCATATCTAACAAATTTGTGAATATTTTGAATAAAAAAGGAAAAATGACATAAAAGCAGATCATCATTCATTCAGCTCTGTTGTTGCTGCGGTGTGTCACGTGACACGCAATGACGCGTCACCATGGAAACCATAAAGCGACACACGGTCGCCTTGAAAAACTCACGCTGGGGGGGTCAGTCAGAATATTTTAAACTTACGTGTGAAAGGGTTAAAGTTTTTCAACGTTGTAAAAATAATACACGAATAAATAAAACGAAACATAATAAATTAAAATTATAATGGAAGTTAAACTTAAAGCACCGTAGTCACGTGGTGCGTCATTCTCTCCAGGATGCGCTGCAGGGAAATAAACATTTAATCATGAATGCTCATTATGTAACGTTATTTGTAGCCTTCTTAATAAAGCTAATATAGACACTTACAGCATGTGTTGCCTTCATTATAAGGCTTATATAAGGCTTTTAATTTTTTGCGGCTCCAGACAGATTTTTATTTTATTTTTTTTGGTCCAATATGGCTCTTTCAACATTTTGGGTTGCCAACCCCTGGAATAAATGAACGTGTCGTACCTCTGTATAATGATACAGCATTCACACAGACTTCAGTTTCTGATGCTGTATCAGCTGGATCTGTGGATCACGTCTGTTAGTTCAGTTCAACACATATACACAACATCATCATCACATAATACTTCAGCTTCACATCACAGAAATGATGAATATGTGCACGAGTCTGTCATCTATTATCTTCTTACTTCACTCTCAAGCTGTCAGGAGGAGAATGACTATCGCCATTCACCAAAGATAAATCTATTTATACAGTGATCATGTGATCATGAACCTTGTGTAGGAGCTGCTGCTTTAGTTCGGCTTGATGTCTTCTCAGAGTTTGAGCTTCTGACTGGAATCAGTGTTGGTGAAGCGACTGGAGATGCAGAAGATGAATGTTCAGACGCATCACCTGTAGGACATTAACATCATATGTTCATATCGATCATGACCTGCAGTTTGTGTTCCATCATCACAGTTTACAGTGGCAGTAGTTGAGAAGAGACTGTACTGTATTACTGTATAACTGTATTACAGTGTTACTGTATAATTTATTCCTGGTTTATATGAGAGTGAAACACAGTTGAGCTTCTGCAAATAAACCTTCAGTTTGAATGAAGGACATAAGCCTTATAATTCCTAAAGCCGACCTCCTACATGGGTCATACTAGGCTTTAATACACTCTGATTTATGCAATATATCATGTATGACCCATGTAGGAGGCCAATATTGGGAATTATAAGGATTGTTATGCAGTTTATGACTTTGACCACTGATATTTTACAACTCCAAAACGTATGAAGCCATCAGAAAGAGTAGAGCCAATCTGTGGAAGTTTTCACAAATCTGTCAGAAAAGAGTGTTTTCTCACCTGAATACTTGACAGTGTATCTGACTGAGGTCTCAAGCTGATTTCTGAGAGTAAGCTGACATCTCCACTCTCTGTTGTCATCTTCATTCAGGAGTGTTGTAGTCAGACTGATGATACAGCGATCTGGAGCTGATGATGATGATATCTGATATCTGGAGTCTGTCTTCAGATCAACACCAGTCTGATTCACCCACAACAGCTCAAGTCCCTCAGAACTGACCCTAACATCACAGAAGAGATATGAATACAACTGACAGGAGAGAGTCACAGAGCGGCCTGGACTGATCTCAGTCTGTGAGGATGAAGATGATGATGATGATGATGAGGATGATGATGATGACACTGAAACTGAACACAAGACACAAATCACATACTCTTCAATCATCATCTGAGTTTAAAGGGAGAATCTGCACTTTTTAAATTGATCACTAATCATAAACTTACCATGAAGAACATACAGAAAAACAAAAGCAACAGGTTCTTGTTCTCCATTCACATATTGTCTGCAGTTGTATAATCCATAATCTTCTACTGTGACGTTCTTGATGTTCAGAGAGCAGTCAGACTCCAGACTCAGTCTCTCATGTCTCTCTGTGTCTTTATTCTTCATCCCTCGATAAATCAGTTCAACTACTGAATCTTCTAACCCTGAATCACTGTTCTCGTTTTTTTCCCATACAGCTGATTTGCAGTCAGAAAGAACATTACAGGACAGAGATACATTTTCACCAGAACTGATGAACACATGAGTCTTAGTCACTCCACTGGTTCCTGAAACACAGTATATCTCAGTGATCATTATGATATATATTAATAAATGAAACCATAAAACACACCAGCATAAAAAGCAGTTTTAAATCATAGTATTTTTTCCTGACTTAAAGCAAACAACACACTCTCCAGAATAAACTATTAGTCTTTATCAGAGAGCTGTTCAAATCACTGACACACTCTTAATATGAAGATAATTCTTCATCATCAGATGTTTGAGTGACACTATGTCCAGTATCAGGAATAATACAGTATGATCTGTGTGTATCAATACACAACTCTGAGATCACAACGTGAATGTGTGCAAGAATAAACTGAGCATGTTCAAATGAACTCTTTCCAGACTAATTCCACTAAATGTCTTTAGAGAAAATACAGATTTCTTTACCTGTGAGAAGTGAAGAGAGAATGATCAGTCCCAGCAGACACAGATCACACTTATCAGCCATTTTCTGTTTCTGTCAGTCTTGCTCTTCATTATATATAGTTACAGCTCCTCCTTTAAACATCATCAGCTCCTCCTGTGGTTATTAACTTCCTTTCATCTGACCAACCGAGTGTTTAAATGCGTTGCTATATAGTGACACTATACCAGTGTAACTTTGTCCTCTCTGTAGATTGGGATCATATAGACTCTGAACTGTGTACTTTAACACTGAGGATTTTGCTCTGTGGTCTTGAATGGTCTTGACTCTGAGTGACACTCAACTTTCCTCTACAGATGTATAGATGCTACAATTTGTTAATAGTTGCAATAGTTGTTCTCGAAATAAAAGAGAATGTGTGAAAAGTAGCTGGTTGAAAATGAAATAAAATGTTCAAATGAAGATGTGTTGAATTTGCAGGGCGAGCTCAAACTAAAGCCTAGTTTGAGCTTGGCCTGCGAACTTAAGGGTCATAGGAAGAGAGTGTATGTGTGTAGCTATAGTTACATGACATGTTTAGGGGTGTTTAAACCACATGTGTTTTTGAAGAGAGCTTGGAGCATCTCTTGCTTCACAGATAGAAAAGGTGTGAAGCCGAAGAGAGGACAAAGGGGCTGAAACAGGAACTTTTCATATAGAGCTTTTGGTGTGTGTGCTGCATAAGACAAGGGTGATACGATCTGTAGATAATCTGAATATGTGCTTTCACAAGCTTACGTTAATGAAAGTCCCAAGCATTACCTTATACGGGAATTAACTGTACTAAGGCCTTCTTGCAAGAATAAAGTACTTCAAAGACAAGTGGGTTTGCTTTTCACTGCAGTCTCACCACTAAATAGATCATTTCTGCAACAAGCGTGACAGCACCAACATGTGTGTTAGATGGTTTAAAAAGGCTTGTGTAGATAGTTCAGACATCAAATGAAGGAGATCTGGTCTGGGTCTCTTTGATTAACTCAGATAAGAAAATAAACAAACAGGCACACAGAGCACGATCGCCTTGGCAGAAGGCAAAACAAAACAAAACAGACAGTATTAATCTCTTGGCTTCGACGGGAACAGCGTGCGCGTGTGTCACGTGGAGACCCAGACTTCTCTCTCTCTCTGAGAAGCCCGCGGCTTTTATCCGCTCTCTCCACGGCAATTACTGGAATTATAAACAGGTGTTAATCATTCCCTCATTCCCCAACTCACATCACGCTGATCTCCCGACAGTTCTTCCGACTGCAGACCGTGCTAAACCACGCCCCCTCTGCCACATACCCCCACCGCCCGACTCAGGCCAGGGAGCCGTCCGAATATTCAGGTACAAACCTGCGATAATATCCCGTCAGCCCCAGGAACTGTCTCACCTCCTTTTTGGTCTTGGGCCTCGGGCACGTCGCAATTGCTGCAGTCTTGTCAATTTGGGGACGCACCTGCCCGTGGCCCAAGTGGAAGCCCAGATACCTAACTTCTACTCGCCAAATCGCGCACTTCTTCGGGTTGGCCGTGAGCCCCGCTTGCCTCAGCGACCTCAGGACCGCCCGCACATGCTCCATATGCCGCTGCCAGTCATTACTGTAAATGACGATATCGTCCAAGTAAGCAGCGGCATGCAGTGTGGGGCCGGAGGATCCGGTCCATGAGGCGCTGGAAGGTTGCGGGAGCCCCGAACAAGCCGAAAGGAAGGGTCAAAAATTGGTGTAATCCAAACAGCGTAGTAAAGGCAGTTTTCTCTTTGGATAATGGTGACAGGGGGATCTGTCAATATCCCTTAGTTAAATCCAATGTCGAATAAAATCGAGCAGTGCCTAGCCGATCAAGCAACTCGTCTACCCGAGGCATTGGATACGCGTCAAACTTTGACATGGCATTGACTTTTCTGTAGTCGACACAGAACCGGATGGAGCCGTCGGTCTTGGGAACCAAGACTATCGGGCTAGCCCAGTCGCTGTGGGACTCCTCGATTACCCCCAATTTGAGCATTGACTCCAATTCTTCCTGAACAACTTTTTTCTTGTGTTCAGGCAGTCTATAAGGCCGACTGCAAACTACCACGACTGGCTCAGTCTCAACATGGTGCTGAATTAACTTTGTGCGGCCAGGCAGAGGCGAGAACACGTTCAGAGAATTCCTTTTGCAACTTGGCTACGTCAGCGAGCTGTGACGGAGAGAGGTGGTCTCCACTAGGGGCCAGAGCGAGGGATTGGCGTTTAACATTCGCCTCTGGCCCGAGATCCTCCTTCTCGCCAATCACCGTCGCAAGCATCGCTGACTGTACTTCGTTCAACTTTTTAAGGAGGTTTAGATGGTAAATCTGACATGCTCCATCTCTGTCTGAACGACGAACCTCATATTTGAGATTACCAATGCGTCGTGTGACCTCAAAGGGCCCTTGCCACTTTGCCAATAATTTAGAGCTAGTCGTTGGGAGTAATACGAGTACTTTATCTCCTGGTGCAAAGCTTGGTTCCCCTATTGTACAGTCGAGCTTGTTTGTCCTGGGCCTGGAGCAAATTCTCCATAGAGAGCCACCCTAAAGTGTGGAGATTTGCTCGCAGGTCCAGGACATACTGAATTTCGTTTGTGCTGTTTGACGGTCCGTCCTCCCAAGTCTCCTTAACCCTCTGAGGTCTGAGCTGTTTTCTGGGCCCTGGAGGTGTTCTGACATGCTCTGACATTTCTGATTATTTCTGTTACTTGTGACATTTTCATGGCTAAAGTCTAATTACACTATATTCAGCACAAACTCTGCTACAATAATATATCAGCAGCATGTATGTAAAAGTTTGTAGTTTTGAGATAATGACATTTATGCGTGGTTTGTGAAAATACAAAAAAAAATTCTCACTGAAATAAGGCCATGAAACTCATACTGATTATTTCTTCACAAGACTTTTGAAAATTGTATGACGTAGCCTAGAATATTTGCTCTAAAACTATGTGAAAAATCACCCGGACTGCTCATTCAGATAAGACAATATATTGATTTAAAATTTTTACGACGTGTTTTGTGTGAAAAAGCTTTATGCGGAGGTCATTAATATGTAAGCTTTTCACACCTGAGAAAGACAAAGACCCTCCCTAACGGCCCTATTAGGAGCTATCAGGCCCTGTCATTCTGAGCAACCTTGCACAATACTGTAAATGAGGAGATTTAAAAAAGAATGGCTTTTAACCTGTTAAGCTGCAACCCCACTTGTGAAAAATCCCCAGAAATGACATACCCAAACTGAAACAGATACAGTTCATGAACCCTTTGCACTAAAAGCACAAGTATGATCTCGTTTGAAAGCTGACACCTGGCAGTTTATTGTAAATGTAGAATTATTGTCATAATGAAAAAAATTGTTATAAATAGCTTCAAAGTTTTGTAAAGTTATTAGAAATTAATTTTTATGAAACATCCTCATGAAAATAAAATTGAAGTTGGCACTGTAGCAATCTAGAAATGCACTACAGCTAAAGCCACGTCTAAACATTTTATGTTTAAAATCTGAAGATAATAAGTCCAAAACTCTGTATTTAGTTAAATGTTTTTCAAGACCATGTCAAATGACTTTATTTTGATTTGACGCTAAAATGCTACTGATGTTTATTGTCATCTTCTAACCATCTATCCAGTATATTGTCTCTATTGTTTTGCAAAACAATCCCCATTCAGTGTCAGTCTCCCCATGCACACATTCACACCTCTCCAGCCTGGTTATGGCTCTAAATATGCATTTCTTTTGTCTGCATTATAGTTACTAACGACTGGCTATTCACAGGCTATTCATATGGTTTCAGTCCCTAATTTCTTTTCTCAAAGTTCACCTCACATTTTAAACTGTATCAAATGCATTTCTTGAATAAAGAAACATTTCAGTAAGCATTCAAAAAATAATAAAAGTATAACTTCTAGGTGGCAGGTGCACCTAGGGCTAGCTAGCATGTTAGCTTAGCACACCATCAATACACGACAATTTATGAGATTAAAACCATGTTTGTGCTCCAAACTTACTTCATAACGCAAGTCGAGTATTTTAAATAATCTTCTGTGATCTAATTTGGCTTCAGATAAAAAAATCAGACAGAAAATATACTATTGGATAGTGTTCTGCACAATGATAGTCTATACAGATTAGCATTACATTATAAATATAATCTATTATTATGAAAATACCTGGCATGGCTTGAAAAACACAGGTAACTCAAATATCATTGCAATCATGTTTATTGTCTTCAAAACATCTTTATCTGCATGTTACAGCGCGATCTCTGTAGCTTTGTGTGTATCAGTGACGTCCTGGAATGTCACATGATCATGGCTCTTCTTCATGTTCTATATATGGACTATTATTGTGCATGTAGCGCCCTCAGGCTATTGGTATGAATTGAAAACACAGTATCAGAGTACCAAACGCTCATAAAGATTACATCGACGCATTTGGGTATAAATTCAATAAATATTATTCCTGTCTATAGAAATATGATGTAAATCTATGAGAATCTATCAATATTTCTCCAAATCTGCACATTTTTGAGCTAAAGCCCTGAGGGACGTTGTTTTGTGTATCGCTGTCATGACGACAGCACAGAGTTTTTTATGAATGAAAGCGGCTGACGCGCATAATTCATATTAAAGGTATCGACTCATTTTTTCATTTCATAACTCCTGACACAAATTAAGACATAACTGTCACTATGAGTTTCTCAGAATACAATAGTGGTCAAATACTGAAACTTGAGTATTATATCTTTTTAATTATGTATAGTTTGTCAAGGTATAACATTAAATCTGATAGTAATTTTGAATTAAATAAATAAATAACGCTTCAGTGCGCGGGCGCACTGGCAACGGTTAACAGATTAAATTGTTTGGATTTATTTACAACACAACATAATCCAAAGATACACAACAAATGCAAAAAAAGCACTTATTGAAAACAATGATCCAAAGACAGAGACCTTTGTGTCATTCCTAAAAACATTGTACATACCTTTCATTTCCAAGGTGTTTGATTTTCACTTTACCATGTTCATGTACAGAGACTCATGTGAATGTTGAAGACCTCAGTGGCATCTGGGCCCTGAAAAAAAAAAAGTGAACATACTGAAATCAAGAGAAAGGCCTGCACGATTTTGGAAATAAATATTAGATTTTTCTGGTTAAAATTGCTTTTTAAAATTTACAGAATACACACACACACACACACAAATGTTTCCAACAATATATAATATAATGAACACCAGGTTTGTTGTGCCTTGTAGGCATAAGCTATGCGCAGTGCTGGATAAAATAATAATAACAATTTCAGTACACAGTTTCAGTAATAATAATAACAGTTTCAGTAACAACTAAGCTAGAGAAAAATATATTGATTATCATGTTACTTCAAATGTTTCCATTCGTTATGATGATATGAAATGAGATAATTTCAAATGCGATCGCGCTGCAAAATATGATACATTCAAACGCGATCGCGCTGCAAAATATGATACATTCAAACGCGATCGCGCTGCAAAATATGATACATTCAAACGCGATCCTGTCAAATATAAAACATTATGGTTACCATATACATATCTACGTTTGAGCAGATATCCACAAACACAGTAACAGTAAACACTAGGGCTGTACTCAACCAAAGAAAATCTTGGTCGACTGAAGTCCTGAAATTTTCGACTAAAAATCGACTAAAATCGACTAAAAATGACGTTAGAAAAAAAAAAGTTAAATTAATTAGATGCGCACTGTGCGCAGTACTTGGTAGCCTTGTTGTCCGCCTAAATGAATCATAAATAAACAAACAACTAGTAGGCTATTTGCAGTATATTAAATCGTTTTTGACCTAATTATTTTGCACTGAAATGAGTCTGACACTTGAGTCTGTCAGCTCTGACAGCGCTGCATCACGTGCACCTGCGCAATATCATAGCTTATGATTTCCGAAAATAGTACTATGTTGTCAACTAGTGATATCATCACAAGAACTGTTGAGGAATATGCAACATAATTTAGACAATTATTTTTGTCATATGTTATAATAATAAGTTATAACTGTCAGACACTATCATTTCACCGTGCAACAAACCAGATCAAGAGCAGAAACGAAATAAAGTGCATAACTGAAAAATAGGCTCAAAACTAACACAACCAACAGCACAGCGCAATTGCGCATTAGGCTCCAAATAAAAAATAAAAAAGTTAGGTTATCACACTAAAACATTGAAATATGCAAATTCTGATATGTTCATATAGCCTACTCAAAACAGACAGGGCAAGCTAACGCAGACAAGTGAGCTTACCACTTTTAGATGATATGTCATGTTTGTCGTCGAGCTGTGGAAAACTTGCTTGCAAACTTTGCATTCGACCTTTTTCCTGTTATCAATTTTAACAAAATGCTGCCACACTGTCGATTTCTTTGTTGTTGACATGTTAGAAGAGGACTGACTATTAAACACTCTCACAATTAAATAAATAATATTCAGCATCAAACCTTCTATGCTCGACGCTCTCTCTTGGGTTGGGCTAATCCAAAAAAGATGAAAACAAGGGGGGTGTTTTGAAGACAGACTCTTACAGTGAAACAAGGGTACTCTGAAAACACCCCCATTAGCAGTTAGTGCTTTCCACCTGATGAAATGAGCGCGCCTCAGCGCGGCAAAACTGATGAAATAAACGCGGCAGAAAATCGACCAATCAGAATTTTGGTCGAACCAGAACGTATCGACCAATTAATCGACTAATCGACTAGGACAGTACAGCCCTAGTAAACACGGGTCTAAATATTATATTATTCCCCCATATATCTAGCAACAGTTCAACTGCAATGTGACATTTATGCAACAATAACAAACTAATATGTAAGAATTTCTTACCTTACATCTTTCTTGTCTTCAAATCGCGTTCTTCTTCTTCTGAGGTAGCCTAAATCCAATGTAAGCTCAGGCGCGTCTTTCAAACTCGACGAAAAGTGAAGTGAAGTGAAGTGGTGTTTTGTTGTTGAGGTTATGAGCGAGTTCGCGTTCCATGTGGAGATTTGCATGTCAATCTCTTTTGCGCGAGTGGGCGTGGCCAAATTAAATCTAATGAGCAAGCGTTTGAGAAGCTGGACATCTTGTTGGTTTTATACAAATTACTTAAACAGAGAATATTTGTTTTCGTTTTGAATTCGATCATTTAAAAGTACACACTTATATGTTTATAAAGGTATATGGCTCATAAATGTGTGACAAGTATTCGCTGAGTTTTGTTTCAGTTTATAGACGTGCTCAAGAAAACAAAGTTCACCGCGACGGAGAGGCAGAACGCACACCCTGATTATTTTCTTTATTTTACAAAAGCACAATGTTTTGATTTGATTGTAAGTGGACACATACAAAAGTAGAAATATCAGAGATTCTTTTTTTATATTTCTTTTTTCTGTATGACCATAAATGACGGAGAAATTTAAGTTTATAGTGCTACAATGTGAAGAAAATCCTCAGAGGGTTAACGACGTCCAGCACCCCACTGGGGTTGGCGGCCGTAAAGGAGCTCGAAGGGGGAAAACCCCGTGGAGGCTTGCGGGACCTCACGTACCGTGAACAAAAGGGGTTCCAGCCACTTATCCCAATTTTTGGCGTCCTCGTGAACAAACTTCCGAATCATGAATGTCAACGTGCGATTAAATCGCTCCACCAGACCGTCTGTTTCTGCAAGGCCGTTTTTTTTGGTTTTCTTGTTTTTTTTCTATTTCTTATGTCATCTGAGTCATTGCCCTATTGAATCCTGATCTGTCCCTGCCATGGATGCTCTGTCTGTGGTTTGGACATGGCGAGCCAATCATTTACATTTAGTCATTTAGCAGATGCCTGTCACAGTGTCTGGTTGGTGCACCCTGGGTGTCCACTAGAGGTCTCTTCCCCATACCGTCACCACCACATCATGAACTGCATTTCCCATAATCCTTTGTCTGAACTCATCACTGATCATTACACACAGCTGTTCCCATCTGTCTATTTATACCCTGTCTGTTTCAGTTATTGTCATGGAGTCCTTATTTGATGTCAGATTGCACTTCTGAGTTCCATTCCTGTTTTGTTTCTTGTTTTTGGACTGTCTTTGTATGGATTTTGACCCTTTGCCTGGCTGGTCTATGATTACGGATTACCCCATTAAACTGCACATGGATCTTACTCTTTTTGTGTGCATCCCGTGACAATGCCTTTGTCCAAAGCGACTTACAAATGAGGAATACAGCAAGCGAGTCATCATGAAGAGGCAAAAACAACACAAGTGCTCAAAATACAAAGTTCAGGCACTGCTCAGAGTAGCATAAGTCAGACAAGGGAGGATTAAAGGAAAATAAATTAATTATTTTGCTCACGGAAGAGATGAGTTTTCAGCTGTCTTTTGAATTTTGTCAGGGATTCTGCATTCCGGATGAGGGTGGGGAGATCATTCCACCAGCAAGGAACCGTGAATGAGAAAGTTCTGGAGAGTGATTTTGTGGCTTATCATCTGGTTAAAATGTGAGAAAGAGCTGTGTGTCATCAGCATAGCAATAGTAAAAGAAACCATGAGCCTGTATGATGGGTCCCAGTGATGTGGTGTAGATGGAGTAGAGGAGGGGTCCAAGCCCTGAACCCTGGGGGACCCCTGTGGTCAGCTGATGTGCTCTGGATACCTTGCTTCTCCATGCGACCCTGAAGGATCTACCTGTGAGATAGGACTCAAAGCAGTGGAGAGGAGTACCTGTGATACTCAGGGATGAGAGGGTGGACAGAAGGATCTGATGATTCACAGTGTCGAAGGCAGCAGACAGATCCAGGAGAATGAGAACTGATGATTTGGAAGCAGCTTTCGCGATCCGCAGGGCTTCTGTGACCAACAGTAATGCCGTCTCGGTTGAATGCCCTTTCTTGAAGCCAGATTGGATATTCTGAGACAGGAAAGATGATATTTGGTTGAAAGCAACTCGTTCAAGTGTTTTCGCTATGAGTGGTAGGAGAGAGAACGGTCTGTAACTCTCTGAGTGATGTGTTTAGTGTTGTTTTTTTAAGCAGTGGAGTAACCCGAGCCTGCTTGAATGCTGCAGGGGAAATGCCAGTATGGAGGGAGAGTTGATGATGTGTGTGAGTGCTGGTAGAAGTGTGGGAGAGACGGCTTGTAGAAGGTGTGAGGGGACGGGGTCTAGAGGGCAGGTGGTAGGATGACTGGAGATTAGGCCCAAACTCGAGGCACGATGCGTCCACTGAAAGAGCAGATAAGACAGATCGCCAACTCTCTGGACCGATGCCAGAACCAGCAGAAGGGCCGTCTTTAAATTCATCAACTGGGTTCAGAGATGATCACGGCTCTATTGTGATCAAACTGTGAGTTCTCTCACTCAGCAGTAACATGTTTCCAGACCTCAACAGTGAGATCACAGCTGTGAAAACACTACGGAAATCATGTAATGTCACACTTAGAGCACAGCCCACTGACACCTCGCTGTAAAGAGAAATCTATTTATTATAAAAATTCTCATCATCTGGCAATGGAATTTTGCCAAATATTCCTTTCTTAAAATTAAACTGAACTAAAATAATCGTTAATGGAACCCAAAATAATTTTTTTTACAGTTCCCATCCCTGATCATTATCTCCTTTGTTTCTGCAAAACTGACTGCAGTCTCATAATTACTGCAAGCTGACAGGTAATTAGCAGCTTAAGAGAATAGATGATTTAATGAGAATGATCTAAAAGAGTAAAACTGTCCTCATTTTCTAGCCTGCACTGTGTTTCACAAACAACAGTCTATTTTAGCCCATTATGGCTCATGTCGGAAGTCACTTTTAGGAACTGAATGGCTTAGATCAGAACTATTTCACAATGACAGTATGTATGAAGCCAGAGTCAAAATTAATCTCTGAAAGTTTTGTCTGTTTTCTCACCTGAACTCTTGACAGTGTATGTGTCTGTGGTCTTGATTTCTATTTTATTTTCAATTGCTATTCGAATTTCACTATTTTATTTGAGTAAACTACTTAAAGTTTCTATTTCTCTTACAAGACTTTGTGGTAATTTTAGTCTGTTCATAAGCACACCAATATTGAGATAAGGGTTTATTGAAATAAAGTTAATAATATTCAGAGGCTACTTAGAGAGATCTAATAATAAACTAACCCAGGACCCCTCCCGCTTAAATCTAAGGGAGAGGGCGCTACATGTGTATATGTTAAAGTATCATGAACCATGTAATACACATGTTGGCGCTGTCACACTCCTGACAATCTGAGTGTGTAAATCATGCTAGAGTTGATATTTATTGACACTATACCACAGTTAAGTGTCTTTACATGTGGGTGAAACATGTCTGAGAAGTGCATATTGTGAACCGCACTGGCTCAACACACATCTACTCTGAACACAAGGATATTCTTTTGCACACGAGAGCATTACTGTTAGTTTCACTTTCTTATTTTAGCAGTTTCCTGCATGCCCTTAAATTCTAGAAATAAAATCATTACATTATTAGCGATAAAATTGTTTTGTTACTTAAAAGTTATCCACTATCCATGACTCCTGAATTATGAAACACTTTTTAAAGTATTTTAAAAGTAATTATTAGCATCAGTTCCAGTTTGGTCAAACGGAAAGTATTTGCACACACTACATGAGCGTCTCTAAAGAAGAGATTAATCTGTCTCAGGGAGTGTTTCTACACATGCAGGGGCGTCGCACCCATGGGGGATGTGGGGGTTTGAACACACACACTTTTCCTGGTGAGAGGGTTTGGTCAGAGACCGTTTCTCTGGCCGCTCTGTGTCTGCGCTCGCTATGGCTGTGCCTCCTCTCCCCCTCCCTCTCAAACATGACACCGGCTCTGAGTGTGACCGGCTGATGATTGGCTGTTCTGCCTTAAGTCCTCTCTTGGTGTGTTAGATTTATCGGTCAGCTTGTGCTGAGGAGGCGGGAACTTATGGTTATGGTTATTTACATCTCCCTTTTCCAGGTACTTTGAATTAGTGTTTATGCTTTCGAGGTTTTTAAATAAGCTTGATATGTGTTTGGGAAGATATTCTGTTTATGTTTTGTTGACGTGTCGAGAATTTCTGTATTATATTTCGTCTTTTAGACTAATGCTAATTAGTTCAGCTTGCATTATTCAGAGTGAAGTACAGCTTCCAGTCTAGTAGTGAAATTGTTGCTGTTCTTCAAGGGATGACCCTAGAGGTCTGTGGTCTCTTTGACCAAGTCGAAACAGTTGCCCGACTCCTCCTAGTTGAGCCTGTGTCATCAGCAGAGTCAGAAAGGAGTTTCCGGAGGCTGAAAGCATGTCTACGCAGCACCATGCCCCAAACCCGCCTCAACAGTGTTACTGTGTGCCATGTACATAAAGACAAGCTGGACAGGGTAAACAGAAAAAAGATTGCTGAACAGTTTGTCTCCTGTAAGGAGGGCAGAAAGAGCACTTTTGGTTCTTTTAAATGAGAGGTAGTTGGTCATATGTTCATTGGTCAGTTGGTTTTTGTTGGTTACATATATATTATATATATATTGTTCTTAATATATGTTGTTTGTATATCTGGAGTTTTTAACAAAAATAGTTTCCCCCTGGGATTATTAAAGTATTTTCTGATTCTGATTCTTTAGCAAGTCTACTGTTGTGTATTTTCACAACAGAGTTTTGACTTTTTTGGAAGCAACAGGAATCGCCTCCAGCCGGCCCACTACCACGCATGCCTGGCAAGGAATCACTCCTCTAATCTATCTGGAGGAGATTCCTCTTTACCACCGGCCATGGCAAGGGTCATCATGTCCAACTCTTGGAGAGAGGGAGGAGACAGGCTTACTTAAAACATCGTCTCAACTCTCCTCAGAGATAGACCGGGCCAACAACATGACCTTCAACTAAACCTTGCTGAGACAGAACTGCTCCTGGTCTCGGCCAACCCAACACTTCATCACAACTTCTCCACTCAGCTATTGGTGATCAGTTGAACTTCACAGACCACAGTGCTAGAACTGCAGATTAGCCTTATACAACATTAGGAGGATCAGGCCCTTCCTATCGGAGCTTCACAACTCCTTGCCCAAGCGCTTGTTCTCTCCAGACTGGACTATTGTAATGCTCTCAATGACTTGACTACAGAACAACCACTGGCTCTGCTCCTCTACACCTAAACTCACTACTCCAGACCGATGTGTCTCCAGAAGCTTGTGTTCTGCAATTGAACGGTGTCTTGTGGTGCGTCATCTCAAAGAGACACAGAATCACTTTCACAGACCTTCACCTGGACTGTTCCTGCTGGAGGAACGACCTGCCGAACTCAACCTGAGCTGATGAGGCTTTAGCCATCTTCAAGGAACGGCTGAAAACGCATATATTTCATCAACACTCGACCCATTAATACTCACACTTAATATTCTATATTACGATACATTACGAGCTCATGAAGGGGAACAAACATCTCAGGAAAGGAGACTTATTAAACACAACTGCAGAGGTTTTATCAAGACAATTATAGTAATTATTCAAAATGAAAAAAGATGCTAAAAACAGGAATGAACAGACAAGATCCAAGAATCCTCAAATCAGCTCCATCACACAGAGAGAGAGAGAGAGAGATTATACAGTCTGAGTCTGTCCATTACTGTATTAATATTATATTTAAAGCAGTTTACATATGAAGCGCAAGAGAATTACTTTCAACACTGTAGGCAAATATATCCATAAAATCCATATAAATGAAAATAAATCTGGCTTTTTATATGTAAAAAACTACAAGTCACTATAAGTTTTTTCTCTGTTTTCTGAGAAGAAGAAAATAAAACAATGAACAATCCTCTGTAAGTTTTTGCTATTGTAAATATTGCTGCAGATTGGCTCTAAACTCATCAGTATTTTATTCTAATATTGTCGGCATCTCTATTTCCTCTGGGTGCTTCGAGTCCTTCCTCCCTGCAAAATAAAAGCATTGACTGACCTCTCGTATGTGTTTTTATCATGATTGCAGATTGTTCCAGATCAGATGAGTGTGAATCATCAGATTGTGTGCGGCTCAAAACTCACCAGCTCTTCTTGCACAGATGATCTGAAGAAGAATCACAGTAGGAGCAGCAAACACTGCGATCTCAACAATAATCACAATCACTGCAGGAAACATGAGAGGAAGAAGAGAAACTGTACATGACTGAAGTCAAGGGTATTCAACTATCAACAGTTATTGATGAAGCATTTACAGACTGACTGATAGTTTAATGTTATAAAGCTGTCAGTATAAATCGGGGGTCGGCAACCCGCGGCTCTAGAGCCGCATGCGGCTCTTAAGCGCCGCCCTAGTGGCTCCCTGGAGCTTTTTCAAAAATATGAAAATGGAAAAAATATTTTTTGTTTTAATATAATTTCTGTAGGAGGAAAAACATGACAAACATTCTTAAAACCCTTTCGCACGTACGATCACATCGGTGTGATTAGAACGGTCAGTGCATGACGTGATCAACTGCTAAATTCAAATGTGCTTTCGCGCGTTGGCTGGCGCTGAGCCAGAGACAGGCGCGCTCAGAGCTGTCATATAGCACAACTTTTCAGTGTTTTCAACCACATAATGTTTATTTTAGGTTTCAGACATATAAGTACTAAAAAAACAATACATTTAGAGTTTGTAAAATACACACTGATGTTAAAGGAAGAGGCAATAATAATCCTTTCCATTATAATTAGACACGTTTTATTCATATCAGATACACATTGTGTAAGTAACTTTAAAGTTTACTCTATTCTTCTCCCAGTTCACCAGCCACTTATTTTTATGTATTTCGGGAGAAGTGGATGAATTCACGTGTTGTAAATCCAACAGATCCGATTCTCTGAACTGCGTCTGCGGCACAAACTAAGATGGCGGCGCCCATCGCGCATACAGCTCAACTAACGCGATCGTTATAAAGGTGTTTAAACAACAAAACACTTCCACTTGCATATATTTGACAATCGGAATATCAGATATTTCATGCCATATCTAACAAATTTGTGAATATTTTGAATAAAAAAGGAAAAATGACATAAAAGCAGATCATCATTCATTCAGCTCTGTTGTTGCTGCGGTGTGTCACGTGACACGCAATGACGCGTCACCATGGAAACCATAAAGCGACACACGGTCGCCTTGAAAAACTCACGCTGGGGGGGTCAGTCAGAATATTTTAAACTTACGTGTGAAAGGGTTAAAGTTTTTCAACGTTGTAAAAATAATACACGAATAAATAAAACGAAACATAATACATTAAAATTATAATGGAAGTTAAACTTAAAGCACCGTAGTCACGTGGTGCGTCATTCTCTCCAGGATGCGCTGCAGGGAAATAAACATTTAATCATGAATGCTCATTATGTAACGTTATTTGTAGCCTTCTTAATAAAGCTAATATAGACACTTACAGCATGTGTTGCCTTCATTATAAGGCTTATATAAGGCTTTTAATTTTTTGCGGCTCCAGACAGATTTTTTTTTTTTTTTTTTTGGTCCAATATGGCTCTTTCAACATTTTGGGTTGCCAACCCCTGGTATAAATGAACGTGTCGTACCTCTGTATAATGATACAGCATTCACACAGACTTCAGTTTCTGATGCTGTATCAGCTGGATCTGTGGATCACGTCTGTTAGTTCAGTTCAACACATATACACAACATCATCATCACATAATACTTCAGCTTCACATCACAGAAATGATGAATATGTGCACGAGTCTGTCATCTATTATCTTCTTACTTCACTCTCAAGCTGTCAGGAGGAGAATGACTATCGCCATTCACCAAAGATAAATCTATTTATACAGTGATCATGTGATCATGAACCTTGTGTAGGAGCTGCTGCTTTAGTTCGGCTTGATGTCTTCTCAGAGTTTGAGCTTCTGACTGGAATCAGTGTTGGTGAAGCGACTGGAGATGCAGAAGATGAATGTTCAGACGCATCATCTGTAGGACATTAACATCATATGTTCATATCGATCATGACCTGCAGTTTGTGTTCCATCATCACAGTTTACAGTGGCAGTAGTTGAGAAGAGACTGTACTGTATTACTGTATAACTGTATTACAGTGTTACTGTATAATTTATTCCTGGTTTATATGAGAGTGAAACACAGTTGAGCTTCTGCAAATAAACCTTCAGTTTGAATGAAGGACATAAGCCTTATAATTCCTAAAGCCGACCTCCTACATGGGTCATACTAGGCTTTAATACACTCTGATTTATGCAATATATCATGTATGACCCATGTAGGAGGCCAATATTGGGAATTATAAGGATTGTTAAGCAGTTTATGACTTTGACCACTGATATTTTACAACTCCAAAACGTATGAAGCCATCAGAAAGAGTAGAGCCAATCTGTGGAAGTTTTCACAAATCTGTCAGAAAAGAGTGTTTTCTCACCTGAATACTTGACAGTGTATCTGACTGAGGTCTCAAGCTGATTTCTGTGAGTAAGCTGACATCTCCACTCTCTGTTGTCATCTTCATTCAGGAGTGTTGTAGTCAGACTGATGATACAGCGATCTGGAGCTGATGATGATGATATCTGATATCTGGAGTCTGTCTTCAGATCAACACCAGTCTGATTCACCCACAACAGCTCAAGTCCCTCAGAACTGACCCTAACATCACAGAAGAGATATGAATACAACTGACAGGAGAGAGTCACAGAGCGGCCTGGACTGATCTCAGTCTGTGAGGATGAAGATGATGATGATGATGATGAGGATGATGATGATGACACTGAAACTGAACACAAGACACAAATCACATACTCTTCAATCATCATCTGAGTTTAAAGGGAGAATCTGCACTTTTTAAATTGATCACATAATCATAAACTTACCATGAAGAACATACAGAAAAACAAAAGCAACAGGTTCTTGTTCTCCATTCACATATTGTCTGCAGTTGTATAATCCATAATCTTCTACTGTGACGTTCTTGATGTTCAGAGAGCAGTCAGACTCCAGACTCAGTCTCTCATGTCTCTCTGTGTCTTTATTCTTCATCCCTCGATAAATCAGTTCAACTACTGAATCTTCTAACCCTGAATCACTGTTCTCGTTTTTTTCCCATACAGCTGATTTGCAGTCAGAAAGAACATTACAGGACAGAGATACATTTTCACCAGAACTGATGAACACATGAGTCTTAGTCACTCCACTGGTTCCTGAAACACAGTATATCTCAGTGATCATTATGATATATATTAATAAATGAAACCATAAAACACACCAGCATAAAAAGCAGTTTTAAATCATAGTATTTTTTCCTGACTTAAAGCAAACAACACACTCTCCAGAATAAACTATTAGTCTTTATCAGAGAGCTGTTCAAATCACTGACACACTCTTAATATGAAGATAATTCTTCATCATCAGATGTTTGAGTGACACTATGTCCAGTATCAGGAATAATACAGTATGATCTGTGTGTATCAATACACAACTCTGAGATCACAACGTGAATGTGTGCAAGAATAAACTGAGCATGTTCAAATGAACTCTTTCCAGACTAATTCCACTAAATGTCTTTAGAGAAAATACAGATTTCTTTACCTGTGAGAAGTGAAGAGAGAATGATCAGTCCCAGCAGACACAGATCACACTTATCAGCCATTTTCTGTTTCTGTCAGTCTTGCTCTTCATTATATATAGTTACAGCTCCTCCTTTAAACATCATCAGCTCCTCCTGTGGTTATTAACTTCCTTTCATCTGACCAACCGAGTGTTTAAATGCGTTGCTATATAGTGACACTATACCAGTGTAACTTTGTCCTCTCTGTAGATTGGGATCATATAGACTCTGAACTGTGTACTTTAACACTGAGGATTTTGCTCTGTGGTCTTGAATGGTCTTGACTCTGAGTGACACTCAACTTTCCTCTACAGATGTATAGATGCTACAATTTGTTAATAGTTGCAATAGTTGTTCTCGAAATAAAAGAGAATGTGTGAAAAGTAGCTGGTTGAAAATGAAATAAAATGTTCAAATGAAGATGTGTTGAATTTGCAGGGCGAGCTCAAACTAAAGCCTAGTTTGAGCTTGGCCTGCGAACTTAAGGGTCATAGGAAGAGAGTGTATGTGTGTAGCTATAGTTACATGACATGTTTAGGGGTGTTTAAACCACATGTGTTTTTGAAGAGAGCTTGGAGCATCTCTTGCTTCACAGATAGAAAAGGTGTGAAGCCGAAGAGAGGACAAAGGGGCTGAAACAGGAACTTTTCATATAGAGCTTTTGGTGTGTGTGCTGCATAAGACAAGGGTGATACGATCTGTAGATAATCTGAATATGTGCTTTCACAAGCTTACGTTAATGAAAGTCCCAAGCATTACCTTATACGGGAATTAACTGTACTAAGGCCTTCTTGCAAGAATAAAGTACTTCAAAGACAAGTGGGTTTGCTTTTCACTGCAGTCTCACCACTAAATAGATCATTTCTGCAACAAGCGTGACAGCACCAACATGTGTGTTAGATGGTTTAAAAAGGCTTGTGTAGATAGTTCAGACATCAAATGAAGGAGATCTGGTCTGGGTCTCTTTGATTAACTCAGATAAGAAAATAAACAAACAGGCACACAGAGCACGATCGCCTTGGCAGAAGGCAAAACAAAACAAAACAGACAGTATTAATCTCTTGGCTTCGACGGGAACAGCGTGCGCGTGTGTCACGTGGAGACCCAGACTTCTCTCTCTCTCTGAGAAGCCCGCGGCTTTTATCCGCTCTCTCCACGGCAATTACTGGAATTATAAACAGGTGTTAATCATTCCCTCATTCCCCAACTCACATCACGCTGATCTCCCGACAGTTCTTCCGACTGCAGACCGTGCTAAACCACGCCCCCTCTGCCACATACCCCCACCGCCCGACTCAGGCCAGGGAGCCGTCCGAATATTCAGGTACAAACCTGCGATAATATCCCGTCAGCCCCAGGAACTGTCTCACCTCCTTTTTGGTCTTGGGCCTCGGGCACGTCGCAATTGCTGCAGTCTTGTCAATTTGGGGACGCACCTGCCCGTGGCCCAAGTGGAAGCCCAGATACCTAACTTCTACTCGCCAAATCGCGCACTTCTTCGGGTTGGCCGTGAGCCCCGCTTGCCTCAGCGACCTCAGGACCGCCCGCACATGCTCCATATGCCGCTGCCAGTCATTACTGTAAATGACGATATCGTCCAAGTAAGCAGCGGCATGCAGTGTGGGGCCGGAGGATCCGGTCCATGAGGCGCTGGAAGGTTGCGGGAGCCCCGAACAAGCCGAAAGGAAGGGTCAAAAATTGGTGTAATCCAAACAGCGTAGTAAAGGCAGTTTTCTCTTTGGATAATGGTGACAGGGGGATCTGTCAATATCCCTTAGTTAAATCCGATGTCGAATAAAATCGAGCAGTGCCTAGCCGATCAAGCAACTCGTCTACCCGAGGCATTGGATACGCGTCAAACTTTGACATGGCATTGACTTTTCTGTAGTCGACACAGAACCGGATGGAGCCGTCGGTCTTGGGAACCAAGACTATCGGGCTAGCCCAGTCGCTGTGGGACTCCTCGATTACCCCCAATTTGAGCATTGACTCCAATTCTTCCTGAACAACTTTTTTCTTGTGTTCAGGCAGTCTATAAGGCCGACTGCAAACTACCACGACTGGCTCAGTCTCAACATGGTGCTGAATTAACTTTGTGCGGCCAGGCAGAGGCGAGAACACGTTCAGAGAATTCCTTTTGCAACTTGGCTACGTCAGCGAGCTGTGACGGAGAGAGGTGGTCTCCACTAGGAGCCAGAGCGAGGGATTGGCGTTTAACATTCGCCTCTGGCCCGAGATCCTCCTTCTCGCCAATCACCGTCGCAAGCATCGCTGACTGTACTTCGTTCAACTTTTTAAGGAGGTTTAGATGGTAAATCTGACATGCTCCATCTCTGTCTGAACGACGAACCTCATATTTGAGATTACCAATGCGTCGTGTGACCTCAAAGGGCCCTTGCCACTTTGCCAATAATTTAGAGCTAGTCGTTGGGAGTAATACGAGTACTTTATCTCCTGGTGCAAAGCTTGGTTCCCCTATTGTACAGTCGAGCTTGTTTGTCCTGGGCCTGGAGCAAATTCTCCATAGAGAGCCACCCTAAAGTGTGGAGATTTGCTCGCAGGTCCAGGACATACTGAATTTCGTTTGTGCTGTTTGACGGTCCGTCCTCCCAAGTCTCCTTAACCCTCTGAGGTCTGAGCTGTTTTCTGGGCCCTGGAGGTGTTCTGACATGCTCTGACATTTCTGATTATTTCTGTTACTTGTGACATTTTCATGGCTAAAGTCTAATTACACTATATTCAGCACAAACTCTGCTACAATAATATATCAGCAGCATGTATGTAAAAGTTTGTAGTTTTGAGATAATGACATTTATGCGTGGTTTGTGAAAATACAAAAAAAAATTCTCACTGAAATAAGGCCATGAAACTCATACTGATTATTTCTTCACAAGACTTTTGAAAATTGTATGACGTAGCCTAGAATATTTGCTCTAAAACTATGTGAAAAATCACCCGGACTGCTCATTCAGATAAGACAATATATTGATTTAAAATTTTTACGACGTGTTTTGTGTGAAAAAGCTTTATGCGGAGGTCATTAATATGTAAGCTTTTCACACCTGAGAAAGACAAAGACCCTCCCTAACGGCCCTATTAGGAGCTATCAGGCCCTGTCATTCTGAGCAACCTTGCACAATACTGTAAATGAGGAGATTTAAAAAAGAATGGCTTTTAACCTGTTAAGCTGCAACCCCACTTTTGAAAAATCCCCAGAAATGACATACCCAAACTGAAACAGATACAGTTCATGAACCCTTTGCACTAAAAGCACAAGTATGATCTCGTTTGAAAGCTGACACCTGGCAGTTTATTGTAAATGTAGAATTATTGTCATAATGAAAAAAATTGTTATAAATAGCTTCAAAGTTTTGTAAAGTTATTAGAAATTAATTTTTATGAAACATCCTCATGAAAATAAAATTGAAGTTGGCACTGTAGCAATCTAGAAATGCACTACAGCTAAAGCCACGTCTAAACATTTTATGTTTAAAATCTGAAGATAATAAGTCCAAAACTCTGTATTTAGTTAAATGTTTTTCAAGACCATGTCAAATGACTTTATTTTGATTTGACGCTAAAATGCTACTGATGTTTATTGTCATCTTCTAACCATCTATCCAGTATATTGTCTCTATTGTTTTGCAAAACAATCCCCATTCAGTGTCAGTCTCCCCATGCACACATTCACACCTCTCCAGCCTGGTTATGGCTCTAAATATGCATTTCTTTTGTCTGCATTATAGTTACTAACGACTGGCTATTCACAGGCTATTCATATGGTTTCAGTCCCTAATTTCTTTTCTCAAAGTTCACCTCACATTTTAAACTGTATCAAATGCATTTCTTGAATAAAGAAACATTTCAGTAAGCATTCAAAAAATAATAAAAGTATAACTTCTAGGTGGCAGGTGCACCTAGGGCTAGCTAGCATGTTAGCTTAGCACACCATCAATACACGACAATTTATGAGATTAAAACCATGTTTGTGCTCCAAACTTACTTCATAACGCAAGTCGAGTATTTTAAATAATCTTCTGTGATCTAATTTGGCTTCAGATAAAAAAATCAGACAGAAAATATACTATTGGATAGTGTTCTGCACAATGATAGTCTATACAGATTAGCATTACATTATAAATATAATCTATTATTATGAAAATACCTGGCATGGCTTGAAAAACACAGGTAACTCAAATATCATTGCAATCATGTTTATTGTCTTCAAAACATCTTTATCTGCATGTTACAGCGCGATCTCTGTAGCTTTGTGTGTATCAGTGACGTCCTGGAATGTCACATGATCATGGCTCTTCTTCATGTTCTATATATGGACTATTATTGTGCATGTAGCGCCCTCAGGCTATTGGTATGAATTGAAAACACAGTATCAGAGTACCAAACGCTCATAAAGATTACATCGACGCATTTGGGTATAAATTCAATAAATATTATTCCTGTCTATAGAAATATGATGTAAATCTATGAGAATCTATCAATATTTCTCCAAATCTGCACATTTTTGAGCTAAAGCCCTGAGGGACGTTGTTTTGTGTATCGCTGTCATGACGACAGCACAGAGTTTTTTATGAATGAAAGCGGCTGACGCGCATAATTCATATTAAAGGTATCGACTCATTTTTTCATTTCATAACTCCTGACACAAATTAAGACATAACTGTCACTATGAGTTTCTCAGAATACAATAGTGGTCAAATACTGAAACTTGAGTATTATATCTTTTTAATTATGTATAGTTTGTCAAGGTATAACATTAAATCTGATAGTAATTTTGAATTAAATAAATAAATAACGCTTCAGTGCGCGGGCGCACTGGCAACGGTTAACAGATTAAATTGTTTGGATTTATTTACAACACAACATAATCCAAAGATACACAACAAATGCAAAAAAAGCACTTATTGAAAACAATGATCCAAAGACAGAGACCTTTGTGTCATTCCTAAAAACATTGTACATACCTTTCATTTCCAAGGTGTTTGATTTTCACTTTACCATGTTCATGTACAGAGACTCATGTGAATGTTGAAGACCTCAGTGGCATCTGGGCCCTGAAAAAAAAAAAGTGAACATACTGAAATCAAGAGAAAGGCCTGCACGATTTTGGAAATAAATATTAGATTTTTCTGGTTAAAATTGCTTTTTAAAATTTACAGAATACACACACACACACACACAAATGTTTCCAACAATATATAATATAATGAACACCAGGTTTGTTGTGCCTTGTAGGCATAAGCTATGCGCAGTGCTGGATAAAATAATAACAATTTCAGTACACAGTTTCAGTAATAATAATAACAGTTTCAGTAACAACTAAGCTAGAGAAAAATATATTGATTATCATGTTACTTCAAATGTTTCCATTCGTTATGATGATATGAAATGAGATAATTTCAAATGCGATCGCGCTGCAAAATATGATACATTCAAACGCGATCGCGCTGCAAAATATGATACATTCAAACGCGATCGCGCTGCAAAATATGATACATTCAAACGCGATCCTGTCAAATATAAAACATTATGGTTACCATATACATATCTACGTTTGAGCAGATATCCACAAACACAGTAACAGTAAACACTAGGGCTGTACTCAACCAAAGAAAATCTTGGTCGACTGAAGTCCTGAAATTTTCGACTAAAAATCGACTAAAATCGACTAAAAATGACGTTAGAAAAAAAAAAGTTAAATTAATTAGATGCGCACTGTGCGCAGTACTTGGTAGCCTTGTTGTCCGCCTAAATGAATCATAAATAAACAAACAACTAGTAGGCTATTTGCAGTATATTAAATCGTTTTTGACCTAATTATTTTGCACTGAAATGAGTCTGACACTTGAGTCTGTCAGCTCTGACAGCGCTGCATCACGTGCACCTGCGCAATATCATAGCTTATGATTTCCGAAAATAGTACTATGTTGTCAACTAGTGATATCATCACAAGAACTGTTGAGGAATATGCAACATAATTTAGACAATTATTTTTGTCATATGTTATAATAATAAGTTATAACTGTCAGACACTATCATTTCACCGTGCAACAAACCAGATCAAGAGCAGAAACGAAATAAAGTGCATAACTGAAAAATAGGCTCAAAACTAACACAACCAACAGCACAGCGCAATTGCGCATTAGGCTCCAAATAAAAAATAAAAAAGTTAGGTTATCACACTAAAACATTGAAATATGCAAATTCTGATATGTTCATATAGCCTACTCAAAACAGACAGGGCAAGCTAACGCAGACAAGTGAGCTTACCACTTTTAGATGATATGTCATGTTTGTCGTCGAGCTGTGGAAAACTTGCTTGCAAACTTTGCATTCGACCTTTTTCCTGTTATCAATTTTAACAAAATGCTGCCACACTGTCGATTTCTTTGTTGTTGACATGTTAGAAGAGGACTGACTATTAAACACTCTCACAATTAAATAAATAATATTCAGCATCAAACCTTCTATGCTCGACGCTCTCTCTTGGGTTGGGCTAATCCAAAAAAGATGAAAACAAGGGGGGTGTTTTGAAGACAGACTCTTACAGTGAAACAAGGGTACTCTGAAAACACCCCCATTAGCAGTTAGTGCTTTCCACCTGATGAAATGAGCGCGCCTCAGCGCGGCAAAACTGATGAAATAAACGCGGCAGAAAATCGACCAATCAGAATTTTGGTCGAACCAGAACGTATCGACCAATTAATCGACTAATCGACTAGGACAGTACAGCCCTAGTAAACACGGGTCTAAATATTATATTATTCCCCCATATATCTAGCAACAGTTCAACTGCAATGTGACATTTATGCAACAATAACAAACTAATATGTAAGAATTTCTTACCTTACATCTTTCTTGTCTTCAAATCGCGTTCTTCTTCTTCTGAGGTAGCCTAAATCCAATGTAAGCTCAGGCGCGTCTTTCAAACTCGACGAAAAGTGAAGTGAAGTGAAGTGGTGTTTTGTTGTTGAGGTTATGAGCGAGTTCGCGTTCCATGTGGAGATTTGCATGTCAATCTCTTTTGCGCGAGTGGGCGTGGCCAAATTAAATCTAATGAGCAAGCGTTTGAGAAGCTGGACATCTTGTTGGTTTTATACAAATTACTTAAACAGAGAATATTTGTTTTCGTTTTGAATTCGATCATTTAAAAGTACACACTTATATGTTTATAAAGGTATATGGCTCATAAATGTGTGACAAGTATTCGCTGAGTTTTGTTTCAGTTTATAGACGTGCTCAAGAAAACAAAGTTCACCGCGACGGAGAGGCAGAACGCACACCCTGATTATTTTCTTTATTTTACAAAAGCACAATGTTTTGATTTGATTGTAAGTGGACACATACAAAAGTAGAAATATCAAAGATTCTTTTTTTATATTTCTTTTTTCTGTATGACCATAAATGACGGAGAAATTTAAGTTTATAGTGCTACAATGTGAAGAAAATCCTCAGAGGGTTAACGACGTCCAGCACCCCACTGGGGTTGGCGGCCGTAAAGGAGCTCGAAGGGGGAAAACCCCGTGGAGGCTTGCGGGACCTCACGTACCGTGAACAAAAGGGGTTCCAGCCACTTATCCCAATTTTTGGCGTCCTCGTGAACAAACTTCCGAATCATGAATGTCAACGTGCGATTAAATCGCTCCACCAGACCGTCTGTTTGTGTGTGATAGACGCTGGTTTGGATCAATTTAATGCCCAATAATTCATACAGTTCGCGCAACGTGTGTGACATGAACGCCGTGCCCTGGTCCGTGAGGATCTCTTTGGGGATCCCCACGCGGGAGATTAAATGGAAGAGGGTGTCCGCAACACTCTTTGCTGATATGTTGTGGAGCGCCACTGCTTCCGGATATCGTGTTGCATAGTCTACGATGACTAATGCAAAACGATGTCATTGTGCCGATCACTCTAATGGCCCGAAGAGGTCCATCGCAATCCGTTCAAACGGGACCTGCATTAATGGAAGTGGACTCAAAGGAGCTTCTGGAGTGACCGGAGCATTTACAAGTTGCCATTCACGGCACGGCGCGCACCATTTACGTACATCACTGTGAATACCCGGCCAAAAGAATCGGGCCATGAGGCGAGTTAGTGTCATTACGTGACCTAAATGCCCGGCCATTGGATTTGAATGTGCCTTTTGGAACTAATAACTGGGTTGTAACCTCTTTTGATTGAGTGTCTTGCGACACTTGGTACAACCTGTCTTTTATAATTGCAAAATAAGGGTAAGTGATGGGGCGGTCAGGGTGGAGCATCTGTCCGTCAATAGCCTGGACCTGATCGAATGCATTGAGCGTCTCATCCTGCGACTGCTCCAGAGGAAAATCATCGTGTACAGAGAGAATTAGTCTCCCTGCCGAGCTCATTTCTCCTGGAGGTCGACAGGCAGGTCCCAGATCAGATTCTCCCACCTGAATCACCCTATCCTTACCCCAATGCTTTTTGGCGCAAGAGACATCCGCACATAAAGCCCTCGTCAAATCAGAAAAAGCAGGCCAATTGGTTCCCAAAATCAGCGGATGTCCGAGGTGCGGGTTAACAGCCACCTCTACTCTATGTTTTTGACCACTAAATTTAATCATCGCCGGCATTAAAGGGTAGCCCATCACATCCCCGTGTACACACCTGACCTGAACCGTGCGGCTCCTATCCAATGCCCCCGGCAGTATCAAGCTTTGGTGGTTGGAGGTCTGGTTACAACCTGAATCCACCAGAGCTCGATAGGTACCCCCCCGATACTCACCGGTATTTGGTACCGGCCGGCCTGATCGGGGGCAACCCGCTGGGGGTCCGGGACCCGGACCACTGTCCCCACCTCCATAACCGGGCAGCTTTCGGAAGTATGATCCGGATCGCCGCACCTCCAGCAGGTTGGCCCGGACTTCACCGCCACCCTAGTGGCCGGAGATGGGGATTGAGGTTTGCGTGGAGGAAGCGGAGGAAGCCGCGGGGCTTCTGAGACTGGCGCCCCGGAGTCCCTGGGCTGGTACGGACCTTTGTGGGAGAACGGCGGGTGGGACCGTGGAGTAGGGACCGGTCGTGCTGAGGTAGGGGTGTCTGGGGAACCTGCGGACACAGAGAGAGAGGAAGAAACAGAGAGAGAGAGAGAGAGCTGTTGGGGAGAGAAGTGCCGACCCGACCACGCCACCAGCTGATCCTCGGCCAGTTGGATGGCCGACTCCAGCGACGTCGGGCGGTGGCACTGGACCCATTCTGCAGTCTTCTTGGGCAGGCGGGAGATAAACTGTTCCAGTACCACCTGGTCGATGATTCCCTCGACGTTGCGTCCGTCGGCCAACAGCCACTTGCGGCAGGAGTCCCGGAGCTGCTGGGCGAAGAGGAAGGGTCTGACGAAGGGCCTGAAGCACTGACGATGTTCCTCTGGGCTACGGCCGACCCGCTGGAGAATGGCCCTCTTCAGATCAGTGAAGACCAGGAGGTTCTGGACCGGTAGCTGGTGGGCAGCCACCTGGGCTTCCCCGGTGAGAAGGGGAATTAGCCTCAGGGGCCACTGGTCGGTTGGCCACGCCGCCGATGTTGCTGCCTTCTCAAAAAGGTCCAGGAAGACTTCCGGGTCGTCTCCTGGACCCATCTTGCTCAGGGAGAGAGGGGGTGGCTCGGTCCGAACCTCCCGGTCTGCCCAGCTCCAGAACCTCTCGCGGCCCTCATGTTGGCCCTGCGCCAGGAGCTCAAAACGTCTTTCCATATCTGCTCGCATCCCGACGAGGGCCTGGTGTTACGCATGCTGGAGGGCCACGAGGGTGTTAATAACGTCCGCAAGCGGCGATACAGGTGAGGGAGACTGGCTGGCAGCGGTACTCTGGTCCATCTTCCTTCCTGGGTTTCGGCACCAGTGTAGATAGTTCAGACATCAAATGAAAGAGATGGACAGGGTCGGCAGGTCTGGGTCTCTTTTATTTACTCAGATAAGACAATAAACAAACAGGCGCACAGAGCGCGATCGCCTTGGCAGAAGGCAAAACAAAACAAAACAGACAGTATTAAATAATCTCTTGGCTTTGACAGGAACAGCGTGTTCGTGTGTCACGTGGAGACCCAGACTTCTCTCTCTCTCTCTGAGAAGCCCGCGGCTTTTATCCGCTCTCTCCACGCCAATTACTGGAATTATAAACAGGTGTTAATCATTCCCTCATTCCCCAACTCACATCAAGCTGATCTTCCGACAGTTCTTCTGATTGCAGGCCGTGCTAAACCACGCCCCCTCTGCCACAGCTTGATACATAAACATATACACACATAAATAAACATAAATAAATAAATAAATGAGTTCTTGTAAGTTTTGTTGTTTCATAATCTTGTAAGTGGGCAGTGCTTTTGTTGAACAGAGTTCTTTAGACTGGATAAAAGAGGGTGAAAGTGATTAATAGAGAAGGTCGTATGTGCTTATTACCACCTATAGTTACATTTTAAAGTCAAGCGCCCTCTAGTGCTGCTGTTAATAATGACAGTGTCGTGTGTACTTGTCAGGGTTCCACCAGATTCACTCACTCCTCCCACTCGTTCTCACTCCTCCCACTCGCTCATCATCTCCAGAGTACTAATCATCATCACCTGCATCTCATCATTCCACCACCCTTTATATTCAGATCCTCTACTCATACTCATTGTCTGGTCTCGTCTCTACATGACACACAGCCTCCCTAATGCTACTTACCTGCTACTCACCTGTGATTCATCCGAAGTTCCGTCTGCCTTCTTCAGTCATCAGCCATCCTCCTGAGGTCTTCCATCCTCCATTTGAAAACAGAGACTTTGATTATTCTTCAGTTAAGTTTCTGCCTGATTATCATCTGCTTGCATACTCACCATATCTCCATCTGGTTCCGTGTTTCTGTAAATAAAGCTACATTTCACTTACCACCTGTCTGACTCCTGTTCCATCTGTGACAGTATTTTGTACAAATACTATTTGTTGTACTATTTGATGTGCTTTTTTTTCCAAAAAAAGCCATATTGGAAAGTAAAGATCAAAATAATTAATCTTATTTAAAAAAAAATACTTTAAATTATAAATAAATCTTGTAACAAAGTAAAAAAAAAAAAAAAAAAAAAGCTGAAAATGTTTTAAAAGCACTGCAGATGATAAAACCATGATTTATATCATGATTTATATCAAATCAAATAATGTATTTATAAAGCACATTTAAAATCAACCTCGGTTGGCCAAAGTGCAGTACATGAAAAAAAAAACAGAAAAGGCAAAAATAACTAGAAAAAATAAAAATAAAAATGAAGACAAGAAACGCAGTAGAATTACAAAGAATTGAAAGCACAAGAGAAAAGATGAGTTTTAAGCACAGATTTAAATTCAGCTAGTGTAGACACAGGTCTAACATATAGTGGGAGGTTATTCCACAACTGAGGGCCAGCCACTGCAAAAGCTCGATAACCTTGAGCTGGCGGTGAGCAAACGGGCAGCCGCGTTTTGGACCATTTGAATACGAGAGATTGCAGACAGAGGAAGCCCAACATATAGTGAGTCACAGGAGTCCAGTCGTGTGGAAATGAAAGCATGAATGACTGTCTCGATGCTGTCTCTACTTAAAAATGATTTAACTTTGGCTAGCCGGCTGTAATGAAGCTTCAGGAGAGTGAGGATCCATTTGCAGTTTTATTATAATCTTGGTCGTACAATCAGGGGTCAAATCACCAGCAAACACAACATTAGAGATAAGGCAACTCGTAATCCAGAAACAGGCATAAGGTCAGGGCAGGCAGCAAACTTACAGAAATCAGTCCAGTATAGAATATAGTCCAGGGCAGGCAGCAAAGAATCAAGACGAGAATAGACAGTCCAAAAGTAATCCACGGGAAGAAACGCTCAGAGTTGATCACCAGGGTAAATACAAAACTTCGCAATGAGGGAGAGTCTGAAAGCACCTTAAATAGTCCACTGATGAAGGTCAGATGCAAGGTAATTAGTGCCAGGTATGTGGGAAATGTAGTTCAAATGGTTTAATATTCAGGAGAGGGTTCCCTCTGGTGGTGAGCAGGAGGAACCGCGGGAGTCTCGATTGTGACACCGGCGAAGGTGATAAAAACTAGCGCTAACTGTGCTGTTAATTTGTTTGTTTAATTTAAGACTGCTATCAAGATAAAAACCCAATTTTTTACGTTGGTTGTGAGGGGTATGACACACCAAATCTACTCATGATAGTTCCCAGGGGTAACATATACAGAGAGAACAGTAGCGGTGCCAGGACCGATCCCTGGGGCACACCACAGGTGAGGTGGGTCGCTGAGGATGTGTGAGTGCCAGTCGAGATAAAAGGATCTTATGATCAACGAAATCAAATGCTGAGTTCAGATCTAATAGCACCAGGGCTACAGTGTCCCCAGCATCAGTAGTCATGAGGATATCATTGAGGACTTTTAGAAGAGCAGACTCAGTGCTGTGAAGCGGTTTGTAGCCAGACTGAAAGATGTCAGAGATAGAGTGAATGAGCTAATAATTCTGCAGCTGCATAAAAACAGATTGTTCTAGAATTTTAGATATGAATGGCAGGTTGGATACAAGTCTATAATTCTCATATACAGCAGGATCAAGTGAGGGCTTCTTAGGAATGGGAGTCACAGTGGCGACTTTAAAACAGTTGATAATTGTTGATAATGTTCAGAAAGTCAGATCCAACAGTATCGATAACCAGTTTTAAAAAGCGAGAGGGAAGAATATCTTGGGGAGAGAAGGTGGACTTTAATTTCAAAGTTATTTCCCTGCATGTCTGGAGGGAAACCAGCTCGAATTCGCTCCACTATACCCAAGAAAAAATAGGATCGGGTGCCAGCTGATTGAGAAATGATAAACTGTGATTTAACAGAGGGGTTAAGAACAGAGTCAATGGTTGAAAAGAGAGTTCTGGAGCAATGTGAATTCCTCTTACTGATATCAGACAGGAATTTGATCTTTGCTGCCCTTCCTGCCTTTTGAAAATTATTTAACGAGGCAGTCAGCATCTCGAATGATATTTGGAGCATGTCTTTCTTCCATTTTCGTTCAAGCCGTCTGCACTGCTGGCGTAATGTCTTTTATCCATGGCTGAGACTTATGTTTGTGATGGATGAGCTTGCAAGGTGCGATGGAGTCAAGAATGTTGGAGCATTTATCATTAAAGTCTTGTATTAGTTCACTAACATCTAAATCTGGAGTAAAGGAGCCAGACATTAGAGCATTATCAGCCTCCAGGTGCCGGTCAGAAAACATGTCCTGGGAATGTGAGGTTAGGGTGCGAGACCAACGTACATGAGATGGTGCTGTATTGGGTGGAGCTGGAAGAAGTGTAGAAGAAAATACTGGTCTGTGGTCTGAGAGTGGAAGGTCACTGATTTCAATATCAGCCACCGATAGACCGTATGACAGTATTAGATCTAGTGTATGACCGTGACAGTGTGTGGGACCATTTACCCATTGAGCAACATTTATAGAGGATATTACATTTAAAAAGTCTTAAGCTAAAGCGCTAGCAGGGCAGCATACATGAATGTTAAAATCACCAGTTATTAAAATATGGTCATATCTCATCAAAGCATCCCCCAGGAGATCAGAAAACTCATTGATAAAGTTACTAGATGAAGCGGACGATAGATTAGCAAGAGTAGAATAGGATAGAGGGAATTTGAATGAATTTCCTGGACTTCAAAGCTCGTAAAAGTGGCCGTTGACAATAAATGATACTGAACATTGTTTTAAAACCCTTGAAGTCCCCCTGCCCTGCCGGTTAACCGGGGAGTGATAAAGAAGTCATACTCCGGGGGAACCAGTTCGGAAAAAGGACTGATATCACCTGCTTTTATCTACGATTCCGTCATGAAGAAATAGTCCAGATTGTTAGAAGAGATGAGGTCGCTGCAGATGAAGGTTTTGTTTACTACAGATCGAACGTTGGCGATGGCCATCCTAAGTTGCGGTGGATCATGTGACGAGTCGGAAGCTCTGCGAAGTGAACACAGGTTGTGATGATTCACATTCCTGCGTCGGAGCCATGGAGAGATCCGTCGAGTCAGCCAGAAGGGTGAAGAGGGGATAATCGACCGAATCCACGATGATTTTGGTCCGCGGCCTTTCGAAAATGTGATAATGCCGGATTGAATCCGACGAGGTGGAGTTCGACACCGAGGTGAAGCCCAGTGCCCAGGCTGACTTCAACCGAACCGCAACGCTCCCCGTTTTCAATCGTCTCCGCCGGCGTCTCCTGCATGGAAGTTCACAGACACGCCAGCATAGGTGGCCGGGTGAGTAAAACTCATAGTTGTTTAGATCGGGATAAGTTCCGAGAAGCTTTGGCATGGCATGATGAATATCTAAAAGTTGTTGCCGATCATAAGCGATCAACGAGTGACAACGTAGAAGCAGCAAAGTCCATAAAAACATAACAAGTAACGCAATGGGTAGACGGCAAGCCGCACACACTATCATCTTCAACCTTCATGATTTATATATTTATATAAAGGTAATGTTGTTAACAGTATCACCATTTGACCATGTGCTGTTCTTGTGGTGCTGAATAATGAAATGCAATGAACCAAGAGGAAGATGAAGAAAGATAAGAAGAAGGGAGGCGTGGCCAGGCGTTTTCCTGACAGTCGTAGCTAAGGTGTGAATTTTAAGTGTGTTGTTTCATTTTTTTATATTTATAAGTAGTCGTGTTGATTGTTTGCAATTCATGTGGAACTAAGTAAGTGCATCTTGACGTTTTGGTTACAAATCAGCTGTGAATGCCATCTCTCTTTCTCTATCTCTCTTTCTTTTTCTTGTTTATCTCTTTCCTTATTGTATTTCTTTGAGCTTTTACTTTATCATTTAATTATTTCTCTTTAAAAAACATCTACAAATGGCATCAGAGTCATTAAAACAATTTAATGAATGTCTGGAAGCGGCAAACACCATTGCTGATGAGTTGGAAAAAGTTACGTTTTTCATCATGCCATTTACCTAAATTTAAAGAAAATGGCTCTGCACATGCCTCCCCAAAATATATCATTTAGTGTTTAGATTTAGACTAAAAAGAAAAGAAAGAAAGGGAACTGAAGTCTCCAATGTTTAGAGACCAGCACGGGAACATCCTAGCACAACGTGTTTGGAAGAATCGATCTGGTCAGTAAAATATAGTAATACTGTTGTTCAGTGATGATGCCACTTTTAAACTTTTAGCACACACATTGGATTTATCATCTTCCCAAAGTCAGACTCAAGAGTTTTGAGTCTGGAAATTAAATATTTTTTTAAGTAAAAGTCATTCTAACCCTGAGCTACTGTGTCTGCTGTGTTTTTCTTACACCAACATGTTCTAATTTTTAGCAGATTGGATAACAGAAGACTCTACATTACCCATGAGCCTCTGCATTACCCATGAGCCTCCACATTACCCATGAGCCTCCACATTACCCATGAGCCTCTACATTACCCATGAGCCTCTGCATTATCCATGAGCCTCAGCATTACCCATGAGCCTCCACATTACCCATGAGCCTCCACATTACCCATGAGCCTCTACATTACCCATGAGCCTCTGTCACCATCGTTACAGAGACACAGCTAGCACAGCTTGATTACTTTTATATTTCAGATTTTACATGTGGCATTACATTACACCTCACCTGTTACATAATTGTTATTATTTATTGCACATTTAATAAATATTTATATTCACATAGCAATATATTTCATATTCATTTGTATACACAGACTTAATATTTAATCTCAAGTTTTATATCCCATTTTAAAACATTTTAAAACATTAAGTAATTTGTAATTTGTAAATTAATAGTGAATAAAAAAGTTGAGTAAAACAGTTAGTGGCATTAATCTGGTGTCTCAGTGAATTATTAAAATACACAGTCAACAAACATCACATGGTGTCAGAGGAAAACCATGGAGCAGTTGAAGCCTCCTAACTCCATATGTTCACCAGAGCACAGGGACCGAACCAAACCATTGATGCACACGTGACTCACTTGAAGAATAAGGCGAAAGACTGTGAATGTGGACGATTAACTGATGACTTGAGTAAAGGTTGCATTGTCTGTGGTGTTAACAATGACACCGTGAGAGCTAGGCTTCTCAGGGAAACGGGTTTGAACCTAGCAAAGGCAGTGGATATCTGTCGTGCCAATGAAATAACACAAAGCCATATTATGAAAGTGAAGAAGAGGCTGTGAACAAAATCACGAGAACAAAGTTAACTGTCAGACAGGCGAATTTCAAGCACACAGGGAAAGAGAAGGAAGAGTGCACGAGGTGTGGTTACGTACATGAGCCAAGGAAGTGTCCGGCTTATGGCAAAATGTGTAATGAGCGCTCGCGGAAGAACCATTTTAGCCACATGTGCAAAACACCACAACAAAAAGGCAAACCTAGAAGATTGTAGAAAAAAGTCCATGAGATTGAACAACAAGAAGATGCTGAATTGTTTATACAGATGGTGGACAACCAGAATGCCATTTAATATCATAAATATTAAGGATCTGTATAACGTGGGTTTTTAATACTCAGCTAAACAGGCCAATAAGAGACTATTAACTACAGATGGTGGACAACCAGAATGCCTATTACCGCCGCGCCAGCCGCCGCGGCGAAATCACCGCGGCGAAAATAAACCAGCCGCATTTCAAAGTCGTTCCCGAAATGACCGCCAGGTGGCGCAAAGGGACATTGTGCAAAACAGCAGCAATTGCCGTATTTTAAAATGTAAGTGGGTTAAATATAAAACCCTAAGCCTAATAGGCACATTTTTCATATATATAAATAGGCCTATTAGGCTACAACAGAATAGAACCAAAGATAGAATCAATTTTAGAACTGAAAAAAATAGAATCAAAAGTTAAAAATAGAGACGATATTAGGAGCAATGACGCTGAATATTTTTACTATTCTATTGAGGAAATAGATAAATGAAGAGCTCTCGTGAGCGATACAATTGCATAGTAATTTATAGTGATTTCAAAAGCACTCCTTAAAAAAAAAAATACATGGAGTAGTGTGGCATAATTTTTGAGAGACTACGCGGAACGCGTTTTAGTTAAGATCCTGGTTTCAATGCCCTTAATGTATATAGGCTAGGCTACTGCTTTAAAAAAAATGTCACAACGCGTTTTGAGATTGTTTTGAATTAAACATTGAAGTTTAAATAGTGTTTTGGCACACCAGGCCGAGTGGCATTACGCATTGTTCAAAAATCAGGTTTTATTCTGGCATGTTGAATTGGCGTTAGAATTTTTTTTTTAGATTTATTAGATTTAGATTTTAGATTTCGTTAGATTTATTTTTCTCATAACAGCTAAAATAACTTAATATATGCCTTGTCTTAATATGACCTACTTAATATAGGCAATAGGCATATAATAATAAATTAGCAAAACTTGGCCACTAAATATTTAATTTTCAATTATTTTAATTATCACAATTAAAGTTTTAATTTTATTAAATTGAACAAGCGCAACAATCAGCATTTAATCAAATATTCTAAAAGATGTATTATTAATAATAATGTTATTTCAACATAATATTTCGTTTTTTCGACATAATATGTGTGCGTGCAACAAGCAAGATGTGTTTGTAAATCCGGTGATGCGTGCATTGATTTTTATCAATAAACTAGTGTTTTCTGACAGTGTCGACTGCAAAGATGAAGTTGACGATCGCCATATTTGTAGTGAACGCACCTAGAGAGAAATGCACATAAAGACATAATCAGAGAGTAGACTTTTTCTTTTCGTTTTGAATTATTTCGTTTGAAGACATTTCAAGCTTTGTGTATTTGATGTATTTATCATATCTGTGTGAGGCATACGCAGAGTTTCGTTAAGTTAGGAGGATGAGATGCGCTCCAGCTGACGTGCAATGCAAGTGACCGCGCGGGCGCCTCCATGATTAGTGTCTGTTATATTTGCTTCTTACTTATTAAATCCAGGCAATTGGTTGATGAAAAATTGATTAAAATTAAGATACAATATATAGAAAACGAAATTCACTTTAAAGAAAGGTTTTCTACTAAACAAAACTTAATGAAGTGGTCAAAATCATGTCTGACCCACTCCATATCCATCTCTCGATATAATGCATCCTATCTTACTCGTGCTGTTCACTTTTCATATTCAACATAGATGGAAAAAAATAACATTATAATATTTTAACAAATATGATACTAAATGAGATTATTTAATGGCTACGACAGTATAGTAGGCCTATAGACTCTATTTGTACAAATTGCTGCACATTAATTTAATTAAATTAAACCTTGTAACGAATTCACACTGTAGGGTAGACTGTGTACAGTTGAGACACCTTAAATAACTTGCGTTCGCAGCAAGCACAAGTTGTGATTTTTGCTGTGCACTTGCATATTAGTGTCAGCTGGGAAGGAAATATAGAGACCAGACCTCTTGGAACTTTAATTGAATACATAGCGTTGGTAAAGCATACTGAAATTACATCCCTACAAATTTATTAGGCCCTACTGAAAATAAATGTATCGAATTTAAGCAAAGTAGCCTAAATGTTAAGACTGTAAGCCCTTTGCTTTTTTACGTAGCCTATAAAGGACTCTTATAGCCGACTTTGTGTTAATTTAATTTGTAGAGGATTTTTTTAACTCAAACATTAACACTGAAATAAATTAAACTAAATTATTGTAATTTTTTTGGCACACCACGACGAGTGGAGCTATGCATTGTTCTAAAGCCAGGTTTTATTCTGGCATATTGAATTAGTGTTCGACAAACGCGGCGGCGCGTTCATTTGAATGAAGAGCGCTTCTCGCTCGTGTGAGCGAACACTGGAACGTTAGGCCATGTCCCAACGAGTGAATCGTGGCCGAGTGGTTGAACTTACGTTACAATCATTTAGATGACACGGGTTCGAATCCCAAACTAACTTGGACTACTGATATTTTTATGTTAGCCTATTAATGCATTTTATAGTCTATTGTTGATGCAGAGAGATTTGTCTAGTTCTAAAACATAGTTTTTTGCTTATAGCCTATTTACAAAATAAAATCACCATCCATTTCCATTTTACACTAAGGAACAAAGTATTCTGTTGCGTTCATGGTTCCAGTGGCAGTAATGAATCCACGGCTTTTCAAAATGTCACAAAGCGTTTTGAGATTGTTTTGAATGAAATATTGAAGTTTATAATTAAGTGTTTTGGCACACCACGACGAGTGGCAAACTCTTTGTTTTGTTTTGCAAACTCAGCTAGCCTGTGGGGGGTTTGGAGAAGGCAATAGTTGCTTTATCGTGGGGGTGCAGGACAGAGGTGTTAATGTTCCGTCTTTCATATGGAGAGTGTCGGAGCCAGCCTGATGAGCAGGCAAAGGCAAAATTATTTTAAGGATTAATCTCAAAATCTCCAAAAGTCCATAGCCTATGTACAGTAGGCCCTATATCTTATTAAATTATATATTGTAGTTTTATTGATTGTATTTAAAGGTTTTCCACACACAATTTCAATTTAGCAGATACAGAGCTCTTTAATTCGCGACCCACCTCATTTTATTGTAAGGTGAATTCAGCAAGGCATGTTGTATCTTTGAAGGAACAAAAGCTATTTGTTACAGTTTTTTCTTTCGTGATTTGTGTGGATGACACACAGCGACATATACAGTATTATCAGCTGTATGGTGTTTTTTACGCTGAAATGCTTAATTTCGAGAAAGACCCGCCACGTGCAGTGAGGGAGACCAAACTTACTAAAAAAAGATCCAGCGCGCGAGAGAGAGGCAAAGAAAAACGCCTGTTCTTAATTTATGTTGCTTTGAACTTTTTTCGTTTTGTACCGTTTTAATTGTTTAATTTAGCTGCAATTTCTTTGACAATAGAAATTTAAAATGTTGCAAGAATAAGATTCTGTGTTTCTTATTTTGCATCACAAAGGGAATAAACTCTATCGATGCAACCCTGTTTAAATAAATAAACTGTCCCGACACTTTATTTATACCTTGAAATGTGTGATGGGTTTTCAAACTTAATTAATTTTCTTTTTCTTTTACATTTTCATTGTTTATTTTTTAATTAAAAGCAATACTGTATTTAAAGTATTTTGCTGATTTGTTCGATCTGTTTTGAAAAATGTCTTCCGTTGCTATGGCCGGGTATCACTGTCAGTCATCTCAATCTCATGAATGATTCACACACACAAAAAAAATAATTTAGCAGATTAAAGACGAGCTTCATCATCTTCATTTTCTGGTGCAATCGGCTGACAGTCTTCCTTCATCAGATGTGTCGTCTTTGCAGCGGCTCAACTGGAATGTAGCAAATTTATGTTGTAATGTACAATTGATAATTAAACAAGATGATTGACTTTAATAAACAGATGCATATTTAAGCATCAAGAACGGAAAAACAAACACTGTCGGCTACACTGAGATTCGATCTCAGATCGTTTGAAGCTCCGAGAGGCTACTGTTAATGCATTGACCACAGAGCTATCGTCTGAATAGCCTAGCTCTACTATTTTCTCTGTTTTAAAAGTTTGTTAAATTCTTTTTTATTTTTTTATTTTTTTAACATTGGCAATTTACTGTCTCGAAATTATGTGTCAAAAAAATTAAAAAAAAGTGTTTTTACAAGACCTTGTGCTGTTTATTTATTATTATTATTATTATTATGCAGATGTTAATTCAGCCATTCTGTTGGATAAAAATTGTCCCTAATGTAAAATGGAAAAGAATGGTAATTTTATTTTATAAATATAAAATATTTAATATAGGCTATAGGAGAAAAAAACAATATGGTGTAGCAATATTTTAGAACTATCAAATCTCTCTGCATTAATAATAAAAAAGTAGCCCATGTTTGTTCGGGATTTGAACCCGTGTCATCTGAATTATTGAAATGTAAGTTATAGCCTACCACTCGGCCACGAATTTGTTTTGTTTTATTTTGTTTGAAATGTATTTTTACATATTTTGCTTTCGTTAATGTTAACCAATTCTGTTGTAGCATAATAGGCCTATATTTTTTCCCTAAAAGTTTGTTTTATTCTGTGACCTCAGCTCAGATTACTGCCGCGGCAGATTACGTCATAAAGAGAATAAACTGACACTTTTCAAAGTCTGTGATTACAGCGCCACTCAGCGGTAAAAGGCAGCAAATACACATCCCAATTTTGCCGCCACGGGAACGGCGGCGGTAAAAGTTACCTGGCTTTCCTGTAGCTCAAACAGTAGAGCGTTGGCGCTTGCACGCCAAGGTCATGGGTTCGATTCCCAGGGAAAGCAAGAACTGATAAATGTGTAAATGAAAAAATAATGTAAATGTGTACTTTGAAATGCAATGTAAGTCGCTTTGGATAAAAGCGTCTGCCAAATGCATAAATGTAAAAGTCTCATTCATTACATATTCTGGCCACACGATGGAGACAAAGGGTAAAGTAAGGCTTAAATGTGGTTACAAATGCCTCGTTTCCACTGAGCAGTACGGTACGGTACGGTATGCATTTATTTGCGTTTCCATTATCAAAAGTTGTGAATGGTACCAAAATGCCGAACCGTACCGTACCACTTTTTAGGTACCCTTCCATTGGGGTACCTAGCACAGTGGAACGGTACTAAAAGGTGGAGCTAGACTCACTGCAGGACGTTGATTGGTTGACAGAGAATCGTCACTTGCGCGTGCTACAAGGGGAATGACAACATAAGAAGCGCCATTTTTTAATATACAGTTTAATATAATACTACTGTTACTGTATCACGAAATGTAATTTTAAGAGTTTTTCAGGCGAGAATGTAGTTGTTTAAAGCTCAAATCTGTGGTTTATTTATAAAGATGATTTTTTTTTTCCCGGTTGTGAGATCCATGCGTTCAGCGGGGCTCGGCGCTCATGTTTCCCGGCTGGATGAGCCTTTCCTCGGCTAATCTTCTGACGTTCGTCGCTTACTCCGACGGTAGTGGTTAAACATGAGATATAATTCGTCTTGTGTAGACCTAACGGGCGATCTTTGCTCTCGTGAATATATAATGAGTTCCCTGTCAATCGTTTTGGCTGAGGGCTAAGTTTAGTTTCATATTATAGTTATAGGCTATTTGTATTTAACTTTACTTGTAATGTTAGACTAGAGCGCTGCATTTGGATATTTGACTGAATTGTTTGCTTTATTTCTTATTGTATAGCTTCTTGTACCTTTTACTTAAACTTTTATATTGGCTATTATTGATAAAACTGAAATTTTACAAAAAGAAATATGGTTTCTTGTCATTTTTTTATTACAAGATTATCACTGATGTTTATTGCAACATTTGTACAAACGCATATATTGCCTGGAATATGTTTAATTATTATTTTTTTTTAACGAAAAGAGGTAACGTTAGGGTTGTGTTTTAAATTTCGTTTTGTTATAAATAGAATAACGTATAACATGCAGTGAATAATCAATATGCGTTGCGCATGAACCACATTTGTGTCCCTATAATGTTTAATTTATTTAAATGAAAACGAAAAGAGGCAGAGTGGTGTTTTATAACATATTTCGTTTTATTGTTGCTTAAAATGTACATACAGAGCAAGTTAACAGAGATAACCGGAGTAGCAGAGCGAGCTGAGTGACGCTTTTAAAAACGCGCTGTACCATTTGCATGTAGGAGTCGCACATGGCAAGTAGCCTACAAACTTTGCGTACTTGATATTGAGAAAAGCCTAATGTCGGCGCTTGTCTTCTTGTGACAAACATGTCGAGGAGCAAGAACAAGATCTGCTGCATGTCATCCATTGTAGTTTACTATGTTCTTCTTCGCGCGAAAATGACGTTGATCGAAACACCACGCCTATCAAGTAAGGGTACTGTTGGCAGTGGAAACGCTAGCCAGATCATGGTTAACAGACCCGAACCGTACCGTACTGTCCCGTACCGTACCGTACCGTACTGCTCAGTGGAAACGAGGCAAAAGACAATGAGTTTGACCTAGAACTCCACATTGTAGAAGAGGATTCACCAGCAATCCTAGGAAGAGAAGCATGCTCAAAACTCGGACTGATTAAAAGAGTGTACAAAGCAGAGAACAAAGACCAGACTGACATTCTGAGTGAATGCCAAGATGTGTTTACTGGTTTAAGATGTGTACCAGGACTGCCCCAACTACAGCTCAACCCAGATGTTGCTCCAGTCTTAAGACTTAATTTTGTCTTCAGGGAAATCCTGGAAAACTTTAAAAACGCAATGTATGCAGTTCTGTCCTACCCATTCAGAAAACTCCTTTTCCTCTGTTTCCAGGTACGAAACGATGGGATGGCTCGCTCGATAAGAGTCCACAGCCAGGACAGGATTCAGGATCACAGCAGCAATTATTCAGACAATCACAAAAGAGAAAAATAAAACACAAGAAAAAAACCTGGCCTTGCAAAAACAAAGCCAAAACAATCATCAGTAACTCATTCAAATAAACAGTTTCTAATGACCAAAATGTCTGTTTCAATTATTTGGATATAGGCAACACATACATGCTAGTCACCATGTGCTTGATTAACACACTAGAGTCTGTGTACAGAGCTAGCAAAGCTAGCAGCGCATGGCACACACTTCACAACAGAAAAAAATAATCTTTCAAACATTTAAACATAACTATATGCACTCACAGATTGTATTAGAAAACACTTAAAGCATTTTCAAACATTTTTTATATCACTCATCACATTTTCAAAAGTATTTTTCACATTAAGAGTCCAAAAACAGTATCCACATTACCTAAATACATCTCTTATGAAGAAATTGGAACTCACCAAGAAGAAATATAAATTTCAAGAGACAAAAAAAGTATTTTCTCAAAGAAAAAGATTTAGTTCAGATCCTATCACGTCAGTGTCTTTTCTTCTCGTCGCGTTCAGATTCACATCGCACTCTTCTCAAAGCGTGGGCTTTTTAAAGAATTAATACCTCATAAATCTACTTCTCAACTTGTTAATAATCTATTGCTGGATTATTAAACAGTTTGTTCTCACTCAAATCACTCAATCGCATCTGCTCTCACTCTCGTGTCGTTCGCAATCTCTCTACATTTCTGCTTGTGCGCGATCTTCTGGAACTCTCCAACAGGGGGCGGGGCTAACCTTTCCCCTCACCAATCAGCAATCAGTTCAGGAACCTTTTCTTTCTTTTGGGATTATTTATAATAAAATAAATACATTTTACTTCATGTTCTTTTCTTACTATTAGTTTTATAGCAATATAAATAAAATAATACTAATTTTAATATTAGTGACCCGAGTTAATGACCTGGGTCACATAAATCAACTATTTAAATGTACATTCATACATCTTATTATTCAGACATGTGTCAATAATTAATGGTTAATTCAGGTAGTTATAAAGCATTTAGTTGTGGTCAGTTAACTTTTTTTGTGAGCTCATCTAAAGTGAGGACTAGTTATGCCTTGTAAAGCTTTTACAAAGGAGATTTTACAGTTATCTTCTAAACAGAAAAAGGAAACAAACACAACACAGTGATACAGAACATACAATATTTAAGATGTATGAATGTACATTTAATCGTTTATTAATCGTTTAATTACACTTTCTAAGTGATCTTATGAACCACTGACAACAACTCCTAAATAACCAGTTTGTAAATAATGCAATACTTAATTTAGAAATTATAAATTGATCATTAAAAAGTAAGAAAATACAATTATTAAACACATTATAGTTATGCTTATTGTATATTATGATCGTTTCGCTAGATAAGACCCTATTCCTCAGCTGGGATCGTGCAGAGCTCTTTGAAACTGCATTGATTTGGATTTCAACAATTTGGTGACCGTTGAAGTCCATTGTGTGGAGAAAAATCCTGAAATGTTTTCCTCAAAAACTTAATTTCTTTTCCACTGAAGAAAGAAAGACATGAACATCTTGGATGGCATTGGGGTGAGTAAATTATCAGGAAATTTTCATTTTGATGTGAACTAATCCTTTAAGTAATGGGGGAATGTAGTGTTTGTGTATTAGTCAGGAGATGGCGCTGTAGTCCACATGTTGTCACCTATAAAGGTGTAGAGCAGGGATAGGCAACTCCGGTCCTGGAGGGCCACTGTCCTGCAGAGTTTAGCTCCAACCCTAATTAAACACACCTGAACAAGGCAATCAGTGTTTTCAGGATTACTAGATAGATACAGGCAGGTAAGTTTTTATCAGGGCTGAAGCTAAACTCTGCAGGACAATGGCCCTCCAGGACCGGAGTTGCCTATCCCTGGTGTAGAGTAAGAGTTGAAGTGTGTTGTACATGCTGACCATTATGTAACATCTGGCACTGTTGGATTGCTTTAGGATTTTAATAAATCTATAAGAATTGACAATTTTCTTGGCCTCATGCTTACCAGGATTTAAACATTACAACATCAGCAATTGCTGGTATACTGGAAATCTCTGAACACATCTAGTGTGTGTAATCAGAAATGTCCTGTATCTGATCATCTCTGTGCATCTCAAGTGTATGGACGTGTTTCACTGAAGTTTCACTGAAATGTCCAATGTCCAATTAAAACCGTATTGAGGACAAATGCCAGCATTTTCCTATTTCCATGTTGTGATGTGTATAGTCACAGCGTGTTCAAATAACAAGGTCACATGAGACACAGCCTCTTCTAACCGTACACACACTGGGAACTATATTCTCAGAAGGCGAAGCACTGCTACTTCTGCGGAGTGATTGAATCGGATATTCAGTGTAGGATTGAAAATAATCCAGGATATCTGAAACGAACAAAGACATTTGCTTTACTGTTTTCCACCCCTCTTTCTCCCACAAGGAGCATGGCTGATAGTGATCAAGGCCTGTAGGCCCAGATGTGTGTACTTCGGGGTCGATGAACTGTCACACCTTTAGTGCGGTGGAGGGAGATGTGATTATCTGATTGGCCAGTTTGAACGTCTCTCATTTGGGTTAAAGTCACATGGTCAGGAAAGGATAAAACAAGATTGCAACTGTTGCTCTGTCTCTTCTTCTCTGGGTCCCTTTCTTAGGGGTCTCTCTCTCTCTCTCTCTCTCTCTCTCTCTCTCTCTCTCTCTCTCCCTCTATACATACTCTCTCTCTCTCTCTCTATCTCTACCTCCTCTTTCCTCTTACTGTCTACACTCTCTCTCTCTCTCTCTCTGTCTATCTCTCTACTCTCTCTACCTCCTCTTTCCTCTTACTCTCTCTCTCTCTCTCTACACACTCTCTCTCTGGTAACATTTTATGCTGGGTAGGCTACAATTAGTGGTACAAGTATCATCATCTATTTTGTAACTATTTTAAGTGTGACCATAACCATATTTTCATAACCTAACTCTAACAGGGTCTAGAGGGCAGGTGGTAGGATGACTGGAGATTAGGCCCAAACTCGAGGCACGATGCGTCCACTGAAAGAGCAGATAAGACAGATCGCCAACTCTCTGGACCGATGCCAGAACCAGCAGAAGGGCAGTCTTTAAATTCATCAACTGGGTTCAGAGATGATCACGGCTCTATTGTGATCAAACTGTGAGTTCTCTCACTCAGCAGTAACATGTTTCCAGACCTCAACAGTGAGATCACAGCTATGAAAACACTCAGGAAATCATGTAATGTCACACTTAGAGCACAGCCCACTGACACCTTGCTGTAAAGAGAAATCTATTTATTATAAACATTCTCATCATCTGGCAATGGAATTTTGCTAAATAGTCCTTTCTTAAAATTAAACTGAACTAAAATAATCGTTAATGAAACCCAAAATAATTTTTTTTACAGTTCCCATCCCTGATCATTATCTCCTTTGTTTCTGCAAAACTGACTGCAGTCTCATAATTACTGCAAGCTGACAGGTAATTAGCAGTTTAAGAAAATAGATGATTTAATGAGAATGATCTAAAAGAGTAAAACTGTCCTCATTTTCTAGCCTGCACTGTGTTTCACAAACAACAGTCTATTTTAGCCCATTATGGCCCATGTCGGAAGTCACTTTTAGGAACTGAATGGCTTAGATCAGAACTATTTCACAATGACAGTATGTATGAAGCCAGAGTCAAAATTAATCTCTGAAAGTTTTGTCTGTTTTCTCACCTGAACTCTTGACAGTGTGTGTGTCACCAGGTGACCACATGTTGTGGGGCGGAACTAAAATTACAGAGTTTTGTTTCCCATAAGGAGGAGGCATTTAAAGACGGACCAAAACAAAGCCGGCAATTTACACGTGATGTCCTTATCGTTGACGATGGACAGGTGTGCAAGAGGGAAGTGTGGGGTTTAGTGATTGGCTAGCAAGACTCGTCAATGTGTTTTTAAGCTTGTGACTTACAGTCTTTGAGTCGAGAGAGTGTGGGGTGAGACGGATTCGCGGCGAGTTCTGGATTTCCGACCGGGTGCTGGCTGGGGACGCAACGGTGGAGTTTGTAATCAAGAGAGGATAACGAGCACGAGTGACGTAGAAGCAGGACTGCCTGGGGCTGTGGATTATCGAATCTGACGAGGCAAGAGAGAGATCGGCTGAGCTACGATAAGCTAAGTGAACATTCCTACACAAACATACTGCTGTCTTGCTGGTGCTGTAGCCAACGATTCACCTGCCCCATTGCACTGTTCTATTGACTTCCATACTGGATGTGCATACTGCTGTCTTGCTAGTGCTGTGGCCAACGATTTACCTGCCTCATTGCACTGTTCTATCGACTTCCATACTGGATGTGCATACTGCTGTCTTGCTAGTGCTGTAGCCAACGATTCACCTGCCCCATTGCACTGTTCTATTGACTTCCATACTGGATGTGCATATTGCTGTCTTGCTAGTGCTGTAGCCAACGATTCACCTGCCTCATTGCACTGTTCTATCGACTTCCATACTGGATGTGTATATGGCTGTCTTGCTAGTGCTGTAGCCAACGATTCACCTGCCCCATTGCACTGTTATATTGACTTCCATACTGAATGTGTATACTGTTGTCTTGCTAGTGCTGTAGCCAACGATTCACCTGCCTCATCGCACTGTTCTATCGACTTCCATACTGGATGTGCATACTGCTGTCTTGCTAGTGCTGTAGCCAACGATTCACCTGCCCCATTGCACTGTTATATTGACTTCCATACTGAATGTGTATACTGTTGTCTTGCTAGATTTGTAGCCAACGATTCACCTGCCTCATCGCACTGTTCTATCGATTTCCATACTGGATGTGCATACTGCTGTCTTGCTAGTGCTGTAGCCAACGATTCACCTGCCCCATTTCACTGCTCTATTGACTTCCATACTGGATGTGCATACTGCTGTCTTGCTGGTGCTGTAGCCAACGATTCACCTGCCCCATTGCACTGTTCTATTGACTTCCATACTGGATGTGCATACTGCTGTCTTGCTAGTGCTGTGGCCAACGATTTACCTGCCTCATTGCACTGTTCTATCGACTTCCATACTGGATGTGCATACTGCTGTCTTGCTAGTGCTGTAGCCAACGATTCACCTGCCCCATTGCACTGTTCTATTGACTTCCATACTGGATGTGCATATTGCTGTCTTGCTAGTGCTGTAGCCAACGATTCACCTGCCTCATTGCACTGTTCTATCGACTTCCATACTGGATGTGTATATGGCTGTCTTGCTAGTGCTGTAGCCAACGATTCACCTGCCCCATTGCACTGTTATATTGACTTCCATACTGAATGTGTATACTGTTGTCTTGCTAGTGCTGTAGCCAACGATTCACCTGCCTCATCGCACTGTTCTATCGACTTCCATACTGGATGTGCATACTGCTGTCTTGCTAGTGCTGTAGCCAACGATTCACCTGCCTCATCGCACTGTTCTATCGACTTCCATACTGGATGTGCATACTGCTGTCTTGCTAGTGCTGTAGCCAACGATTCACCTGCCTCATCGCACTGTTCTATCGACTTCCATACTGGATGTGTATATGGCTGTCTTGTTGGTGCTGTAGCCAACGATTCACCTGCCCCATTGCACTGTTATATCGACTTCTATACTGAATGTGTATACTGTTGTCTTGCTAGTGCTGTAGCCAACGATTCACCTGCCTCGTCGCACTGTTCTATCGACTTCCATACTGGATGTGCATACTGCTGCCTTGCTAGTGCTGTAGCCAACGATTCACCTGCCTCATCGCACTGTTCTATCGACTTCCATACTGGATGTGCATACTGCTGTCTTGCTAGTGCTGTAGCCAACGATTCACCTGCCCCATTGCACTGTTCTATCGACTTCCATACTGGATGTGCATCCTGCTGTCTTGCTGGTGCCGTCGCCAACGACTTAACAGCCTCACTGTACTACTCTATCGACCCCCATACTGGATGTGCATACTATCGTCGTGCTAGTGTTGTATTTAACGACTTAATTGCCTCACTGTGCTATTCTACTGACTTCCAGATTGGGCGGGCATTGCTGTTGTGACCCACCAGCCTTACTGTAATATTCTATCCTGTGTCTCGCTATCATCAGTCTGCATTGTCGCTTAAGGATCCCAGCTCTTTGCTCCAGCCAGGCAACTGTAAATCTATCATCCAGTTTGTCTCCTCCCTGACATGTAAATAATGGAATAGTCCATCTCAGTGTCGCCGGCGCCGCCTGCCTGTCATTGTTCCGAGTCGACCGCCTGCTGATTATTGGTGTGAAGATTGTGGTGAGACCTCACTTGAACCTTGGGGTGTTGTGGTATTTTCTTCTGTTTCAAAGAGTATTCTACGTTTGCTGTGGATTCCCCCCAGGCTTCGTTGACGGGGCTGTGGCAGACTAAGCGGTCAGCTGAGGGTCAGGGAGCAAGCCGGTGACACCACACTGCTGGTTACCTGCTGTGGGAGGAACCAACTCAGCTGAGTGGCAGCACCCTCTAAGTGGGGGAGCGTGGAGGAACTTCGGACTTAAGCCGGGCTTGGAGACACAACGTGGAGAAAAGCAGTTGTTCTGCTTCAAGAGATATATCGTAGTAGAAGACAGTTGCCTTGCTTCCAGAGACATTTTAACTATTGAGACTTCAATAAATTCTTTGTTTTAAACTCACTTGACAAGCCTCTGAACTTTATTGGTGGGTGTGGTTTGCTCCTCGGGGTGGTAGGTTAAAAGAAGGGAATAACGCCCTCATCTCCTGGTCACATTTGGCGTAGTCGGCAGGATCACTGCCCTGAGTGGAGCAACCACCCCTCCAGTATGGTAGATGAAGAGACGCGCCGACCTGCAGCAATGCCTGTTTTTATGGGCGCCCCGTGGGCACCTAGGTTTGGGGGCCGGGGCTCAGAGTTGACGTTTGGGGAGTGGATGTCGCAGACCAAGTACCTCGCAGGCCTACAGGGACTGAGTGAACAACAACAAGTTCAATTCGCGCTGGGATCCCTAGAAGGAGAAGCGAAGAGAGAGGTGCTAGCAGTCGCTGTAGGCGAGCGTAACACGGCTGGAAAGATTTTTGGCCTCCTTCAAGAGTTGTATGGCGATAACACTCCAGCGGCAGTCTTGAGGGCACAATTCTTCAATTGCCGTCAGACGCCTAAACAGTCACTCCGTTCTTTCTCGCTACAGGTCAGGGAGCTGTTTACTCGGCTGAGGAGCCGTGATGATTCAGGGTTGGCAGAGGACGACCACTTGGCACGTGATCAGTTTATTATGGGGTTGCGAGACGGCCCCATCCGACAGACTCTGAAGCTACAGTTACGGCGGGATCCAACTTTGAGTTTCGAAGCCGTGCGGAAGGAGGCTTTAGCGCTGGAGATGGACCAGCTGGAAACTGGTGGGCCGGTCGCTGACTGCATGGCTGTGAGTTCCACAGCCCCAAACCCAGTTCCAGTGGCTGAGTGGAAGAGAGAGCTACGAGAGGAAATTATGAAGGATGTAAAGGAACAGATGAGTGAGTTGTCAAGAACTCTCCTGGCAGAACTTCGAGATACCCGTCGCCTTGGTCCTCCTTTACCTCGTGAGAGGTCCCACTCAGATGGAGCATGGAGGGGTAGACTGCAGCCGGGCCGACCATCTAATTCCAGGTTTCAGTGGGACGAACAGGGCCAACCCATTTGTAATCGCTGCGGACTTGCTGGACATATCAGCCGCCATTGCACCTCTCGACGCGCCTCCCAAGTGGATTTTTAGATCGCCCGGCCACTGTGGGGCAAGTGTCCGGGGAGCCATCAGACAATCCCTTGTTTTATCCGAAGAGTGCCCTAGTTGGGCAATGCCCTACAGTTGAGATCCGTGTAAACAACCAAACGGTCCGGTGTTTGGTTGATACAGGATCACAAGTCACCCTGTTCTCTGAAAGCCTTTGTAAGGAACTGTTCGACCAACCGCAGGTACAGGGGGGTGAGATCCCTTGGCTGACCTTACGGGGAGTAAATGGGCTTGACATACCGTATGTGGGCTATTTGGTTACTGACCTACAGATACGAGGCATTCAGGTGCCTGAAAAAGGAATTGTCATTGTTAAAGATCACTGTTTGGGAACTCATCGAGCTTTGTTAGGTATGAATGTTCTCACAGTGTGTTGGAGGAATTTGTTCCCAGCTAGCTGCCCCACTGGGACCAGTCACACAAGAACTCTGGAAGATAAGGACTGGGAGCCGGTCTTAGCTGACTGCCGTCGGATCTCGACTGCCATGGCCCACAACGAACGTGTAGACACCGCTCGGGCAGCATGTCGTTATGCTATCACCATCCCTGGTTGCAGTGAGGCACTGATTTGGGCCAGACTACCAGCCCGGACGTATGGACTGGACGGCTGGGTGGTCGTGGAGCCGCATGGTGGGAGTCCAAATATTGAAGTAGCCCACACCCTGGCCATAGCGCACCGGGGCCGTGTTCCAGTAAGGGTGCGAAATGTGCAGCCATACCCGGTGACTATCCATCGGCATCAGGGGCTTGCCCAGGTTACCACCGTAGGGGCCGAACAGGTGAGGGAAGGGAGAGACATCCAATGCACCTTAGTGAGTCCCGGGGTGGTTGAAGTTGGGGTCCTACAGACCGGACTACGAGTAGATGGGCGGGCGGTTGACGTACCTGAACATCTATGCTGTGAATCCTTGCAGGGGGAAGCTCTGGAGGTGGACCAGAAAGTAAAGCTGCAGCAGTTTTTGACCCAGTGGCAACATGTCTTTTCTGCTCATGAAGAGGACTACGGGTGTACTAGTGTTGTCAAACATCAGATCCCCACTGGCGACGCAGCCCCTGTCCGTGAACGTTACCGGCCTGTACCTCCTACGTTATATCAGGAGATCCGCACCTTGTTGCAAGGTATGTTGGAAGGGGGCATTATCCGTGAGAGCAGTAGTCCATGGTCGGCTCCCATTGTCTTGGTGCAGAAAAAAACTGGGGCATGGAGATTTTGCGTGGACTACAGAAAGCTAAACAGTTTAACTAGGAAGGATGCCTTTCCCCTCCCTAGAATAGAGGATTCTCTTACTAGCCTGACCCAGGCAGCATGGTATTCCACCTTGGATCTTGCCAGCGGCTACTGGCAAGTGCAAGTGGAGGAAGGTGATCGGGAGAAGACAGCATTTACAACCCCGTTTGGTCTCTTCGAATGGGATAGAATGCCTTTTGGTTTGTGTAACGCCCCGGCCACCTTCCAGAGGCTCATGCAGCGGTGTTTGGGGGGCCAGCTAGCTGAGTCTACCCTTGTGTACTTGGATGATGTTATTGTCTTTTCTGCAGATTTCACCACCCACCTGACCCACTTAGAGGAGGTATTCCGTGCCATGGAACAGTATGGATTGAAGTTGCGGCCAGAGAAATGCCAACTCTTCCAGAAAGAGGTCAAGTACCTTGGCCACTGTGTGAGCTGTGAGGGTGTGTCCCCCGACCCAGAGAAGGTCGCAGCTGTGCAGGAGTGGCAGCCGCCAACCACTGTCCGACAGGTGCGGTCCTTCTTGGGGTTTGCGGGATACTACAGGCGCTTTATTAAAGACTTCTCCAAAATTGCGAAACCTCTAAACGAACTGCTAGTGGGCACTGGACGTCCCAGGGGTCGAGGGTCTCCCCACATAGTGTGGAGCCCCGAGTGCGCTATAGCATTCCAAAAGCTCAAACAGGAGCTACTTCAGGCACCCATCTTAGCATATGCAGACTTCACAAAACCCTTCATCGTCTACACTGATGCTAGCAATTGTGGACTGGGGGCAGTGCTGGCTCAACACCAAGGAGGGGCAGAGCGGGTGATTGCCTATGCTAGTCGGAGCCTGCATCCAGCTGAGCGCAATGACTCTAATTACAGCTCTTTTAAGCTTGAGCTTTTGGCTCTGAAGTGGGCGCTGACGGAGAAGTTTAAGGATTATTTGTGGGGGGCAAAAGTGACTGTAGTGACTGACAATAATCCCCTGGTTCACCTGCGCACTGCTAAACTGGGGGCGGTGGAACAGAGATGGGCCGCCCAGCTGGCCAACTTTGATTATGACATCAAATACCGGCCCGGTAGACAACATGTTAATGCCGATGTACTCTCTAGGCTCCCTTCTGCAGGCGAAGGCCCTTCCGGTATTACAGCATATACAGTTTCAGAGGAAGGTGGGTTGCTGGTGGGGATTGTGGAGGCTCCAGGAACAGCTGAAGGCCCTGTCCCTACCATTTGGGGTTGGAACCCGGGCCGTTGGCAGGATCGTCAGAAAGAAGATCAGGACTTGGCCACCGTCTGTCGGTACCTCGAGAAGAGGGCACTGCCGGCAGCACCGGAGAGAAGAGCTCAGACACAGATGGTGAGGAAACTATTGGGGCAGTGGACGCGCTTGAGCCTACGAGAAGGAGTGGTATGCCGCAGTGTTCATGAACATATGACTAACGCTACGCTCTCCCAGATTGTGGTCCCCCAGACCCAGATTCAGTCCTTGCTAGAGGCCTACCATTCGCAGATGGGCCATCAAGGCCAGGAACGGACTCTGTCCTTGCTTCGCCGTTCCTTCTATTGGCCACGGATGGAGGCCTCGGTGCATCAATTTATCCAGAGATGTGCTCGCTGTACCCTCCGAAAGACCAGACCCAATGATAGGGCCCCTTTAGTCCCAGTAGTGCCCAAAGCTCCTCTCCACATCCTAGCTACAGACTTTCTGACCCTGGGACGACCAACGGACAGATATCAGAACATCTTGGTTGTAACAGACCTCTTTACTAAGTATGCATGGGCCATTCCTACGGTGGACCAGACTGCCCTGACCACTGCGAGAGCACTCTGGAACAATGTGATCCAGTCGTTTGGTTGCCCTGAAGTGTTGCATTCTGACCAGGGGCCAAATTTTGAGTCGGCTGTGATCCGGGAGTTGTGTCAAGTCTATGGGTGCAAAAAGACACATACCACACCTTACCACCCCCAGGGGAACGGGGGGTGTGAAAGATTCAACCAGACCTTGCTGAGCTTGTTGGGAACTTTGGAAGTGGACCAGCAGAGTAGGTGGGTGGAGTACCTCCCCTCGTTGATTCAGGCATATAACAACAGCGTCCATAGTTCCACCAGTTACGCCCCCGCCTACTTGATGTTTGGACGGCATGTGCGCCTTCCCATTGATTTACTCCTGGGCACAGCCGGGTCTGAAGGAGTCCGGAGCCTGACAGAATGGGTGAGTCAGCATCATCAAAAACTTGAGTATGCTTATCACAAAGTTTCTGAACATCTAGGGGCTGCAGCAGCGCGGAACAAACATCAGTATGATCGGACGGCCCGAGATGCACCTTTGCTTCCTGGGGAGCGAGTGTTGGTTTTAGACAACCGTCGGCAAGGGAAAGGAAAGCTCAGCGACCGCTGGGAGCAAACACCATATGTGGTGGTGAGCCGTTCTAGACCAGACCAGCCAGTCTATAAGGTGAGACCTGAGGGGAGATCGGGACAGGACCGAGTTTTACATCGTAATTTGTTACGGCCATGCCCCAACTACCCTGAAGTGACCCTCAGGACTCAAGGACAGCCGGCATCCGCACCAGAACCATTGATGGCATGGGCTTGGGCTCCAGTTACCATGGGGCCAGCAGAAGGAGGGAATAACCCGGACCTTGACCCTGAACCCAGACGGGCCCGGCGAGTCAATCAAGGGAGACCTCCGGAGAGGTACGGTAGCTGGGCCACTTAAGCACGGTCCTCGGGACGAGAACATTTGAGTGGGGGAGGATGTCACCAGGTGACCACATGTTGTGGGGCGGAACTAAAATTACAGAGTTTTGTTTCCCATAAGGAGGAGGCATTAAAAGACGGACCAAAACAAAGCCGGCAATTTACACGTGATGTCCTTATCGTTGACGATGGACAGGTGTGCAAGAGGGAAGTGTGGGGTTTAGTGATTGGCTAGCAAGACTCGTCAATGTGTTTTTAAGCTTGTGACTTACAGTCTTTGAGTCGAGAGAGTGTGGGGTGAGACGGATTCGCGGCGAGTTCTGGATTTCCGACCGGGTGCTGGCTGGGGACGCAACGGTGGAGTTTGTAATCAAGAGAGGATAACGAGCACGAGTGACGTAGAAGCAGGACTGCCTGGGGCTGTGGATTATCGAATCTGACGAGGCAAGAGAGAGATCGGCTGAGCTACGATAAGCTAAGTGAACATTCCTACACAAACATACTGCTGTCTTGCTGGTGCTGTAGCCAACGATTCACCTGCCCCATTGCACTGTTCTATTGACTTCCATACTGGATGTGCATACTGCTGTCTTGCTAGTGCTGTGGCCAACGATTTACCTGCCTCATTGCACTGTTCTATCGACTTCCATACTGGATGTGCATACTGCTGTCTTGCTAGTGCTGTAGCCAACGATTCACCTGCCCCATTGCACTGTTCTATTGACTTCCATACTGGATGTGCATATTGCTGTCTTGCTAGTGCTGTAGCCAACGATTCACCTGCCTCATTGCACTGTTCTATCGACTTCCATACTGGATGTGTATATGGCTGTCTTGCTAGTGCTGTAGCCAACGATTCACCTGCCCCATTGCACTGTTATATTGACTTCCATACTGAATGTGTATACTGTTGTCTTGCTAGTGCTGTAGCCAACGATTCACCTGCCTCATCGCACTGTTCTATCGACTTCCATACTGGATGTGCATACTGCTGTCTTGCTAGTGCTGTAGCCAACGATTCACCTGCCCCATTGCACTGTTATATTGACTTCCATACTGAATGTGTATACTGTTGTCTTGCTAGATTTGTAGCCAACGATTCACCTGCCTCATCGCACTGTTCTATCGATTTCCATACTGGATGTGCATACTGCTGTCTTGCTAGTGCTGTAGCCAACGATTCACCTGCCCCATTTCACTGCTCTATTGACTTCCATACTGGATGTGCATACTGCTGTCTTGCTGGTGCTGTAGCCAACGATTCACCTGCCCCATTGCACTGTTCTATTGACTTCCATACTGGATGTGCATACTGCTGTCTTGCTAGTGCTGTGGCCAACGATTTACCTGCCTCATTGCACTGTTCTATCGACTTCCATACTGGATGTGCATACTGCTGTCTTGCTAGTGCTGTAGCCAACGATTCACCTGCCCCATTGCACTGTTCTATTGACTTCCATACTGGATGTGCATATTGCTGTCTTGCTAGTGCTGTAGCCAACGATTCACCTGCCTCATTGCACTGTTCTATCGACTTCCATACTGGATGTGTATATGGCTGTCTTGCTAGTGCTGTAGCCAACGATTCACCTGCCCCATTGCACTGTTATATTGACTTCCATACTGAATGTGTATACTGTTGTCTTGCTAGTGCTGTAGCCAACGATTCACCTGCCTCATCGCACTGTTCTATCGACTTCCATACTGGATGTGCATACTGCTGTCTTGCTAGTGCTGTAGCCAACGATTCACCTGCCTCATCGCACTGTTCTATCGACTTCCATACTGGATGTGCATACTGCTGTCTTGCTAGTGCTGTAGCCAACGATTCACCTGCCTCATCGCACTGTTCTATCGACTTCCATACTGGATGTGTATATGGCTGTCTTGTTGGTGCTGTAGCCAACGATTCACCTGCCCCATTGCACTGTTATATCGACTTCTATACTGAATGTGTATACTGTTGTCTTGCTAGTGCTGTAGCCAACGATTCACCTGCCTCGTCGCACTGTTCTATCGACTTCCATACTGGATGTGCATACTGCTGCCTTGCTAGTGCTGTAGCCAACGATTCACCTGCCTCATCGCACTGTTCTATCGACTTCCATACTGGATGTGCATACTGCTGTCTTGCTAGTGCTGTAGCCAACGATTCACCTGCCCCATTGCACTGTTCTATCGACTTCCATACTGGATGTGCATCCTGCTGTCTTGCTGGTGCCGTCGCCAACGACTTAACAGCCTCACTGTACTACTCTATCGACCCCCATACTGGATGTGCATACTATCGTCGTGCTAGTGTTGTATTTAACGACTTAATTGCCTCACTGTGCTATTCTACTGACTTCCAGATTGGGCGGGCATTGCTGTTGTGACCCACCAGCCTTACTGTAATATTCTATCCTGTGTCTCGCTATCATCAGTCTGCATTGTCGCTTAAGGATCCCAGCTCTTTGCTCCAGCCAGGCAACTGTAAATCTATCATCCAGTTTGTCTCCTCCCTGACATGTAAATAATGGAATAGTCCATCTCAGTGTCGCCGGCGCCGCCTGCCTGTCATTGTTCCGAGTCGACCGCCTGCTGATTATTGGTGTGAAGATTGTGGTGAGACCTCACTTGAACCTTGGGGTGTTGTGGTATTTTCTTCTGTTTCAAAGAGTATTCTACGTTTGCTGTGGATTCCCCCCAGGCTTCGTTGACGGGGCTGTGGCAGACTAAGCGGTCAGCTGAGGGTCAGGGAGCAAGCCGGTGACACCACACTGCTGGTTACCTGCTGTGGGAGGAACCAACTCAGCTGAGTGGCAGCACCCTCTAAGTGGGGGAGCGTGGAGGAACTTCGGACTTAAGCCGGGCTTGGAGACACAACGTGGAGAAAAGCAGTTGTTCTGCTTCAAGAGATATATCGTAGTAGAAGACAGTTGCCTTGCTTCCAGAGACATTTTAACTATTGAGACTTCAATAAATTCTTTGTTTTAAACTCACTTGACAAGCCTCTGAACTTTATTGGTGGGTGTGGTTTGCTCCTCGGGGTGGTAGGTTAAAAGAAGGGAATAACGCCCTCATCTCCTGGTCACATGTGTGTCTGTGGTCTTGACTTTTATTTTATTTTCAATTGCTTTTTGAATTTTACTATTTTATTTAAAAGTACTTAAAGTTTCTATTTCTCTTACAAGACTTTGTGGTTATTTTAGTCTGTTCATAAGCACACCAATATTGAGATAAGGGTTTATTGAAATAGTTAATAATATTCAGAGGCTACTAAGAGAGATCTAATAATAAACTAACCCAGGACCCCTCCCGCTTAAATCTAAGGGAGAGGGCGCTACATGTGTATATGTTAAAGTATCATGAACCATGTAATGCACATGTTGGCGCTGTTGCACTCCTGACAATCTGAGTGTGTAAATCATGCTAGAGTTGATATTTATTGACACTATACCACAGTTAAGTGTCTTTACATGTGTGTGAAACATGTCTGAGAAGTGCATATTGTGAACCGCACTGGCTCAACACACATCTACTCTGAACACAAGGATATTCTTTTGCACACGAGAGCATTTCTGTTAGTTTCACTTTCTTATTTTAGCAGTTTCCTGCATGCCGTTAAATTCTAGAAATAAAATCATTAAATTATTAGTGATAAAATTGTTTTGTTACTTAAAAGTTATCCACTATCCATGAGTCCTGAATTATGAAACAGTTTTTAAAGTATTTTAAAAGTAATTATTAGCATCAGTTCCAGTTTGGTCAAACAGAAAGTATTTGCACACACTACATGAGCGTCTCTAAAGAAGAGATTAATCTGTCTCAGGGAGTGTTTCTACACATGGATTATAATGTGCTGTTTACTCTGAGGAACAAAGATCAGATCCAGCCTCCTTTATCAACACTACAGATGTTCTGGAAGATAGATCTGGGATGTGTTTCTCAAGCACCACTGATTTAACTTTCGCCTCCCTGAACTTCTGGACCACTGTCTCAATGGTGTTATTAAAAGCCCGGAAGACTTTTATTCCTCCTTGAGCCCCAAAAGGTTTACCCACAGATGCCACTCAATGGCAACTATTGCAGGAAGAGAGCGGCCGATGGCTCAAGACTTCAGGAGGTCTGTGGAGCGCCGGAGCTCCAGGACTGCATCTGGAGACACTCCCTCACCTTGATGAGGTCCTTCATTTAGACGGATTGCAACATCGCCTTGGTGTGCAACAGGAGTCGCCTCCAGCCGGGCCCACTGCCACACATGCCTGGCAAGGAATCACTCCTCTAATCTATCTGGAGGAGATTCCTCTTTTCCACCGGCCATGGCAAGGGTCATCATGTCCAACTCCTAGAGAGAGGGAGGAGGACAGGCTTACTTAAAACATCTGTCTCAACTCTCCTCAGAGATAGACCGGGCCAACAACATGCTCTCTGCCGGATCGGACGGGCCTGCCGATGCTTCTGGTTTGGGCATGAGGAGCTAGCGGCTGAGTTTTGATAAAGGCAGAGATCCGACTCAAACTCCTCCGCCAGCTCCACCTGTGAGCCTCATAAACAAAGCAGTGGGACTGGACCGCTATGTGCAAATGCTTTGCTCCCATCCCTCTTAAAGAAAGCCAGGCGGGAGCGGAGCTTCTTCACTGTGAATCGATCGCATTGAGTACAGCCAGACCCCCGAGAGTTAACCCAGCGTGCTTTGCTCCAAAACAGATCACACAACATCAGGTGTAGTGGAGCATTTCCATGACGTGATGCACTTTTTAACCCAGCCAGCCATCTGTGTGACACTTTTACAGACAACAGAAAGAAAACTTCCATTGACCATTGATTTTTTTTCCTACTATGGAAGTCAATGGTACCAAAATCTGTCTGGTTACTAACATTCTTCTAAATATCTTTCTTTCTGTTTGCCAGCCATCTGTGTGACACTTTTACGGACAAACAGCTTTCTGAAGACGAAAGAGCTGATGATGTTTTACAGTCTATCAGGGCACCTGTGATGTCATCTGACTGCTGTAGCCAATCAGAAATCGAATTTCTTCTTCCTTTCACTGCTCGCCTAACAGACATTTCTTGCTGGATGAAGGACCTTCAACTAAACCTTGCTGAGACAGAACTGCTCATGGTGTCGGCCAGCCCAACACTTCATCACAACTTCTCCACTCAGCTATTGGTGATCAGTTGAACTCCACAGACCACATTGCTAGAACTGCAGATTAGCCTTATACAACATTAGGAGGATCAGGCCCTTCCTATCGGAGCTTCACAACTCCTTGCCCAAACGCTTGTTCTCTCCAGACTGGACTATTGTAATGCTCTCAATGACTTGACTACAGAACAACCACTGGCTCTGCTCCTCTACACCTAAACTCACTACTCCAGACCGATGTGTCTCCAGAAGCTTGTGTTCTGCAAGTGAACGGTGTCTTGTGGTGCATCATCTCAAAGAGACACAGAATCACTTTCACAGACCTTCACCTGGACTGTTCCTGCTGGAGGAACGACCTGCCGAACTCAACCTGAGCTGATGAGGCTTTAGCCATCTTCAAGAAACGGCTGAAAACGCATATATTTCATCAATACTCGACCCATTAATACTCACACATACTATTCTATATTACGATACATTACGAGCTCATGAAGGGGAACAAACATCTCAGGAAAGGAGAATTATTAAACAACTGCAGAGGTTTTATTAAGACAATTGTAGTAATTATTCAAAATGAAGAAAGATGCTAAAAACAGGAATGAACAGACAAGATCCAAGAATCCTCAAATCAGCTCCATCACACAGAACAGAGAGAGAGAGAGATTATACAGTCTGAGTCTGTCCATTACTGTATTAATATTATATTTAAAGCAGTTTACATATGAAGCGCAAGAGAATGACTTTCAACACTGTAGGCAAATATATCCATAAAATCCATATAAATGAAAATAAATCTGGCTATTTATATGTAAAAAACTACAAGTCACTATAAGTTTTTTCTCTGTTTTCTGAGAAGAAGAAAATAAAACAATGAACAATCCTCTGTAAGTTTTTGCTATTGTAAATATTGCTGCAGATTGGCTCTAAACTCATCAGTATTTTATTCTAATATTGTCGGCATCTCTATTTCCTCTGGGTGCTTCGAGTCCTTCCTCCCTGCAAAATAAAAGCATTGACTGACCTCTCGTATGTGTTTTTATCATGATTGCAGATTGTTCCAGATCAGGGGCCTCATTTATAAAACTGTGCGTAGGAACCTTACTAAAAGTGTACGTGCGCCCGAAAGCCAAAAATGGCGTACGCAAAAAAATATTCATACTTATAAAACCGTGCGTACGCCAGAACCTGCGCAGAATTCACTTTATAAATCCCAGTCAGCGGAAGATTGTGCGCACATGCGTCTCCACCCGAAATAACCATATATGGAGCTTACAACGCCTAGTTTTACTATGCAGATCCTCATCTACATATCATTTGCATATGATTATTCATCCACATGATAACTTAAACGTTATCACGTGGATGAATAATCATATGCAAATGATATAAACGGTACAAGAAACATTACATTAATACAAATCAAGTAGTTGCCTATCCTTGCCTTGTTTTTGAATAGCCTACATAAATCAAATAGTGTAAAATACATTTCAGAGAAAGTTTTTCTCAATCTTTTCCACTTGCCGAATTGTATTTTTAATTTATTTATATTTTTAATGGAAACAGATAGGCCTTGGGCATTATTTGCACGAAACTATTTTCTCAGACAATCTGGTATTATCATGATAAGCAATTATCTCTGTGGTTAAAACATTAAAGCACGCCACAGGAAAAGTGTTCAAAAACAATCGCATCCACAACAAATATTTCTAATGATTGAATTTAAAAAAATGTTGTAACTTCAGTAATGATTTCATGTTTAAGTGTTTAACTCCATTAATTTGAATGGCATATTTAATATAAATGTTTATATCAGAAGTATTTTATTTATTTAAACTGTTATTTGCGTCAGTTTCACTAAACGGCTCAACACGCTCGCTGCCGCAGACATTTAAGAAGGAATGGATATTTGCTTCAAGTGACAGGCTTGGTGATTGAAATTGTATTTGTATAATCTTTCTGTATATGTTTAATTTTCTTTAGATTTTCTGTATAAAAGTGACCAAAAATACATTTAACTCCAGCTCACCATCGGTGTCGCCAAAGTGCTCCATCTCCAAAACGTTCGTACGCATGGGTCAGAGTTTGCGTGCAGGTGCGCAAATTTTCCCGCCAAGTTTTTCTTTATAAATCCCACCTTTTGCGCAGGAACTGGCGTACGCATGTTTTCAGCCCCGTTTTGTGGGTACGCAAGCTTTATAAATGAGGCCCCAGATGAGTGTGAATCATCAGATTGTGTGCGGCTCAAAACTCACCAGCTCTTCTTGCACAGATGATCTGAAGAAGAATCACAGTAGGAGCAGCAAACACTGCCATCTCAACAATAATCACAATCACTGCAGGAAACATGAGAGGAAGAAGAGAAACTGTACATGACTGAAGTCAAGGGTATTCAACTATCAACAGTTATTGATGAAGCATTTACAGACTGACTGATAGTTTAATGTTATAAAGCTGTCAGTATAAATGAACGTGTCGTACCTCTGTATAATGATCCAGCAGTCACACTGACTCCAGTTTCTGATGCTGTATCAGCTGGATCTGTGGATCACGTCTGTTAGTTCAGTTCAACACATAATGCCACATATACACAACATCATCATCACATAATACTGGAGCTTCACATCACAGAAATGATGAATATGTGCACAAGTCTGTCATCTATTATCTTCTTACTTCACTCTCAAGCTGTCAGGAGGAGAATGACTATCGCCATTCACCAAAAATAAATCTATTTATACAGTGATCATGTGATCATGAACCTTGTGTAGGAGCTGCTGCTGTAGTTCGGCTTGATTTCTTCTCAGAGTTTGAGCTTCTGACTGGAATCAGTGTTGGTGAAGCGACTGGATCTGCAGAAGATGAATGTTCAGACGCATCATCTGTAGGACATTAACATCATATGTTCATATCGATCATGACCTGCAGTTTGTGTTCCATCATCACAGTTTACAGTGGCAGTAGTTGAGAAGAGACTGTACTGTATTACTGTATAACTGTATTACTGTGTTACTGTATAATTTATTCCTGGTTTATATGAGAGTGAAACACAGTTGAGCTTCTGCAAATAAACCCTCAGCTTGAATGAAGGACATAAGCCTTATAATTCCTAAAACCGACCTCCTACATGGGTCATACTAGGCTTTAATACACTCATCTGATTTATGCAATATATCATGTATGACCCATGTAGGAGGCCAATATTGGGAATTATAAGGATTGTTATGCAGTTTATGACTTTGACCACTAATATTTTACAACTCCAAAACGTATGAAGCCATCAGAAAGAGTAGAGCCAATCTGTGGAAGTTTTCACAAATCTGTCAGAAAAGAGTGTTTTCTCACCTGAATACTTGACAGTGTATCTGACTGAGGTCTCGAGTTGATTTCTGTGAGTAAGCTGACATCTCCACTCTCTGTTGTCATCTTCATTCAGGAGTGTTGTAGTCAGAGTGATGATACAGCGATCTGGACCTGATGATGATGATAATATCTGATATCTGGAGTCTGTCTTCAGATGAACACCAGCCTGATTCACCCACAACAGCTCAAGTCCCTCAGAACTGACCCAATAATCACAGGGGATTTCAGTATATGAATACAACTGACAGGAGAGAGTCACAGAGCGGCCTGGACTGATCTCAGTCTGTGAGGATGATGAAGAAGAGGATGATGATGATGGAGACACTGAAACTGAACACAAGACACAAATCACAGACTCTTCAATCATCATCTGAGTTTAAAGGGAGAATCTGCCCTTTTTAAATTGACCACATAATCATAAACTTACCATGAAGAACAAACAGAAAAACACGTGCAACTTCATTCACAACAAAATATTGTCTGCAGATGTATATTCCATAATCTTCTCCTGTGACGTTCTTGATGTTCAGAGAGCAGTCAGACTCCAGACTCAGTCTCTCATGTCTCTCTGAGTCTTTATTCTTTATCCCTCCAGTAATCAGTTCAACTGCTGAATCACTGAATCTGTTATCATAGGTCCATGTAGTTGATTTGCAGTCATAAAGAGCTTTATTACAGGACAGAGAGACATTTTCACCAGAACTGATGAACACATGATCCTCTCTACTGGTTCCTGAAACACAGTATATCTCAGTGATCATTATGATATACACTGCTCAAAAAAATAAAGGGAACACTTAAACAACACAATGTAACTCCAAGTCAATCACACTTCTGTGAAATCAAACTGTCCACTTAGGAAGCAACACTGACTGACAATCAATTTCACATGCTGTTGTGCAAATGGAATAGACAACAGGTTGAATTTATAGGCAATTAGCAAGACACCCCCAATAAAGGAGTGCACAAAGGCAGAGGTAGCGGTCCTGCTGCTGGGTTGTTGCCCTCCTACGGCCTCCTCCACGTCTCCTGATGTACTGGCCTGTCTCCTGGTAGCGCCTCCATGCTCTGGACACTACGCTGACAGACACAGCAAACCTTCTAGCCACAGCTCGCATTGATGTGCCATCCTGGATGAGCTGCACTACCTGAGCCACTTGTGTGGGTTGTAGACTCCGTCTCATGCTACCACTAGAGTGAAAGCACCGCCAGCATTCAAAAGTGACCAAAACATCAGCCAGGAAGCATAGGAACTGAGAAGTGGTCTGTGGTCACCACCTGCAGAACCACTCCTTTATTGGGGGTGTCTTGCTAATTGCCTATAATTTCCACCTGTTGTCTATTCCATTTGCACAACAGCATTTGAAATTGATTGTCAATCAGTGTTGCTTCCTAAGTGGACAGTTTGATTTCACAGAAGTGTGATTGACTTGGAGTTGCATTGTTGTTTAAGTGTTCCCTTTATTTTTTTAAAGTGTTCAAATAAACACGAACGAACAATAGGTGTGTTGAAAGATACAGTACAACTTACCGAAATGTATATCCCTCGTTCTGTCAGGATACAGGCAAGGAGACAGAGGTAAGTGAATCCAAACACAGCTTTATTCAAGTTGACAAGAGTGCAAGGTGAGTATTCAGTGAGTTCAAGTGCAGATTCAGTGAAGATCACTCGGTGCGGGTCAGACAGCAGGTAAGCGCGTTCACTTCAGGTTTGTTGATATCAAGCCGTCACAGTTAATTAATACTTGTCTTTTCTCTTTCAGATGCAGTCGACAGCAAGCAAGCTCGGAGGAAACACTGGAAACTCGGGAGAACACAGGATCACAGGCAACATGGAATTGAACAGGATTTCTGTAGACGGCAGAACAATGACACAGAGGTTAGTGTTTCAGGTGAGTATACGTTACGTCTCGGAATCTTGATGCATCAGAGGCTCAGGAGACAACGGATCATGGTCTGTTCCTGTTGGAGGCTTGACCCTGAACTGAGGCTAAGTGCTTTAATTGACAAATTAGCTAGAGGAGTATTTTGCTACATATGTTCACTATATTACATTTTTTTTTTTTTTTTTACATATATCGTTAATAAAAACCCTATTATATTTCAGTTGAGTTGTTTTAACCTTTAATAATAATAAAAGCTGACAGGGCATTATATTTACAGCATTAGGTGAGATATTTTTTTTTCTTGAGAAAAATTAACATGTATCTGTACCTAATATTTATCTAAATTAATTGATATTCAATCCAAATCGGATTCAAATCACAAGAAATTAAACATTTGTGCCTCCATCTAAGAGGCAGCGCAGTGAATCTGGCTTTTCTGGAGACAGAGCGCTCTATGATAAGTGGCGGCTTTCACAATATGCTCAAAGGAAAGACTATCTTCTCGGTAAGTCTCCAAATCTATCAATACAGCATTGGCACCCATTAATTCGACATTGATTCACTGTGACAAATGACTTGCATGAGTAAAGTCTTGTCATTCTGTCTTTCAGGTTACTTAAGTCTGCGGAGGCCTTCAGCCGCAAAAGTGGCAAGGCTGATTGGTCAGGAGGGGTGGACGACCAATTGCCCCAAAGCAGAGGAGGTAGTCAAGATGTGGAAGCCGTCCACCAAGCAGAAGGTCGAAACCGACCCTTATGTGCAGCACTGTGTGGCTGAGCAGGCCTGGACAGGTCTTGCTATCAAAGATTGTGGTCCTCCCAAAGGTTTCGGTAAGAAAACCTTTCAGTTATTTTTAAGACAAGACAATACAAAAATGTAAATTGTACCTTTTAACAGCCATTAACTGCACCAAGAACTAGAATTAAATCCTAAAACGTTTGTCTACATGCAAAGTATATTCAGTAACTCGAAATGTAATGTTTTCCTAATTACAGAAGTGTTTGCGACCAGAAACTTTTTTTAGTGGTGACATTGTCTGTGATTACCACGGCAAGGTCATCATCACAGCATCTGAGGGGAGAGCTATGATGGAGGATCTGAAGGAAGAGGCAGGGTTTTTAAATCCGGGGAGAAAGGCCTGTGCATTGATGCCCAGACCTTCCCTTGCAGCTGTCACCCACTAGCAGACACGTCTGGCCGCCGCATCAATCATTCCTCCAAGTCGGCCAATATAAAGCCATTCTGCTGGAAAATGGTTGTTAACGGAGAAGACCAGGAAGTGGTTTTATTTAAGGCTCTGCAGAACATCCCCGTTGATCAGGAGGTCAAATTTCACTGTGGGGTGAGTCATAAATCGTTCCGTGGGGAGGGGTTAGATCTCGAGTGGCTGGACGAGTACGCCCCAGTCCATTTTTTTTGTTCAAAAGTTCACTTCACTATTTTAACCCTCTGAGGTCGACAAACGCGCCGGCGCGTTTTGCTGGGTTTTTTTTCACATAGCAGCAACATAAACTTAAAAAAATCTGTCATTTGTGGTCATATAAATAAAATAAAATAAAAATAAATAAAAAAGCGCGCTATTCATAAGATAATGTGCTGACGTGATCTATGCAAAATAAGGTAAACGCCCCCTGAAATGCCTTAAAACCAGCAAGTTTCATTCATTCACTTTCCTGCGCTGTTGGAAGATGACGCGAGTTCAAATTTTCCTCAGAAGAAGAGCGGGACTCTGACGATGAACGTTTGTATTTTGAGCGACGAACGTTGAGCGACTTGATCCAGCCGTGGATAATATTTCGGATGAGTAAGTATTTTTAAATTTACTTGCATTAGTTGACACGTGTTCGCATTTATGAGGAAAAAACAATATTACGTGACAGTTCTCCATGAAAGCAGCACTAAAAGACTTTCAAACTTTCACAGAGACCTCAAAACAGAAAGCACAAATCCTTTCTTTAAAACGAATTTCGTTTTGTATTAATTGTATCTTAATTTTAATATTATTTTCATTAACAAATTTCCTGGATTTAATACATAAAAAGTAAATATAGGCTAGCAATCACAACATAAGGTGCTTGAACTGGAGATCATCATGAACCAGACCGTAGCCTACTCGCCTCACAGGTCTAAAAAATGTGAAATATTTTTACAGAAAGCTGGTTCTAAACAAAACCATCCAAAACAAAAAACTATGTAGCCTAATAAATGTGCATTTCTACGGTGCGTTCACCAGCCTACTGCGAAGATCGCGAGTCAATAGCCTATCGTCAACTTCATCTTTGCCAGCAGTTAATAAACAATTAAAATGTCTTATTGCAATATTTTACATATTCATAATCATTACTTTTGGTGGATCTTTGAGGCAGCTTTTTAGGTTTATGGCGTTTTGGAAAAGAGCTCTTCACGTAGGCTACAAACACCGTTTCACCAAGGCACAGCGGCCCTTCAGCACATAAGAAAAAAAAAAGAGAAAAAGCACGGACTTACTAATTACGAAACTTTGATGTGGTTGAACAGGTGAAACAGTCACAAATTCCTCTGCAACTCAAACCTTCTCAGTACGAGTTATGAAGGAAGAGAACAGCATTACAGTTTTCAGCGCGTCCTCCTCTGATTGCTGTGTTCTGCAGGAGCACATGCGCAAAACGTAGGTTTGTAAAATGTCCCTTTTTTTAAAAATGACATATGATAAAATAAAAATAATTCATATATCATTTTACAAAATAGTTTTGCGCATGTGCTTCTGCGCGCACTATTTCGAATTTACGTATGTGTTTTTGACGACACGGGACCATGGGCTGGGCCACTCGGAGGTTGCTTCCGGGAATAGTAGGCTACTGCCCTACAGTATTAAAAATCGCATATAATTTATAACATAAAATTGTTTAGAAGGTTATAGTGTGCGTTATTTGTTTTCTCTTTAACTTCTTTCAGCTCTTTTCATGTTTGGGGGGTCGGATTGTACAAATTACTTTTGTTTATCGCTCACAATTGCTTTGTTTATAGCAGACTGATTATTTTTTTATTTTGCTCACATTTGATTTGCTTAGAGCAAATTTAGAACATTATGTTCCTCCACATAGAGGAATTACAATAAAACAGATTGAAAAACAAAACCTCCTCTACTTCTTTGTTCAGGCTGCGATGGGCCATTAGTCATTGGGGGGTGTCTATGTCACACCCCTGGTCTGAATCTCATTAATATTGATAGGCCATTACCACTCCCATGCATAAACCTCTTCTGACAAAAAAACTGTTTTACAACGTTTAAATCAATGTATTGTTTCATGTGAACGATTAGGCAGGATGATTTTCACATCATTTTGAAGCCGAAGTGACAACTCGAAGTGACAACATCCATTAGTCAAAAGTCTTATTGACAGATATTTAGTATGTGTTTTGTGGTCTTATTTCAGCAACTTTCATTTTTATTTTTTTTCAATAACCACGCATAAACATTATTCTCTTAAAAATTCAAACATATACATGCTTGATAATCACATATTATGGTAGCCCTGTTTGTGCTATATAGAGTGAATTTACACCTTTGTCATTAACATGTTTATAAATAACTGAAAAAAGCACAAATGTCAGAGCATGTCAGAACATCTCCAGGGCCCAGAAAACCCCTCAGACCCCAGAGGGTTAACCCTCTGGGGTCGAGAAACGCGCCCGCGTGTTTTGGTGGATTTTTTTCACATAGCAGCAACATAGACTTAAAATACGCCCAGGCAAATGTCTTAAAACCAGCAAGTTTCATTCATTCACTTTCCTGCGCGCTTGGAAGATGACACGATACACCGGTGAGGAAGCCCTTCAGCTCGTCCTGGATAGTGACGAAGAGTTCGAATTTTCCTCAGAAGAAGAGCGGGACTCTGACGACGAACGTTTGCTTTTTGAAGAGCGACTTGATCCAGCCGTGGATAATATTTCGGATGAGTAAGTCTTTTTAAATTCATTATCACATGGGTTAATGAGCTGATGAGTTGAATCAGGTGTGTTTGATTAGGGAGACAAAGAAAATGTGCAGTGTTGGGGTGCCGGCAGGACAGGTTTGGGAACCACTGGTTTAGATCATAGGCCTAGTATGTATGAAAGTTAGAATTTGGAAATTAATTTAAAAAATATTATGTTTAGATTATATTTTGACTATAGCGTTTATGCTGCCTTATTATCATCAACGAAGAGTGCTTGCAAATATCTGTTGCAAATGTGTGTAAATGTGCTGAAATGTGTAAATATGCCCAGCTGATGAATTGCAAATGTGTTAATGTTTGCGTTGTGCTATCTCCGGTAATGGCCCATTGACACGCAATATCTAGGCATACAGCACGTGTCTACAATTATTTGCATCAGTTATTCATATAGACTAATGGTACTATACTTATGTAATGCAATGAAATATTTATGTAATAATAGTTTTCAACTTTTTTTAAAAAAGGAATGTAGCTGCATCACCTTCACCTGCAGCTCGGAGGGCGCGCACTCCGCGCAGCAACACAGTCGAAAATCAGAAAGAGTAAGTACATACTTACCCATGTTAGTTCAATTTTGTTTATATACTTAGATAATACAATATGAGCCTGTATGACTTTATTATTTATTTTTGGAGATTGGTTGATAATGTTACATAGGCTAATGTGTTATCAGCATTATAATGACCATCAGTTGTGCATGTGCTGGAATAGTAAAATATATTATAATAATAGTTTTTAACTTTTTTTAAAAAGGAATGTAGGTTGCTCACTCTCACCTCTCACTGCAACTCGCACTAAGAGGGCACGCAGCAACACAGACAGAAATCAGAAAGAGTAAGTACATATTTACCCACTATTTTACAGATGTTAGTTCAATTTTGTTTATATACTTTGTGATGATACAAATGTACATGTGCCTGTGTGGCTTTGCAAAAATTGTGGTGTCATGTATGCACAATATTACAATTAGTGATTGGTAATGTTAACATAAAATAGCTTATTTTTGTTGTTTTATCAACATGCTGATTGCCCATCAGTTATGCATGTGCTGGCATAGTACTTTGTTAAACCTTTATTAATATTATAATTGTTTTAGGAATGTGGTAGCATCACTCTCACCTTCACCTGCGACTCGCACTGGGAGGGCACACGACAGGTGTCGTTCAGTTTTGAGAACAACTGAAAAGTAAGTACACTTATTCCCTTTCTTTCAGATATTAGTACAATTCTGTTTACATATTCCGATTTTACATAGTCCATACAAACATTATGTGTCTGTATGGCTTTGCAAAAAAAAAAAAAAAATCCATCCATATCTTTTCAATATCTGGGCACTATTACTTTTAGTGATTGAAATACAGTTGTTGTATTTTGTGTAATAAACATGCTCACAGTTGTTTGTTTGTTTTACAGCTATAAAGATGATGGTGATCATCAGACACCTGTTGCAAAGAGGGCCAAGACAAACATTCAGACAAGCAACAAGCAGTCTACTCTATCATGGAAAACAGAGACTGACATTGATATGGTTCCACAGACTCTGGGATTCCTGCCTGCACGGGAACCTGGACCACAGCTGAGTCCTGCTGATGCACACACTCCTCAGAGTCTCTTCAAAATGTTTTTTTCTGAGAATGCAGTGTCAACTCTGTGCCACTACACCAATACTCAGGGCATAAGCATTTACTGTGAGATACCTGCCTTTACTTTTGTTTATTTATCGCTCACAATTGCTTTATTTATAGGTGACTGATTATTTATTTCTCTCAAAACTGTGTGCGTTGAACTTTTGCATTTGGATGGCTATAACAGGGTCATTTAGAAAATGAACTCGAAAGCCTTTAAATCCTAAACAAAAACTTTGGGAACTTTTGGGATACTGGAAGTACACAACTGCAGGAAATATATCACACTTTGCAAGTGATTTTTGGTTATTTTATTTTTTAAAAAAACAAATCTTACATATTGTAGCTTTAAACACCTTACATTTTGATTCCCTGTTAACTGTAGTAACAAACTATCAGAATAATATACCCATTTATTGACATTTAGCGAGAAACCTTATAATTTAGAAAATAAAATCGTATGTCAGAGGTTATGTCTACCTTCAACAATAAGTGTGTCCTCCCTTGAGATGTAGCCACATCCTCCAGTGTCATATTGCATCAACCAAAACCATTGTTTTATGGTTTTGGATGGTTTTTAAACCATCATTTAAAGAAATAGTGTTTCTTTAATTAAAGACCATTGTCATGCTCTTAAAGTGTTAACCCATTGAGCACAGTAAATCAAACTAAACGGCCCACTTTGCCTGCATTCACCCTACATTTATTTTTAAGAGTGCATTTACTATTGGAAGCTATGGCCAAAAAGCCTCTGAAAAGACCAAGAAAAAAAAAACATGGGAATGTTCAGGTTATGAAATATACTTTAATGTAGGACACATACAAAGAATACACAAGGAAAATCATGATTATCCTATTTGAATCTGCCCTTCCACCATATCCGACTCCCTCATCTTTGACTCTCAGTGCCTTCCTCCACATATTTTCTTGGGGGGCACTTCAGTCTTCTGCCACAGACTTGGAGTAGTAATACCAATCACACCGAGAGCAATTATCGGTCCAGCATTCCCACTGAGTTTACTCTCCTCATCTGAACCCGTTCCCAGATCATCCTCCTTCTCATGAACCGCCACCGCACGTCCCAGAATGGAATAAGGCCCAAAGAGCTTGCCGTCTGGAAGCGTCAGGAACTGCCTTATAACTCCTTTCTCGGAAGCAAAGTTGCCCAGGTCTCCAGGATGATGAGGGTGGTCAACGCCGTTTGGATTATAATGAGGACCAACAGTGATGCAGCCTTGACTGAGGTCTCCATACTGATGGATGTGCATGGCACGCTCTTGACGATCGATGGCAGGCAAACCACGGAGGTTGATTTTCACTTCTAAATCTCCATTGGGGAAGACCTGCTTGAAGAGGATTTGACCAAAGATCTTTGGCTGGTTACGTGGCAAATTGGAGCTGGGAGTTACTTCACTAGTGGCATAGATTGTGTTGTCAAACTCCACGACTTCCGGCTGTGGAGCTTCGGCAGGCAAACACTCCTCGTTGTGGAACTCTCCTCCTTGTATATGCAGCACCAGCAATATCAGAGGGAATATTAGGATGATTTTCTCCATGTTGATCTTTAAAGCCTACAATGAAGAGTGGATTCAGTGAAATCATGCCATTTGGTTTAAGAATGTAATATTTTTGATAAAAGGTCAAAGCTTTGTTGCAGGGAACTTTGAGAATGGAAGTTGCATTAGGTAAAATAGCACAACCAGATTAGTTTGCAACGGAAAACCATACAAGAACCCAGACAGCAACCAGATCCGGCCCACATCTGGGCCGTGTGTAATCCATGTGTACCAGATGTGGGCCGACACCATGTTGCTGTCTAGAAAACTCTATAATTTTTGAATTGCTATGTACCCTTGTGAAAATAATAAAATAAAAAATGCGCTTATTGGTATTGGATGTGTACCTGTAGTATCTTGAAAGTACAATAATAATAATAATAATAATAATAATAATAATAATAAATAATAATAAAAAACCTGTAGGTCCACTTGCAGATAATAACACTGATGAATTATAAAAAGCCACTTAAGTGTACACACATACACTTTCATAAGCGTCACACCTGCCAGCCAAAGTGCCTATGATACAAACCAATGACATACAGGTGGATGTAATCACACTAAAATGAGTCCAGGCAAAGGTTTATGGAAATGGAAAAGGTCTAGGGAGAAGTGCCCTCTGGTGGCCATGATAGGGCTTCTGCTGGCAGGAGTGACATTAAGTACATGTACACTTTAAAAAAAAACTAAGAACTAAGAGTTTTACTTTAAAGTACATTAGGTTTTAAAAATCTTTTTGTTGTGCTTTAAAGTACACTTAATTTGATCTGTTGTAGCCTACATGTTATTCAATATTAAATATAAAGTTAAGATTTTTTGATTCTGATATTTTTCACAAGGACAGGTAAAATAAAAGACAATATCTATACTTTTACTTAAACTAAACTTTTTTTTAGTTGTACTAAATCAAGTCAGTTGATGGAGAAAATGGAATGGAGAAAAAAAAACAAGCCTAAAACAGCAAAGGTGCACTACCGTACAGCTGAAAAGTTGTCCTCAATCCGTGTGGAGCCTGAATATTGCAGTCACAAAAATACTACAACGCTTAATCCGTGTGCAGTCCTGACCTGGGGTTGAGAGAATGTTCCTTTTGGCTGCTCTTATAGGAACTCATGTTGAGCTACAAGTTAACCATGATAGTCTGTTAGTCACTAATTAAGTTCACCTGTGTTTCATTTAGCTCCCTTTGTTTGTCTGTTTATATATAGCACTCAGTTTATTCAGTTCTTTGTCTTGCATTGCACAATGTGTTCTCCAGTGTTTTGTGTTTATTAAAAGAAGTACTGCTATAGATTCCTCTTCTCTTCATTTGGTGGCTCATTTGTGACTCATTCATTCTTAGTGTACAATTCCACTTGACGTTCATGCTTGACACCACTTCTTATAGCAGATATTCATCAAACATAAGTGAATAGCTGACAGTTCTTCCTTTTCAAGAAACCATTTCTACAGACTCTGATGTACCAAGCCTGACAAGCCTATATTACACATGCAATTGGACTGTTATTTGCAGTTTTTTACGATTGCTATGACAGATTTTTCAATACTTTTAACAATTTTCCAAAACTCTTAACACGGTTAGTTAGCACTACATCCGTCTATGTAAGCTATACTATTAACACATTTCGTGTTGCTTTAACACAAAATGCATACAATTAACACAAATTTAAAATGCTTGAACTTCTTTTACACACAAGCTCAAACAAGACCAAAACAATGGATTTGTACTGCCAAATTTACCAATGCTTTAACACTGATGTCAGAACAGATAACACCATGTTCTAAACCTAACCTTACAGGCTAAAGTCAAGGTAAACAGCTGTTTATATTGTGAATTGAAACACAAATATATCCCCTGTATTTTATCCTATTGTTACTGAGAAACAGCTGATTGAATTATGCAATAATATAAATCACAGCTGATTCCCATCTAGGAAACACACTCAGGTGTTGAGGTTCTTTCAATCGCATGACCATATGGTATACTGTAACCGTACATTCTATAAAGCACTCTGAGATGGGTCTTTTTTTATTGAATTTCTGCAGCAAAAGACCTACAGTAAACCCAATAAAACAAAAATGTAGAGAGGCTTCAAAAGAAACTGCAGTGCAAAACACAATCTATGATCAATACAATATACTGTCTGTTGTATAAGGGCATACCTGACACGAAGACAATAATGCAGTTTCTGTAATTCCATCTGATGTTAGTGTTTTTATGACATTGTGCTATGATTGACTAAATCTTCCTGTTGGACGGCTATGTTATTTGATTTTGAGACATGTTTGCAGTGTTTTGGTAGGCATAGTGTATTATTGTATTTAGAAAATTAGTGTTGGAGCTTAGTTTACGGTGTGTGATTTTGAGCATGAAATGAACTGTTTTGCCAATTGTGTGTTGTAGGTGTGTTGGTGCGTTAAGAGTTTAGGAAATTTGTTAAAAGTATTGAAAAAATTGTCATAGCGATTGTAAAAAACTGTACTTGTCTTTGAAGACAGAAGTAAAAATTTCTGAGGGAATGATTCTTCTATGGCATCGATGTTAAAATCCCCTTTTAGTAGACTGAATGCAGGTAAGGTGGGACACTTGTCATTTAGATACAGTACCTAGATGTTTCTTTCTTTTTATTACTTTTGTTAACTTTAAGGTCCGACTTTAATATTTCATTTTGAATACAGTTGATATGTGTTATTTGCAAGGTATATACCAATAAACATTTTGAGATCATGCACTCCAGACAAATTTCTTTTTTAGGTAATGTGACCCATCCCTAATTTATCAAAAATGATCCTGGATCTTAAAAACACATGATTTATTAACACATCACACAAACATATTCCACAGCATATTTAACAGACCCAAAAGCACATAGATAGGCTATGATGAGTAATACTCATCAGTTCACTCAATGCATGTGTAAAGTTCAAAACAACTAGAACATGTTGTGTTGACATGAAATTTTATGAAATTTGAATTTCAGATATCTTAATGAACTCTACAACATATTACAAATGGAACTACAACACATGCAACAACAAATAGGCTAACAAAAATTCAATAAGAGGAACATTTTAAATGGTAACCATATTGTAAAACTTTTTTTCTGTCTGTTTTCTCTAAACACTGTAGATGAACTTAAATTGTGTCCATATTTTAAAGCGTTATATTCTGCATCTACATTTTAATAATAATAATAATAATTCGTTACATTTATATAGCGCTTTTCTGGGTAATCAAAGCGCTTTACATGGAAGGGGGAATATCCTCAACCACCACCAATGTGCAGCATCCACCTGGATGATGCGACGGCAGCCATATTGGGCCAGAACGCCCACCACACACCAGCTTAATGGTGGAGAGGAGACAGTGATGAAGCCAATCAGTATATGGGGATGATTAGGAGGCCATGATGGACAGAGGCCAAGGGGCAAATTTGGCCAGGATGCCGGGGTTACACCCCTACTCTTTTTCGAAGGACATCCTGGGATTTTTAATGACCACAGAGAGTCAGGACCTCGGTTTAACGTCTCATTGGAAGGATGGTGCTCTTTGACAGTATAGTGTCCCGATCACTACACTGGAGCGTTAGGTCCCACATAGACCACGGGTGAGCACCCCCTGCTGGCCTCACTAACACCTCTTCCAGCAGCAACCTGGTTTTCTCAGGAGGTCTCCCATCCAGGTACTAACCAGGCTTGCTAACCTCTTACAATAACAAAGGTGTAGGTTGATGACGCATAAGCGGAATTATGGAACTTGTCGTCATGCCGATGGATCTAATAATGTTTATGGGTGAGTGAGTACATTGATGTTTTTAACATGACTGTGGTATGAAGCAGGTCGCGATTGCCAATGAGAGACAGATATCAGAGCCACATGCGAGTCCCGCGGATATAAAGGAATAAGGACATTTCATTCTACTGATCTACCCGCAAGTGCTGAATTAATACTCACACATACCCCTTTTCCACCAGCATGAACCAGGTGCCAGTTCAGAGCTAGAGCTACAGTATTGCCAGTCCGGAGTTGGTTCGTCTGACGAGCTCTCTAAGATCCGGTTTGCCTTTCCACAAGGTCACTGTATACATCTCATGTTGCCCAGCAGCGCTAGCGTGGCAGCGCCAAACACAAACACACCAGGCTTGTTCGAGATGGTTCGGCTTCTCGCAGACCGATCGGCTCATGACATCAAAGCACTGCGAAAGCAATCCAAAAGCACAAGGACTCGTTTGCTCTCCAAACACTCCCGCTGCTCCGATCGGTCCGTGCCGCTCCGATGCATCTCGAACAAGCCTTCCATCAACAATGGAAGTCGTTGCGTTACTATTGATGCTCATGGCTTTGCGAACCTACATCGGCATCCAAACACAGCGAATCCAACGTGTTTGTGCAGCTCGCCGTAACTTGCATAGACGGAGATTACAATCAAGCTGCTATTAGCTCGATTAGCTGCTATTTGAAAAATGGCGGTCACAAGTTTCTGTTCGTCTTGTTGGTCTTACTTCTAGACCAGCAATGTTTTGGTGCTACTTAAGAACCACTTTTCCTGGTTCAGAGCTGGTGCTCTGGGTGTCGAAAAACAAAGAACCCATTTGAAACTAGGCTCTAGCCGTGAACCAGCACCAGCACTGCCTTGGTGGAAAAGGGTTAACAAGTCAGTTTATTTGGCGAATTAAACTTGTGAGGTAACGCAGCGCTGTTTCACTTGGTCTGCACTATCACACTAAACTGCATTTGAGTGTGTTGAAAGTTATAATGTTATTCTATGCGTTTGTTTGTCTGTATGAGACTAGCAGTAAGCTAGATGAACATTAGAATAACATACTGATCATATTCTAACATTTCATCATGTTGAGCTATATGACATTGATTAGTTTTATGTACATTTGCTCAACTGTCTGATAAAGTACATGCAAGACGTCTCTGTCAAATCGAAGTTTGCGGCATCTCGAAAACACCACGCCGATATTGATCCTCGTTTTAGTTCTCCTTTTGTCCCAAAGTCTGCTTGCCATGGTCCATAATGTTTGAACGAAACAACTCCATGAGCGTGCCGCTAGACGTAACGCAGTTGTCGCCATGGTTACTATGGCAGTACGAGCGGAAACCAGGGATAACGCGGATATTACGTCATTGACAGGCGACAAGTGAACATGGACGAGCCATTATTAGGGGTTCAAGCACGAAGTGCTAAAACCCTATTGTAATTGTTAGGGTTTTTATTATGATTATTCCGCCTTAAAACTGATCGTGCAGCCCAAACCGTAAACGCTGGAGTCTTGAAACTTGGCCAAATGGTAGTCCTCAATTTGGGGTGAACCTATCAAAGTATGTCCCCGATTGGCCAATAGGTGGCGCTACAGCAAGCAAAAGTATGAAATTGCTCATAACTCCTAGACGGTTTGTGTATATTATATTGAATATTCACGATTATGTCAAAAACCTACTTTTGCGAACTTGCAACCAAACCAGTCTAGAACAATTCTCTGGACTCTCTAGATCAATAATTATCAAAAAAAATTGAACTTTTGCATTTGGATGGCTATAACAGGGTCATTTAGAAAATGAACTCGAAAGCCTTTAAATCCTAAACGAAAACTCAGAACTTCACGAAAATTGGTGAGCATATGTGAAATAACATTGTAAACAAGCATGCACAATTTTATGGAGATCAGACCATAGGTGGCGCTATAACTGTTAAAAAGCTTTGAAAACCATATATTTCCCATGTTAAATTGGCTGGAAATGGTCTTTTCCATGTATGATGTCAGTGGTTAAATGGTTGCCAAATAAAACTTAATGTCTTTTTATGCATTTGTGCTTAAAGGCCTTAAATGCTTGAACCCCGATAAATGCTGCTTGCAGCTTTAATTTAAAATTGGAATTTCTCTGAAATTAAAAAACTTTGGGAACTTTTGGGATACTGGAAGTACACAACTGCAGGAAATATATCACACTTTGCAAGTGATTTTTGGTTATTTAAAAAAAAAATTTTTAATAAATCTTACATATTGTAGCTTTAAACACCTTACATTTTGATTCCCTGTTAACTGTAGTAACAAACGGTCAGAATAATATACCCATTTATTGACATTTAGCGAGAAACCTTATAATTTAGAAAATAAAATCGTATGTCAGAGGTTATGTCTACCTTCAACAATAAGGGTGTCCTCCCTTGAGATGTAGCCACATCCTCCAGTGTCATATTGCATCAACCAAAACCATTGTATCATTTAAAGAAATAGTGTATCTTTAATTAAAGACCATTGTCATGCTCTTAAAGTGTTAACCCATTGAGCACAGTAAATCAAACTAAACGGCCCACTTTGCCTGCATTCACCCTACATTTATTTTTAAGAGTGCATTTACTATTGGAAGCTATGGCCAAAAAGCCTCTGAAAAGACCAAGAAAAAAAAAACATGGGAATGTTCAGGTTATGAAATATACTTTAATGTAGGACACATACAAAGAATACACAAGGAAAATCATGATTATCCTATTTGAATCTGCCCTTCCACCATATCCGACTCCCTCATCTTTGACTCTCAGTGCCTTCCTCCACATATTTTCTTGGGGGGCACTTCAGTCTTCTGCCACAGACTTGGAGTAGTAATACCAATCACACCGAGAGCAATTATCGGTCCAGCATTCCCACTGAGTTTACTCTCCTCATCTGAACCCGTTCCCAGATCATCCTCCTTCTCATGAACCGCCACCGCACGTCCCAGAATGGAATAAGGCCCAAAGAGCTTGCCGTCTGGAAGCGTCAGGAACTGCCTTATAACTCCTTTCTCGGAAGCAAAGTTGCCCAGGTCTCCAGGATGATGAGGGTGGTCAACGCCGTTTGGATTATAATGAGGACCAACAGTGATGCAGCCTTGACTGAGGTCTCCATACTGATGGATGTGCATGGCACGCTCTTGACGATCGATGGCAGGCAAACCACGGAGGTTGATTTTCACTTCTAAATCTCCATTGGGGAAGACCTGCTTGAAGAGGATTTGACCAAAGATCTTTGGCTGGTTACGTGGCAAATTGGAGCTGGGAGTTACTTCACTAGTGGCATAGATTGTGTTGTCAAACTCCACGACTTCCGGCTGTGGAGCTTCGGCAGGCAAACACTCCTCGTTGTGGAACTCTCCTCCTTGTATATGCAGCACCAGCAATATCAGAGGGAATATTAGGATGATTTTCTCCATGTTGATCTTTAAAGCCTACAATGAAGAGTGGATTCAGTGAAATCATGCCATTTGGTTTAAGAATGTAATATTTTTGATAAAAGGTCAAAGCTTTGTTGCAGGGAACTTTGAGAATGGAAGTTGCATTAGGTAAAATAGCACAACCAGATTAGTTTGCAACGGAAAACCATACAAGAACCCAGACAGCACGCGTGTAATCCATGTGTACCAGATGTGGGCCGACACCATGTTGCTGTCTAGAAAACTCTATAATTTTTGAATTGCTATGTACCCTTGTGAAAAAAAAAAAAAAAAAAAAAAAAAAAAAAAAAAAAGCGCTTATTGGTATTGGATGTGTACCTGTAGTATCTTGAAAGTACAATAATAAGAATAATAATAATAATAATAATAATAATAATAAAAAAAAACCTGTAGGTCCACTTGCAGATAATAACACTGATGAATTATAAAAAGCCACTTAAGTGTACACATGTACACTTTCATAAGCGTCACACCTGCCAGCCAAAGTGCCTATGATACAAACCAATGACATACAGGTGGATGTAATCACACTAAAATGAGTCCAGGCAAAGGTTTATGGAAATGGAAAAGGTCTAGGGAGAAGTGCCCTCTGGTGGCCATGATAGGGCTTCTGCTGGCAGGAGCGACATTAAGTACATGTACACAAAAAAAAGAAAAAAAAAAGTAATGCCAAACTAAGAGTTTTACTTTAAAGTACATTAGGTTTTAAAAATCTTTTTGTTGTGCTTTAAAGTACACTTAATTTGATCTGTTGTAGCCTACATGTTATTCAATATTAAATATAAAGTTAAGATTTTTTGATTCTGATATTTTTCACAAGGACAGGTAAAATAAAAGACAATATCTATACTTTTGCTTAAACTAAACTTTTTTTTAGTTGTACTAAATCAAGTCAGTTGATGGAGAAAATGGAATGGAGAAAAAAACAAAACAAGCCTAAAACAGCAAAGGTGCACTACCGTACAGCTGAAAAGTTGTCCTCAATCCGTGTGGAGCCTGAATATTGCAGTCACAAAAACACTACAACGCTTAATCCGTGTGCAGTCCTGACCTGGGGTTGAGAGAATGTTCCTTTTGGCTGCTCTTATAGGAACTCATGTTGAGCTACAAGTTAACCATGATAGTCTGTTAGTCACTAATTAAGTTCACCTGTGTTTCATTTAGCTCCCTTTGTTTGCCTGTTTATATATAGCACTCAGTTTATTCAGTTCTTTGTCTTGCATTGCACAATGTGTTCTCCAGTGTTTTGTGTTTATTAAAAGAAGTACTGCTATAGATTCCTCTTCTCTTCATTTGGTGGCTCATTTGTGACTCATTCATTCTTATTGTACAATTCTACTTGACGTTCATGCTTGACACCACTTCTTATAGCAGATATTCATCAAACATAAGTGAATAGCTGACAGTTCTTCCTTTTCAAGAAACCATTTCTACAGACTCTGATGTACCAAGCCTGACAAGCCTATATTACACATGCAATTGGACTGTTATTTGCAGTTTTTTACGATTGCTATGACAGATTTTTCAATACTTTTAACAATTTTCCAAAACTCTTAACACGGTTAGTTAGCACTACATCCGTCTATGTAAGCTATACTATTAACACATTTCGTGTTGCTTTAACACAAAATGCATACAATTAACACAAATTTAAAATGCTTGAACTTCTTTTACACACAAGCTCAAACAAGACCAAAACAATGGATTTGCACTGCCAAATTTACCAATGCTTTAACACTGATGTCAGAACAGATAACACCATGTTCTAAACCTAACCTTACAGGCTAAAGTCAAGGTAAACAGCTGTTTATATTGTGAATTGAAACACAAATATATCCCCTGTATTTTATCCTATTGTTACTGAGAAACAGCTGATTGAATTATGCAATAATATAAATCACAGCTGATTCCCATCTAGGAAACACACTCAGGTGTTGAGGTTCTTTCAATCGCATGACCATATGGTATACTGTAACCGTACATTCTATAAAGCACTCTGAGATGGGTCTTTTTTTATTGAATTTCTGCAGCAAAAGACCTACAGTAAACCCAACAAAACAAAAATGTAGAGAGGCTTCAAAAGAAACTGCAGTGCAAAACACAATCTATGATCAATACAATATACTGTCTGTTGTATAAGGGCATACCTGACACGAAGACAATAATGCAGTTTCTGTAATTCCATCTGATGTTAGTGTTTTTATGACATTGTGCTATGATTGACTAAATCTTCCTGTTGGACGGCTATGTTATTTGATTTTGAGACATGTTTGCAGTGTTTTGGTAGGCATAGTGTATTATTGTATTTAGAAAATTAGTGTTGGAGCTTAGTTTACGGTGTGTGATTTTGAGCATGAAATTGAACTGTTTTGCCAATTGTGTGTTGTAGGTGTGTTGGTGCGTTAAGAGTTTAGGAAATTTGTTAAAAGTATTGAAAAAATTGCAAGGTATATACCAATAAACATTTTGAGATCATGCACTCCAGACAAATTTCTTTTCAGGTAATGTGACCCATCCCTAATTTATCAAAAATGATCCTGGATCTTAAAAACACATGATTTATTAACACATCACACAAACATATTCCACAGCATATTTAACAGACCCAAAAGCACATAGATAGGCTATGATGAGTAATACTCATCAGTTCACTCAATGCATGTGTAAAGTTCAAAACAACTAGAACATGTTGTGTTGACATGAAATTTTATGAAATTTGAATTTCAGATATCTTAATGAACTCTACAACATATTACAAATGGAACTACAACACATGCAACAACAAATAGGCTAACAAAAATTCAATAAGAGGGACATTTTAAATGGTAACCATATTGTAAAACTTTTTTTCTGTCTGTTTTCTCTAAACACTGTAGATGAACTTAAATTGTGTCCATATTTTAAAGCGTTATATTCTGCATCTACATTTTAATAATAATAATAATTCGTTACATTTATATAGCGCTTTTCTGGGTAATCAAAGCGCTTTACATGGAAGGGGGAATATCCTCAACCACCACCAATGTGCAGCATCCACCTGGATGATGCGACGGCAGCCATATTGGGCCAGAACGCCCACCACACACCAGCTTAATGGTGGAGAGGAGACAGTGATGAAGCCAATCAGTATATGGGGATGATTAGGAGGCCATGATGGACAGAGGCCAAGGGGCAAATTTGGCCAGGATGCCGGGGTTACACCCCTACTCTTTTTCGAAGGACATCCTGGGATTTTTAATGACCACAGAGAGTCAGGACCTCGGTTTAACGTCTCATTGGAAGGATGGTGCTCTTTGACAGTATAGTGTCCCGATCACTACACTGGAGCGTTAGGTCCCACATAGACCACGGGTGAGCACCCCCTGCTGGCCTCACTAACACCTCTTCCAGCAGCAACCTGGTTTTCTCAGGAGGTCTCCCATCCAGGTACTAACCAGGCTTGCTAACCTCTTACAATAACAAAGGTGTAGGTTGATGACGCATAAGCGGAATTATGGAACTTGTCGTCATGCCGATGGATCTAATAATGTTTATGGGTGAGTGAGTACATTGATGTTTTTAACATGACTGTGGTATGAAGCAGGTCGCGATTGCCAATGAGAGACAGATATCAGAGCCACATGCGAGTCCCGCGGATATAAAGGAATAAGGACATTTCATTCTACTGATCTACCCGCAAGTGCTGAATTAATACTCACACATACCCCTGTTCCACCAGCATGAACCAGGTGCCAGTTCAGAGCTAGAGCTACAGTATTGCCAGTCCGGAGTTGGTTCGTCTGACGAGCTCTCTAAGATCCGGTTTGCCTTTCCACAAGGTCACTGTATACATCTCATGTTGCCCAGCAGCGCTAGCGTGGCAGCGCCAAACACAAACACACCAGGCTTGTTCGAGATGGTTCGGCTTCTCGCAGACCGATCGGCTCATGACATCAAAGCACTGCGAAAGCAATCCAAAAGCACAAGGACTCGTTTGCTCTCCAAACACTCCCGCAGCTCCGATCGGTCCGTGCCGCTCCGATGCATCTCGAACAAGCCTTCCATCAACAATGGAAGTCGTTGCGTTACTATTGATGCTCATGGCTTTGCGAACCTACATCTGCATCCAAACACGGCGAATCCAACGTGTTTGTGCAGCTCGCCGTAACTTGCATAGACGGAGATTACAATCAAGCTGCTATTAGCTCGATTAGCTGCTATTTGAAAAATGGCGGTCACAAGTTTCTGTTCGTCTTGTTGGTCTTACTTCTAGACCAGCAATGTTTTGGTGCTACTTAAGAACCACTTTTCCTGGTTCAGAGCTGGTGCTCTGGGTGTCGAAAAACAAAGAACCCATTTGAAACTAGGCTCTAGCCGTGAACCAGCACCAGCACTGCCTTGGTGGAATAGGGTTAACACCTCAGTTTATTTGGCGAATTAAACTTGTGAGGTAACGCAGCGCTGTTTCACTTGGTCTGCACTATCACACTAAACTGCATTTGAGTGTGTTGAAAGTTATAATGTTATTCTATGCGCTTGTTTGTCTGTATGAGACTAGCAGTAAGCTAGATGAACATTAGAATAACATACTGATCATATTCTAACATTTCATCATGTTGAGCTATATGACATTGATTAGTTTTATGTACATTTGCTCAACTGTCTGATAAAGTACATGCAAGACGTCTCTGTCAAATCGAAGTTTGCGGCATCTCGAAAACACCACGCCGATATTGATCCTCGTTTTAGTTCTCCTTTTGTCCCAAAGTCTGCTTGCCATGGTCCATAATGTTTGAACGAAACAACTCCATGAGCGTGCCGCTAGACGTAACGCAGTTGTCGCCATGGTTACTATGGCAGTACGAGCGGAAACCAGGGATAACGCGGATATTACGTCATTGACAGGCGACAAGTGAACATGGACGAGCCATTATTAGGGGTTCAAGCACGAAGTGCTAAAACCCTATTGTAATTGTTAGGGTTTTTATTATGATTATTCCGCCTTAAAACTGATCGTGCAGCCCAAACCGTAAACGCTGGAGTCTTGAAACTTGGCCAAATGGTAGTCCTCAATTTGGGGAGAACCTATCAAAGTATGACCCCGATTGGCCAATAGGTGGCGCTACAGCAAGCAAAAGTATGAAATTGCTCATAACTCCTAGACGGTTTGTGTATATTATATTGAATATTCACGATTATGTCAAAAACCTACTTTTGCGAACTTGCAACCAAACCAGTCTGGATACTGGAAGTACACAACTGCAGGAAATATATCACACTTTGCAAGTGATTTTTGGTCATTTTATTTAAAAAAAAAAAATTAAATAAATCTTACATATTGTAGCTTTAAACACCTTACATTTTGATTCCCTGTTAACTGTAGTAAACTGTCAGAATAATATACCCATTTACATTTAGCGAGAAACCTTATAATTTAGAAAATAACCTCTGACATACGATTTTATGTCTACCTTCAACAATAAGGGTGTCCTCCCTTGAGATGTAGCCACATCCTCCAGTGTCATATTGCATCAACCAAAACCATTGTATCATTTAAAGAAATAGTGTTTCTTTAATTAAAGACCATTGTCATGCTCTTAAAGTGTTAACCCATTGAGCACAGTAAATCAAACTAAACGGCCCACTTTGCCTGCATTCACCCTACATTTATTTTTAAGAGTGCATTTACTATTGGAAGCTATGGCCAAAAAGCCTCTGAAAAGACCAAGAAAAAAAAAACATGGGAATGTTCAGGTTATGAAATATACTTTAATGTAGGACACATACAAAGAATACACAAGGAAAATCATGATTATCCTATTTGAATCTGCCCTTCCACCATATCCGACTCCCTCATCTTTGACTCTCAGTGCCTTCCTCCACATATTTTCTTGGGGGGCACTTCAGTCTTCTGCCACAGACTTGGAGTAGTAATACCAATCACACCGAGAGCAATTATCGGTCCAGCATTCCCACTGAGTTTACTCTCCTCATCTGAACCCGTTCCCAGATCATCCTCCTTCTCATGAACCGCCACCGCACGTCCCAGAATGGAATAAGGCCCAAAGAGCTTGCCGTCTGGAAGCGTCAGGAACTGCCTTATAACTCCTTTCTCGGAAGCAAAGTTGCCCAGGTCTCCAGGATGATGAGGGTGGTCAACGCCGTTTGGATTATAATGAGGACCAACAGTGATGCAGCCTTGACTGAGGTCTCCATACTGATGGATGTGCATGGCACGCTCTTGACGATCGATGGCAGGCAAACCACGGAGGTTGATTTTCACTTCTAAATCTCCATTGGGGAAGACCTGCTTGAAGAGGATTTGACCAAAGATCTTTGGCTGGTTACGTGGCAAATTGGAGCTGGGAGTTACTTCACTAGTGGCATAGATTGTGTTGTCAAACTCCACGACTTCCGGCTGTGGAGCTTCGGCAGACAAACACTCCTCGTTGTGGAACTCTCCTCCTTGTATATGCAGCACCAGCAATATCAGAGGGAATATTAGGATGATTTTCTCCATGTTGATCTTTAAAGCCTACAATGAAGAGTGGATTCAGTGAAATCATGCCATTTGGTTTAAGAATGTAATATTTTTGATAAAAGGTCAAAGCTTTGTTGCAGGGAACTTTGAGAATGGAAGTTGCATTAGGTAAAATAGCACAACCAGATTAGTTTGCAACGGAAAACCATACAAGAACCCAGACAGCAACCAGATCCGGCCCACATCTGGGCCGTGTGTAATCCATGTGTACCAGATGTGGGCCGACACCATGTTGCTGTCTAGAAAACTCTATAATTTTTGAATTGCTATGTACCCTTGTGAAAATAATAAAATAAAAAATGCGCTTATTGGTATTGGATGTGTACCTGTAGTATCTTGAAAGTACAATAATAATAATAATAATAATAATAATAATAATAAAAAACCTGTAGGTCCACTTGCAGATAATAACACTGATGAATTATAAAAAGCCACTTAAGTGTACACACATACACTTTCATAAGCGTCACACCTGCCAGCCAAAGTGCCTATGATACAAACCAATGACATACAGGTGGATGTAATCACACTAAAATGAGTCCAGGCAAAGGTTTATGGAAATGGAAAAGGTCTAGGGAGAAGTGCCCTCTGGTGGCCATGATAGGGCTTCTGCTGGCAGGAGTGACATTAAGTACATGTACACTTTAAAAAAAAAAAAAAAGTAATGCCAAACTAAGAGTTTTACTTTAAAGTACATTAGGTTTTAAAAATATTTTTGCTGTGCTTTAAAGTACACTTAATTTGATCTGTTGTAGCCTACATGTTATTCAATATTAAATATAAAGTTAAGATTTTTTGATTCTGATATTTTTCACAAGGACAGGTAAAATAAGAGACAATATCTATACTTTTGCTTAAACTAAACTTCTTTTAGTTGCACTAAATCAAGTCAGTTGATGGAGAAAATGGAATAAAAAAAATAAAAAAAACAAGCCTAAAACAGCAAAGGTGCACTACCGTACAGCTGAAAAGTTGTCCTCAATCCGTGTGGAGCCTGAATATTGCAGTCACAAAAATACTACAACGCTTAATCCGTGTGCAGTCCTGACCTGGGGTTGAGAGAATGTTCCTTTTGGCTGCTCTTATAGGAACTCATGTTGAGCTACAAGTTAACCATGATAGCCTGTTAGTCACTAATTAAGTTCACCTGTGTTTCATTTAGCTCCCTTTGTTTGCCTGTTTATATATAGCACTCAGTTTATTCAGTTCTTTGTCTTGCATTGCACAATGTGTTCTCCAGTGTTTTGTGTTTATTAAAAGAAGTACTGCTATAGATTCCTCTTCTCTTCATTTGGTGGCTCATTTGTGACTCATTCATTCTTAGTGTACAATTCCACTTGACGTTCATGCTTGACACCACTTCTTATAGCAGATATTCATCAAACATAAGTGAATAGCTGACAGTTCTTCCTTTTCAAGAAACCATTTCTACAGACTCTGATGTACCAAGCCTGACAAGCCTATATTACACATGCAATTGGACTGTTATTTGCAGTTTTTTACGATTGCTATGACAGATTTTTCAATACTTTTAACAATTTTCCAAAACTCTTAACACGGTTAGTTAGCACTACATCCGTCTATGTAAGCTATACTATTAACACATTTCGTGTTGCTTTAACACAAAATGCATACAATTAACACAAATTTAAAATGCTTGAACTTCTTTTACACACAAGCTCAAACAAGACCAAAACAATGGATTTGTACTGCCAAATTTACCAATGCTTTAACACTGTATGTCAGAACAGATAACACCATGTTCTAAACCTAACCTTACAGGCTAAAGTCAAGGTAAACAGCTGTTTATATTGTGAATTGAAACACAAATATATCCCCTGTATTTTATCCTATTGTTACTGAGAAACAGCTGATTGAATTATGCAATAATATAAATCACAGCTGATTCCCATCTAGGAAACACACTCAGGTGTTGAGGTTCTTTCAATCGCATGACCATATGGTATACTGTAACCGTACATTCTATAAAGCACTCTGAGATGGGTCTTTTTTTATTGAATTTCTGCAGCAAAAGACCTACAGTAAACCCAACAAAACAAAAATGTAGAGAGGCTTCAAAAGAAACTGCAGTGCAAAACACAATCTATGATCAATACAATATACTGTCTGTTGTATAAGGGCATACCTGACACGAAGACAATAATGCAGTTTCTGTAATTCCATCTGATGTTAGTGTTTTTATGACATTGTGCTATGATTGACTAAATCTTCCTGTTGGACGGCTATGTTATTTGATTTTGAGACATGTTTGCAGTGTTTTGGTAGGCATAGTGTATTATTGTATTTAGAAAATTAGTGTTGGAGCTTAGTTCACAGTGTGTGATTTTGAGCATGAAATGAACTGTTTTGCCAATTGTGTGTTGTAGGTGTGTTGGTGCGTTAAGAGTTTAGGAAATTTGTTAAAAGTATTGAAAAAATTGTCATAGCGATTGTAAAAAACTGTACTTGTCTTTGAAGGCAGAAGTAAAAATTTCTGAGGGAATGATTCTTCTATGGCATCGATGTTAAAATCCCCTTTTAGTAGACTGAATGCAGGTAAGGTGGGACACTTGTCATTTAGATACAGTACCTAGATGTTTCTTTCTTTTTATTACTTTTGTTAACTTTAAGGTCCGACTTTAATATTTCATTTTGAATACAGTTGATATGTGTTATTTGCAAGGTATATACCAATAAACATTTTGAGATCATGCACTCCAGACAAATTTCTTTTCAGGTAATGTGACCCATCCCTAATTTATCAAAAATGATCCTGGATCTTAAAAACACATGATTTATTAACACATCACACAAACATATTCCACAGCATATTTAACAGACCCAAAAGCACATAGATAGGCTATGATGAGTAATACTCATCAGTTCACTCAATGCATGTGTAAAGTTCAAAACAACTAGAACATGTTGTGTTGACATGAAATTTTATGAAATTTGAATTTCAGATATCTTAATGAACTCTACAACATATTACAAATGGAACTACAACACATGCAACAACAAATAGGCTAACAAAAATTCAATAAGAGGAACATTTTAAATGGTAACCATATTGTAAAACTTTTTTTCTGTCTGTTTTCTCTAAACACTGTAGATGAACTTAAATTGGGTCCATATTTTAAAGCGTTATATTCTGCATCTACATTTTAATAATAATAATAATAATAATAATTCATTACATTTATATAGCGCTTTTCTGGGTAATCAAAGCGCTTTACATGGAAGGGGGAATTATCCTCAACCACCACCAATGTGCAGCATCCACCTGGATGATGCGACGGCAGCCATATTGGGCCAGAACGCCCACCACACACCAGCTTAATGGTGGAGAGGAGACAGTGATGAAGCCAATCAGTATATGGGGATGATTAGGAGGCCATGATGGACAGAGGCCAAGGGGAAATTTGGCCAGGATGCCGGGGTTACACCCCTTCTCTTTTTCGAAGGACATCCTGGGATTTTTAATGACCACAGAGAGTCAGGACCTCGGTTTAACGTCTCATTGGAAGGATGGTGCTCTTTGACAGTATAGTGTCCCGATCACTACACTGGAGCGTTAGGTCCCACATAGACCACGGGTGAGCACCCCCTGCTGGCCTCACTAACACCTCTTCCAGCAGCAACCTGGTTTTCTCAGGAGGTCTCCCATCCAGGTACTGACCAGGCTTGCTAACCTCTTACAATAACAAAGGTGTAGGTTGATGACGCATAAGCGGAATTATGGAACTTGTCGTCATGCCGATGGATCTAATAATTTTTATGGGTGGGTGAGTGAGTACATTTATGTTTTTAACATGACTGTGGTATGAAGCAGGTCGTGATTGCCAATGAGAGACAGATATCAGAGCCACATGCGAGTCCCGCGGATATAAAGGAATAAGGACATTTCATTCTACTGATCTACCCGCAAGTGCTGAATTAATACTCACACATACCCCTTTTCCACCAGCATGAACCAGGTGCCAGTTCAAAGCCAGAGCTACAGTATTGCCAGGCTTGTGAACCTACATCTGCATCCAAACACGGCGAATCCAACGTGTCTGTGCAGCTCGCCGTAACTTGCATAGACGGAGATTACAATCAAGCTGCTATTAGCTCGATTAGCTGCTATTTGAAAAATGGCGGTCACAAGTTTCTGTTCGTCTTGTTGGTCTTACTTCTAGACCAGCAATGTTTTGGTGCTACTTAAGAACCACTTTTCCTGGTTCAGAGCTGGTGCTCTGGGTGTCGAAAAACAAAGAACCCATTTGAAACTAGGCTTTAGCCGTGAACCAGCACCAGCACTGCCTTGGTGGAAAAGGGTTAACAAGTCAGTTTATTTGGCGAATTAAACTTGTGAGGTAACGCAGTGCTGTTTCACTTGGTCTACACTATCACACTAAACTGCATTTGAGGTGTAGGTCAGGGGCCTGTACCATGAAGCCGGATTAGGTGGCTAGCCAGCTATGTTTCAGTTTAGTTTCCGCCAACCCTGGGTTTTAGGTACTATGAAAGTTGCTCGGCTTTAATCGGTGTTCGTTGCCATGGTATCTTACGCTGCACGGCTAACCTGCTCCGGGGCAGGTTATGTTCTGGATTCAAGATCTCAGACTGAAGTTTGACCAATCAGCTGAGAGCAAAGAAACATATAGGTGACGTAACTTATTCCCAGTGTCTGTTACAATGACTTCACCTTTTCTTCCAAATCCGGTGGACATCTCAGCGCAAATTGTTAGATGAGCACTTCGTAGAGAAAGAGTTTTTAGCCAGACAAAATCCCCTTGCCTTTCCTGATAGTTATACTTGTATGAAAGATACAGATTTTCCGCGGAAGGAATCTTATCTTTGTGAACTTCTTGAGCCGCACATAAAGAATTTAACACGTCAAATTCATGCACTTACTGTACCGCAAATATTGCGTTGCGTTTTTTTGCAAGTGGTATACTTGCACGGTGGGTGACGCACAGAAGCTAGGGGAAAACACGGTTTGTCGAACCATTCGCAAGGTGGTCCTCGCTCTGCAGGAGTACATGAATAGTTTCATTAATAGTGTTCCCTGGTCATTTATCGCCCATGTCCATAAAAGAGGGCTTTATAAAATTGCCGGTAAGATATATTGATAGGGTGACATCACATGAACACTTTTTTTTTTTCTTTTTTTTTTTTACGCAAATTTCACAAATGTACTATACAATATAATACATGTATTGTGTATTGTGTAACATGTATTCTGTTAATCTTATGATAGGATTCCCTAGAGTCATTGCTACATGTATGCAGTCTATTGCTCCAATCTCCACTGCTCTAGGGGAACATGAGGAAGATTATGTAGAAATCCTATCACAGCCTTAATATTCAGGTAGAAATGATGTGAATATGTGAGATGATTATTTTCTGTGAGATGAATCTTTAAATTAATAGTAACATTAACAGATATAACAATGATCTACTCAACATTTCATCTGCAGACGACTTGTGGTCATGAACGTATGATCATAAGTTTGGATGCCAAATGGCCTGGAGATCAGTTTTATCCAATTTATTTAATTTTTTTGGAGCCTCCTCAGCTCACAGTCCAGCTCCTTTAGTGAACATTCTAGTTCGAGACTCCTTTAGTGTGCAGTCTAGTTCAAGACTCCTTTTGTACAGGGCCCTGACTGAGTCTGTTTCCACCTGAAACATAATTCCACCATGCACAAACATGATCATTACAAGTTTTCTGGAGGCTCATCAAATCACAAAAAGTTCCTTGACTTCCTACAAACACAGGACTGACTGTAATTTATGTCAAGGGTTTTAAATCCTAGATCACATTTCTTCTGAAGGCCATTGAGGTAGAGGCCTCAGTTTCTGGGGAGGGTTGTGAAAAATCCTACAATAAAAGAGATGTGTACGGGCCAGTCCCTTTTTTATGCCACACATTCAAATGTTTGCCATAAAAAAAGCCCAGTGCATTCACATCAGCAACTGTCTGAGAACACACAGACAGAGTGTCTTCATTTCCTCTACCCTAATAAATAAAAGTAGGTCAATGTAAAGCATAACTGTTGTAAAGCAGGTTATGTTTGGTGTTCTGTCTGCTGCATTCTGACCTCTGTGTGTATGTGTGCTGGCTTCAACAGGGACACTGTATTTCCCTCTACTGCAGAACATACAGTCAGCCATATTTAAAACTTCAAAAAAGTAGTAATGTATTGCACACGTACCCAGTGTTACTTGCTTAGAGGAGCCAGCACCAGGGTCAGATTGTATAGCACCTGTAATCCCATCCATAATCGGCCGTCCCTTATTGCCTACTCAGAGCCAACTCCTCCACCAGTGTATTCTGGTTTTCTGAATTTAACTCTTTATTTCTGTTTGCAGCAAACAAGTGTTTGTGATAAAATGTTCACAAAAGTAATAAAAGGTTGTGGTAAATCACCACTTTGAATTATATTTTTATATTTTGTCTTTATCTGCTGCCAAGAACATTTGGAGTTGGGGTTGCATCTAAAAATCAATGAATATTTATCTTTCTAATGCTGGGTTCACACCAAAAGATAATCGGGCTGATTTTGGGCCGATTTCCCCCCTTCCGACAATCCTAGCTGTGTCCCGATTATCTTGATGGTTCAACAGATTATCTTATCAGATTTTCCCTTGGTGTGAGGTGTGTTAAGAGTGTCCGAACCTGCTCGGAAGAACGTCGGAGCCGCTCCGATCGCGAATCGTAAATATTCAACATGTTTAATATTTACGATCAGAAATCCTGATGTGTGGGGGGATCTCCGAGGACAAACGCGCGCACGTTCTGGAGATTATCACGTGAAACAAAACAATATCCAATCAGAAAGCGAGATGATGGAAGACATGGTCATTCACACACACACACACACACACACACACACTTGCAGGAAGCAGTGTTAAGATTTAGTATTCATAAGTGTAAATTTGGAGGAAACAAGCCTTTGTTTTTCATTTTAAGAGCAGAAATTTTACAATACCTAAACACAATATTGGGTTTGAAAAATAAGAAAGCTGCAAAGTGCGTTTCAATCGGTTTCAATCCGTAAACATTTTCAAATTCAAATTTGATTATGTATATGTCTTTTTATGTTTGATTATCGGCTTTACTCTTTGTACCCCCCTGACTAATTGTAATTCTTAAAATCAATAAAAAAAAAAGATAAAAAAAAAAAAGAAGCTGAGTTTTAGGATTCAGTCAGTGAGGTTCTATAGAGGGATTAAATAACTTTTTCTAAAGAGACAATAAAGCCAATAAAGAATAAATAAAGACAATAAAGAATGAATATATTTCTGTATAAAAGGTTATAATGGCGGGTACAATGGTTTTTTTCACGTGAATTTTCTGTGAAAATCATTCCAAACACTATCACAATTTCTTCCTTCATATCGTCCGCCATGCTTATTCTGAAGTCTCGCGAGATTTTGCGAGATTTCCTGTGTTCTCAGTCGAGACTCTGGTTGAAAATCTGTTTGTGTGTGGTGTGCTGTCTTTGTCACATCTTGGCACACCACACACTATAGGAGCAAAATGCTTAAATCTAGGATTTTTTGTCCTCATGTTTGTGGTCTGTCACATTTTGAAAATCTTATAAGATGTAAAAAATCTTTTGGTGTGTACCCAGCATTAGTACATGCACATTTTTATATATTATAAAAGACTATAAGCTATATTACACATATAGGCTACACATACATACATAATTTTACATAAATATAGAACGTATTTGTTTAACTTACACATTACAATCAGCAATCTTTCTCTAACAGTCTTCTCTTGCTTTGGCAGCAGAGACCGTATTGTTTCGAGCTTGAAATACATATTTAAATTCATCGTAATTATGAATGATTATCTCTTGCTCCTCCGTGGAAAAATATATCGCTCTCGCGCTACCCGCGATTGGTTGTTCAGTGTCGACGTCACTCTTTTATGTGCACGCGCGCGTGGAATAATCATAGCTTGAGGATCAAAGCCTGAGTTGACAGAGAAAGTTGATGAGCTGCATCATGGTACCAATAAAGCCTGATTGCATCGGTTTGGTTTTGTCAACTCAAAACTAATCCTGTAACCCCGAGTTTGTTCAGCTACCTTCATGGTACAGGCCCCAGGTGTAGGTCTTTTGCTGCAGAAATTCAATAAAAAAAGACCCATCTCAGAGTGCTTTATAGAATGTACGGTTACAGTATACCATATGGTCATGCGATTGAAAGAACCTCAACACCTGAGTGTGTTTCCTAGATGGGAATCAGCTGTGATTTATATTATTGCATAATTCAATCAGCTGTTTCTCAGTAACAATAGGATAAAATACAGGGGATATATTTGTGTTTCAATTCACAATATAAACAGCTGTTTACCTTGACTTTAGCCTGTAAGGTTAGGTTTAGAACATGGTGTTATCTGTTCTGACATCAGTGTTAAAGCATTGGTAAATTTGGCAGTACAAATCCATTGTTTTGGTCTTGTTTGAGCTTGTGTGTAAAAGAAGTTCAAGCATTTTAAGTAAGTAAGTAAGTAAGTAATTTTAATTTATAAAGCACATTTACACACAGCGCAAGCTGACCAAAGTGCTGTACACTCAATGACCAAAAAAGCACAGTTAGAATAAAAACACATAGCACCAATAATCACAATTGTATGAAACATAAAAAAATAAATAAAAATAAAAACTTTCAATTTCAGAGCACACAACACAGAAAATACAGATAACAAACAGGAGTGCCAAATTTAAGGAGCAAGAAAGGCCAGGGAATAAAAATGAGTTTTTAACTTAGATTTGAATGCAACAATGGAGGGGGCAGATCTAATATCCTGGGGGAGCTGGTTCCACAAACGTGGACCAGCGACTGCAAAAGCTCTATCACCCTTCTGTTTAAGCCGTGAGCGCGGCACAAACAGGAGCCCTTTATTTGACGATCGTAATGACCTTTGTACTGAATGTGGCTGTACAAGGTTAGTGATATAAGTTGGGGCGAGCCCATTAAGTGCCTTAAAAACAAACAGTAAAACTTTAAACTGAATCCTAAAATGAACTGGTAGCCAATGCAAGGAGGCCAGAACTGGGGTGATGTGCTCACGCTTCCTAGTGCCAGTTAAAAGGCGCGCTGCTGCGTTTTGTTTTTAAATTTGTGTTAATTGTATGCATTTTGTGTTAAAGCAACACGAAATGTGTTAATAGTATAGCTTACATAGACGGATGTAGTGCTAACTAACCGTGTTAAGAGTTTTGGAAAATTGTTAAAAGTATTGAAAAATCTGTCATAGCAATCGTAAAAAACTGCAAATAACAGTCCAATTGCATGTGTAATATAGGCTTGTCAGGCTTGGTACATCAGAGTCTGTATAAATGGTTTCTTGAAAAGGAAGAACTGTCAGCTATTCACTTATGTTTGATGAATATCTGCTATAAGAAGTGGTGTCAAGCATGAACATCAAGTGGAATTGTACACTAAGAATGAATGAGTCACAAATGAGCCACCAAATGAAGAGAAGAGGAATCTATAGCAGTACTTCTTTTAATAAACACAAAACACTGGAGAACACATTGTGCAATGCAAGACAAAGAACTGAATAAACTGAGTGCTATATATAAACAGGCAAACAAAGGGAGCTAAATGAAACACAGGTGAACTTAATTAGTGACTAACAGGCTATCATGGTTAACTTGTAGCTCAACATGAGTTCCTATAAGAGCAGCCAAAAGGAACATTCTCTCAACCCCAGGTCAGGACTGCACACGGATTAAGCGTTGTAGTATTTTTGTGACTGCAATATTCAGGCTCCACACGGATTGAGGACAACTTTTCAGCTGTACGGTAGTGCACCTTTGCTGTTTTAGGCTTGTTTTTTTTTCTACATTCCATTTTCTCCATCAACTGACTTGATTTAGTACAACTAAAAAAAAGTTTAATTTAAGCAAAAGTATAGATATTGTCTTTTATTTTACCTGTCCTTGTGAAAAATATCAGAATCAAAAAATCTTAACTTTATATTTAATATTGAATAACATGTAGGCTACAACAGATCAAATTAAGTGTACTTTAAAGCACAACAAAAAGATTTTTAAAACCTAATGTACTTTAAAGTAAAACTCTTAGTTTGGCATTACTTTTTTTTTTTTTTTTTTTGTGTACATGTACTTAATGTAACTCCTGCCAGCAGAAGCCCTATCATGGCCACCAGAGGGCTCTTCTCCCTAGACCTTTTCCATTTCCATAAACCTTTGCCTGGACTCATTTTAGTGTGATTACATCCACCTGTATGTCATTGGTTTGTATCATAGGCACTTTGGCTGGCAGGTGTGACGCTTATGAAAGTGGCTTTTTATAATTCATCAGTGTTATTATCTGCAAGTGGACCTACAGGTTTTTATTATTATTATTATTATTATTATTATTGTACTTTCAAGATACTACAGGTACACATCCAATACCAATAAGCGCATTTATTTTATTATTTTCACAAGGGTACATGGCAATTCAAAAATTAGAGTTTTCTAGACCAGTGGTTCCCAAACCTGTCCTGCCGGCACCCCAACACTGCACGTTTTCTTTGTCTCCCTAATCAAACACACCTGATTCAACTCATCAGCTCATTATCACATGGGTTAATGAGCTGATGAGTTGAATCAGGTGTGTTTGATTAGGGAGACAAAGAAAATGTGCTGTGTTGGGGTGCCGGCAGGACAGGTTTGGGAACCACTGTTCTAGACAGCAACATGGTGTCGGCCCACATCTGGTACACATGGATTACACGCGGCCCAGATGTGGGCCGGATCTGGTTGCTGTCTGGGTTCTTGTATGGTTTTCTGTTGCAAACTAATCTGGTTGTGTTATTTTACCTAATGCAACTTCCATTCTCAAAGTTCCCTGCAACAAAGCTTTGACCTTTTATCAAAAATATTACATTCTTAAACCAAATGGCATGATTTCACTGAATCCACTCTTCATTGTAGGCTTTAAAGATCAACATGGAGAAAATCATCCTAATATTCCCTCTGATATTGCTGGTGCTGCATATACAAGGAGGAGAGTTCCACAACGAGGAGTGTTTGCCTGCCGAAGCTCCACAGCCGGAAGTCGTGGAGTTTGACAACACAATCTATGCCACTTGTGAAGTAACTCCCAGCTCCAATTTGCCACGTAACCAGCCAAAGATCTTTGGGCAAATCCTCTTCAAGCAGGTCTTCCCCAATGGAGATTTAGAAGTGAAAATCAACCTCCGTGGTTTGCCTGCCATCGATCGTCAAGAGCGTGCCATGCACATCCATCAGTATGGAGACCTCAGTCAAGGCTGCATCACTGTTGGTCCTCATTATAATCCAAACGGCGTTGACCACCCTCATCATCCTGGAGACCTGGGCAACTTTGCTTCCGAGAAAGGAGTTATAAGGCAGTTCCTGACGCTTCCAGACGCCAAGCTCTTTGGGCCTTATTCCATTCTGGGACGTGCGGTGGCGGTTCATGAGAAGGAGGATGATCTGGGAACGGGTTCAGATGAGGAGAGTAAACTCAGTGGGAATGCTGGACCGATAATTGCTCTCGGTGTGATTGGTATTACTACTCCAAGTCTGTGGCAGAAGACTGAAGTGCCCCCCAAGAAAATATGTGGAGGAAGGCACTGAGAGTCAAAGATGAGGGAGTCGGATATGGTGGAAGGGCAGATTCAAATAGGATAATCATGATTTTCCTTGTGTGTTCTTTGTATGTGTCCTACATTAAAGTATATTTCATAACCTGAACATTCCCATGTTTTTTTTTTTTTTTCTTGGTCTTTTCAGAGGCTTTTTGGCCATAGCTTCCAATAGTAAATGCACTCTTAAAAATAAATGTAGGGTGAATGCAGGCAAAGTGGGCCATTTAGTTTGATTTACTGTGCTCAATGGGTTAACACTTTAAGAGCATGACAATGGTCTTTAATTAAAGATACACTATTTCTTTAAATGATATAATGGTTTTGGTTGATGCAATATGACACTGGAGGATGTGGCTACATCTCAAGGGAGGACACCCTTATTGTTGAAGGTAGACATAACCTCTGACATACGATTTATTTTCTAAATTATAAGGTTTCTCGCTAAATGTCAATAAATGGGTATATTATTCTGACAGTTTGTTACTACAGTTAACAGGGAATCAAAATGTAAGGTGTTTAAAGCTACAATATGTAAGATTTAAAAAAAATTTAAATAAAATAACCAAAACTTGCAAAGTGTGATATTTCCTGCAGTTGTGTACTTCCAGTATCCCAAAAGTTCCCAAAATTTTTTAATTTCAGAGAAATTCCAATTTTAAATTAAAGCTGCAAGCAGCATTTATCGGGGTTCAAGCATTTAAGGCCTTTAAGCACAAATGCATAAAAAGACATTAAGTTTTATTTGGCAACCATTTAACCACTGACATCATACATGGAAAAGACCATTTCCAGCCAATTTAACATAGGAAATATATGGTTTTCAAAGCTTTTTAACAGTTATAGCGCCACCTATGGTCTGATCTCCATAAAATTGTGTATGCTTGTTTACAATGTTATTTCACATATGCTCACCAATTTTGGTGAAGTTCTGAGTTTTCATTTAGGATTTAAAGGCTTTTGAGTTCATTTTCTAAATGACCCTGTTATAGCCATCCAAATGCAACGCCCGTAAGGAGATGGAATGTTGTAGGACCCTGAAATTCTAGGTTTGAGTGGTTTTGGAGGGGTCTGGTCCTGGTTTTGAGTGGTTTGGGTTAGGTTTTAGTGGTTTTGGAGGGGTCTGGTCCTGGTTTTGAGTGGTTTGGGTTAGGTTTTAGTGGTTTCGGAGGGGTCTGGTCCTGGTTTTGAGTGGTTTTGGGTGGTTTGGGTTAGGTTTTAGTGGTTTTGGAGGGGTCTGGTCCTGGTTTTGAGTGGTTTTGGGTGGTTTGGGTTATGTTTTAGTGGTTTCGGAGGGGTCTGGTCCTGGTTTTGGGTGGTTTGGGTTAGGTTTTAGTGGTTTTGGAGGGGTCTGGTCCTGGCTTTGAGTGGTTTGGGTGGTTTGAAGATATTGATATCTGGCCGAATTAGAATTATAGAATATAGAGTTAGAGTGTCAATATCTCATGACCAACACATAACAGAGACATCAGAGTAGAATCCTTGGAAACCTCCTTGGTTCTCACCTTTCCAGCGAGTCTACTCTGATGTCTCTGTTATATGTGGGTCATGAGATATTGACACTCTAATTCTTAACCGGAAGTGGCCGTATCTCCTAATTAGAAGTTCTCATTGAATCATGGGAGGTGTTATAAGTTCTGAGAAGCTTTGGCATGGCATGATAAATATCTAAACGTTGTTGCGATCAACGAGTGACAACGTAGAAGCAGCAAAGTCAAAATGAATTAAATGTTTTAGTTGTGGTAGGATCGGAAGTAAAATCCCATTGATTTCTGTTGGAGGACTCATTGCTCGTTGATATTACTGCGCTACCGGAAATGGAAAAGACGCTTCAGACTCAAATATCGAGCGGAAGCTTATACGTGGTTGTGAGGTATCTGAAAAAATAGTTCCACTATAGCAAATAACACGGATTGAAATCATACATTGCGCCGATATATTTGTTTTTAATCATCAACGAACACCACTAACCACTCGGTGAGTTGCACAGTTTTGAAAACAAACGTTAAGGGTTGTTTTAAGGACATGTTTGTGCATGCCCGTAGCCAGCCACTCTGAAGCGGTCAAAGGCGATTCTGAATGAGTCAAAGAGTCGAGACAGGACCCATCGTCACACACACACACACACACTCAGTCCACAGTTTTCTCAAGCCCTAACCCGGCCCCAGCCCGAGACCAACATCAATATCACTGTAAGCTCTCTCTTCTACACGCGCACACAAACACACACACACACACGCACACACGCACACACACGCTACTAAGAGGTTCAATTTTATTAATAGGCCTCAAACATAACTACCACCACCGACAATTATGGCCACAAATATGAATACAGACTGTCCATTACAGAGAAGCATAAGCATGCAGTGGAGAATATTATACAGCCAAATGTGATCCAGCAGTAAATAAAGTTTTACGGCCGACCTTTCTTTGATGTTAAGTATCTTTACTGAAGAACAACGTTTCAAAGAACTCTTTAAATAAAAATAAAAATAAAATATGTTAAATAAAAATAAAACCTAATATATATATATATATATATATATATATAAATAATAAAAAACTCATCACAGCGTGTTCAAATAACAGGGTCACATGAGACACAGCCTCTTCTAACCGTACACACACTGGGAACTATATTCTCAGAAGGCGAAGCACTGCTACTTCTGCGGAGTGATTGAATCGGATATTCAGTGTAGGACTGAAAATAATCCAAGATATCTGAAACGAACAAAGACATTTGCTTTACTGTTTTCCACCCCTCTTTCTCCCACAATGAGCATTTGTAGTTCCTAAAGGCACAGAGGGGCTGATAGTGATCAAGGCCTGCAGGCCAAGATGTGTGTACTTCGGGGTCGATGACCTGTCACACCTTTAGTGCGGTGGGGGGAGATGTGATTATCTGATTGGTCAGTTTGAACGTCTCTCATTTGGGTTAAAGTCACATGGTCAGGAAAGGATAAAATAAGATTGCAACTGTTGCTCTGTCTCTCTTCTTCTCTGGGTCCCTTTCTTGGGGCTCTCTCTCTGTCTCTATCTCTCTCTCTCTCTCTCTCTCTCTACCTCCTCTTTCCTCTTACTCTCTCTCTACCCTCTCTCTATCTCTCTCTCTCTTACTCTCTCTACCTCCTCTTTCCTCTTACTCTCTCTCTACCCTCTCTCTCTCTCTACTCTCTCTCTCTCTCTCTCTCTCTCTATACACACTCTCTCTCTCTCTCTCTCTCTCTCTCTCTCTCTCTCTCTCTCTTTACCTCCTCTTACTCTCTCTCTCTCTCTACCTCCTCTTTCCTCTTACTCTCTACACTCTCTCTCTCTCTACCCCCCCCCCCCACCCTCTCTCTCTCTCTCTCTCTCTCTTTCTCTCTCTGCCTCCTCTTTCCTCTTACTCAATTCAATTCAATTCAGAAAGCTTTATTGGCATGACAAAAAAATACATTTTGTATTGCCAAACCGTCAAAAAACAACATAGAAATTACAAAATTATAATAATAGTTAAATTAAATAAAAAACATAATATTATAAGATTAATAAATAAAATAAAATAAAAAAGGATTATAATGCAGAAATCATGTACATAAAACACACAAAAACTAAAATAAACACTGAACTTGGAATTTAACATTATATACATGTGTGTAGGTCTGATGGGGTGTGTTAGGCTGTGAGTGTGTGTGTGTGTGTGTAGGTCTGATGGGGTGTGTTAGGCTGTGAGTGTGTGTGTGTGTGTGTGTAGGTCTGATGGGGTGTGTTAGGCTGTGAGTGTGTGTGTGTGTGTGTGTAGGTCTGATTGGGTGTGTTAGGCTGTGAGTGTGTGATGGGTTAGGCTGTGTGTGTGTGTAGGTGTGATGGGGTGTGTTAGGCTGTGAGTGAGTGTGTGTTTATTGGGCGTTTGCTGCTCTGCTCGTCCCTCAGGATGTGGAGAGATGCTACAAGTCTTGCTGCTATATTGGAGCATTTGGCTTCTTCGCCAAGGATGAATCTGAGTTTTTGGGTTGGGTTACAGGTGTTAAATTGGGGAAATATTTTATTGATTTTGGGGTAATATTGGTCTCTGATGTGTTCATACTTTGGGCATTCTGTGAGGAAGTGCAGCTCGGTCTCTGGCACTCCCAGAATGCAGTGCGTGCAGAGTCTGTCCTCCCGGGAGAGCCAGGTCTGTCTGCGCCGGCCCGTCTCGATGGCCAGGCTGTGCTCGCTGAGTCTGTACATCGTCAGGGTTTTCCTGAGCTTCACATCACTCACTATGTTTAGGTAGTTCGCAACAGTGTATTCTCGATTTAGTGCCGAATAACATTCCAGTTTGTGCTGGTTTTGAATGGTGTTCGTCCAATGGGTGATGTACTTGTCTTGTTCTGTGTTGATAATCTGTGCAGGCCGAATGTGTGTGAGTGTGTGTGTGTGCTGAGGTGAGCTGATCTCTGCAGGAGAGAGCTCAGTCAGTCTCAGCACCAGCTGACACAGGGGACTCCTCGCTACGCTCAGCTCTGGTGTGTGTGTGTGTGTGTGTGTGTGGCACAGGGGACTCCTCGCTACGCTCAGCTCTTGGTGTTTGAGGGCTCTGTAGTGGTGTGTGTTGGGGTTGCTTGTTTTCAGGTGTTTCCAGAATTTGATGGCTCTTTTTTGGATGTTTAGAAGGAGAGGGTATTGGCCTAATTCTGCCCTGCATCCGTTGTTTGGTGTTTTTCTTTGGACTTTGAGTATTCTTTTACAGAAATCTAAATGTAGAGTTTCAATCGGATGTTTTTCCCAATTTAAAAAATCTAATTTTATAGAAGGACCCCACACTTCACTGCCATATAAAACAATCGGTTCAATTATTGATTTGAAAAGTTTGAGCCAAATTTGGATTGGGATGTCAATTTTGATTGATCGTTTTATGGCATAGAAAGCCCTTTGAGCTTTCTCTTTGAGTTCATTCACAGCCAAAGTAAAGTTACCAGTTGGAGTTATTTTCAGGCTGAGGTAAGTGTATGCTTTTGTGCTCTCAATGGTTCTGTGTGAGAGTGTGAATGTGTGTGTTGGTCCCTGAGATCTGGAGTGTTTCTGGAACATCATGACTCTAGTTTTCTGGAGGTTGACGGTCAGGGCCCAGGACTGACAGTAATCCTCCAGCAGATCCAGGCTGTCCTGAATCCCCTCTTTAGTGGGCGACAGGAGAACCAGGTTGTCTGCGTAGAGTAGACACTTGATCTCTGTGTCGTGGAGAGTGAGACCTCGAAAGGTAGCATGTTCTAATGTATTGGCCAATTGGTTGATGTAGATGTTGAAGAGGGTGGGGCTTAAGCTGCAGCCCTGTCTCACTCCGCGCCCCTGGGGGAAAAATTCGGTTCTTTGGTTTCCAATTTTGACAGCGCATTGGCTGGCTGTGTACATCGATTTGATCAAATCATAGAATTTCCCCCCTACTCCACTGTCGATAAGCTTTAGGTATAATCCTTCGTGCCAGATTGAATCAAATGCTTTCTTGAAATCAACGAAACAAGCAAAACTTTGTCCTTTGTTTTGATGTACATATTTGTCAATTAGTGTTTGTAATGTAAAAATGTGATCGGATGTGCGACATTTTGGAAGAAAGCCAATTTGGGATTTACTCAAGGCATTGTGCTTCATAAGGAAGTGTAGAAGTCTGGCGTTTAAGATGCTGCAGAGAACCTTCCCCAGGTTACTGTTCACACAGATGCCTCGGTAGTTGTTGGGGTCTTGTTTGTCTCCGCTCTTGTGGATGGGGCTGATGAGGCCCTTGTTCCAGATCTCAGGGAAGAACCCTACACACAGAACATCATTGAACAGTTTTAGCATGGCCAGTCTGAAGCTTTGGTCTGTGTGTTTCAGCATCTCGTTCAGGATGCTGTCTACACCACAGGCTTTCTTGGACTCAAGGACTCCTAATTTTTCTTCCAATTCTTTCATTGTTATGGGGAAATCTAGAGGGTTTTGGTTTGTTTTAATTGATCTTTCCAAATTGTCTAGTTTATTAATTATTTCATTTTGATTATAATTTTGAATTTCAGTTGGGGTGTATAATTCCTGGAAGTGGTTTTTCCACTTCTCCTCATCTTGGATTGCCAGAACTTCTTGATTTGGTTTGTATAACAATTTCCACTTATCCCAAAATTTGTGTGAGTTTATAGATTTTTCGATTTCTTCAAACTGGTTTTGCAAAAACTGTGTTTTTTTCCGCCGGAGTGTGGCTTTATATTGTTTTAGTGCCTCACAGTAAAGAAGGCGGAGGTCCGGATTATCTGGTTGTCTGTGTTTTTGATTTGATAAATTTCTGAGGTTTTTTCTCAGAGCCTTACAGTCCAAATCAAACCATTTGTCAGTATCTAAATATTTTTTCTTTGGTTTAACAATTGTCAAATTACTTTTTTGTGCTGTTTTGTAGAATATGTTGTTTAGGTCTTGTACTTCCTGATTGATGGCGAATTGGTTTTTAGGGTATTCCTGTATTTGGAATGAATGTATGAGGGATTGTATTTCTGAGGATTCGACAGCAGTGCTGTAATTACTGGCACTGGTTTCTGTCCATTTGAAAGACATTATTTTGCTCATTTGATATGGGGTCCTAATTGGTTTGGGTGATGTTTCAGATTGCTTTATATAGAGGATGATTTGGCTGTGGTCTGAGAAAGGTTTCAGGGGTTTGACTGTGAATGCTCTCAGAGAGGAAAGGTCGAGATCTGTGATGGTATAGTCTACAGTGCTGTTCCCCAGAGCTGAGCTGTAGGTGTATCGGCCGAGCGAGTCCCCTCGCAGTCTTCCGTTGACGATGTACAGAGCCAGTCCTCGGCAGAGCTGCAGCAACTGCTGTCCGTGAACGTTCACGGTTTCATCACAGTTTTGTCTGCTCGGGTGAGAAGGGTACAAGTCGTTATTGCCTGTGATGAATCTGCTACCGTGCGATTCGATGTAATCTAGTTCTGCTCCTGTTCTGGCGTTTAAGTCACCCATAAGCAGCACATTTCCCTGGGCCTGGAAATGGCTGATTTCTCTCTCTATGTTCTGGAAAGTTTCCTCTTGGAAATACGGAGACTCGAGGGGTGGAATGTAAATTGCACAGAGGAAAACAGGCTTAGATGCTGATATCATTCCTTTTTGTATTTTTAGCCACAAGTGATGTTGTTCTTTTTTTTATTAGTTCTATGGGCAGTTCAGATTTAATCCATATTATCATCCCTCCCGAGTCTCTCCCTTGTGTGACTGATGTGAGTTTGACTGATGGTAATATTATCTCTCTGTATCCTGAGGGACAGCCAGTGAACGCATCTCCTCTACACCAGGTTTCCTGTAAGACGATGACATCTATGTCTTGAAGTTCTTTCATAAAATCAGAATTTCTACTTTTTAGGCCAAAGACTGAGGAGTTTAGACCTTGGATATTCCACGTAGAAAAACTAAGTGATTTCATCATTAACTTTTAAAATAATGTGCTATTTTGAGAATAAGGTAGTGGTTGTTGTTTTTTTTTTTTGTTTTTTTTTTTCTACCACTGTCCGCTGTGTGTTAGTAGGTGAGAGCAGATGATACTCAGCATGTGTTGGATGTCGTGGAGTTCAGCGTTAGGGTGGTCTGCTCCTCCGCTGACAGCTTGGGCGTAGCTCGGTCTGCCTGGCTGGGCCGGGCTCTGCTGTGGACGGGCTTCAGCTGCTGGCGCTGTGGGGCTGTTGTAGGACAGTCTCTGTCTGTAGGGGTCCTGTCTGGGTGCTGGAGCTCTGGGCGGTGGACCTCTGGGTGCTGGAGCTCTGGGCGGTGGACCTCTGGGTGCTGGAGCTCTGGGCGGTGGACCTCTGGGTGGAGGTCTGGGTGGTGCTCCGGTCAGGGCTCTAGATGAGCTGTGGGCTGGGATGTACTTTGCTGGAGTGTGTCTCGATGGATTGACTGGGTTAGGGCTGGTTCTGCTCCACCTGGGGCTGGTCTGATTGGTCCTGTTTAGAGTGACATCTTTGAGTCTCTTGGCGAGGATATGTACCAGGTTCTTATAAAGGTGGACGTGGTCGTATAGACATTCATTGTCCAGGTCTGGATGGTGGGCCAAGTGGACGTTGGGCAGGAGGGCACAATGTCTAGAGATGCTGGAGTTTATTTTATTAATTGTGTTGGGATGGAAATCTGTTCTCTGAAGTAAAGTGGACAGGATGATTTTGGAGTTGGGGAAGGTTTCTCTAGCTTTATCCACGACGGCTCTGAAGGAGTCCGACACTCGGTCCTGCTGGCTCCGCAGGTCGTTGGTGCCCGTGTGGATAATGATATGGCTGGGCCGGCCTAGCTGGGACTCTGTCAGGAGCTCCAGGGCTTTGTCAGTGGTGGGACACCAGAGTTTAACAGCTCTGTGCTGGGGGAAGAGTTTCTTTACATCGATGAATTTGCCGTTTGAATCGATGAGTAGAGCTATTTCGGGTTCCTCTGTGCTGGCTGGTGCTGGGCTGCTGTGAGACGAGGGCTGCTGTGCTGAGGAGCCTGACAGGGGGCGCTGTGACGGCTGTGAGCGGTCTGGGTCGGGTCTCTCTGCGCTGATGGCTGGGTGTTGACTCCCTGTGTTCGGCAACTCTGGGCTGGAGGCCAGTGTTTGAGCTCTGTGGGTCTGCTCTGGCTCTTCTCTGGCCAGGAGGAGCTCTCTCAGCTGCTCTCTCAGGGCCTGGATCTCCCTGCGCTGCTGCTCTCTCTCCTCCTGTATCTCTCTCAGCTGCTGCCTCATCTCTGCTGTGGACTGCTCTCTGTCCTCTAGCTGGAGTCTCAGTGCGGTCAGCTCACACTGATAGCTGTCCTTCTCTGTCTGAAGCTTCCTCGTCTGCTGTGTGAGGGCTGACAGTCTCTGTGTTAAGAGCTCGGTGTTCTGCTGGAGTTCAGTGTGAGCTGCACATGTGTCTGACTGCTGCTGTTTCAGCACAGTTTCTCTGAGCTGCACCATCTCCATCTCCAGCTTGGTGAAGTGCTCCTGTAGGAGAGGGATAGCTCTGAGCAGGGAGGGTGAGATGTGCTCAGCAGTTTCTGCAGGAGTTGGTCTGAGGTCTGAGGTGCTGATCGGTGGATTCTGCTCAGATGACGAGCTTTCAGATAGGACAGCTTTCTCATGTTTCACGATTTCACCTATTGTTCTGTAGTCCGCCTGGAATGTTTTCAGGTCCCCCTGTGCCATTTTTGTAGATGTTCACAGTCATCACTGTGCTGTCAGGGTCATGTGGTTCTCTGATTTTGACTTTCCAGCCATTAGAGATGCCTTCTTTCTTTACAGAGGGGTATTGGTTGATGGCTTTATGCCAGGCGCTGGGGTGATCAGAGAAGAAAATGAGGTTGCAGACTTCTCCAGTTTTGAACAGATCTGCAAACAGAGTATCTGGATTGTTTGTCAGAAGTTTCTGCTTATAGGTTTTCCTTGCGGTGTCAGATTTCACCTCAGAGGGATACTGTATGGTGGTGAGGGGGGAGCTCATTTGCATATGGCAGTGGGCTGATTGCAGCTGCTGCTCTGATTGGCTGATTCTCTCTGCCTCAGTTAAATTGATACATTGAGGAATGTCAGAGTGTGGGCTAGCCATAGCTTTAGCCTTTTAGCATTTTTAGCTTATAAAAATATAAAAAGATCAATTTTATGTCCTTATATTTGGAAAAAATAAGCAAACAAGCCCAAAAAAAGGTTTCCAGTGCAATTTTAGTTGTACTCACTGCTTCTCCCTCTGTGGATAGGTGGTTCTTTTCCTGTTTTAAACTTTCCCTCCAATTTTCCAGCAGGCCTGTTGCTAGAAGTCTGATCTTCTGAACCTCTGCGTTGATTATTTGTGTTTAAAAATAAAAATACTATATATTTTTTAGTTCTTTTCATCAAATTTCACGTCTGTATATGGTATTCTTCTAGATTTTGTAGATTTTCGGTCTATTTCTTTTCTCAAAATAGCAAACAAAGAAGAAAATCTAAGAGCTCATGCAGATCATGGCTTCTCAGATGAGTTCACACACACACTCTTACAAGGGTGAAATCCACCCTTACAGGCTATTCTTAGCATTACTGTTAGGATTGTCGTGTTTAGTTACCTATGATCACGCGCGTGAACTCGACAATTTTTCAACAGTGTTTTTTTTTAGCAATGAAAATAAACACTAAATGCTCTGTTAATTTTGATCTTTCATTTTCGTGTAATACATCAATCGATCCTGTTCAGTTTCTATTTTTTTTCTGTATACTCACAATAAAAATAAAGTGTTTTTCTTTTTGACAAATAAAGAAAAATTAACATGATGCGATTTCTGCCTTCTCTCTGTCAGTAAACTCCCATTTGAAACGCGTTCGAAAATGATCTATAACTCCGCGAAAATTCAGTCAAACAGGCAAACAGACCCACGGGCATAAAGCTTGAGATCGCATCTGTTAAATGAAGTAACTTATATAAAAAACAAATATTCTCAGCTTCTGTAATCTGTATAAAAAGAGAGCGACTCCAGTCGAGCTCATTACGAGCTAATTCACAGTAATGTGACCACTCCCCGGAGAGCGCGTGCTATTCAAACGCAAATTCTGAGAACTATTGAAGATCTGTGAAACGCCCACATCAGCTGTAAACAAAGCGCGTCGCGATCGAGTGAGGCATAATATAGCCTACCTTATGGAGAAAAGATTCCTCAGAACAGTGCTGATATGAGGAGCAATATCTCCTGATATGAGGAGCAGATCCCGCTGAGGAGTGAGGTAGGCTGTTTTCTTTTCTCAAGTGTGGAATAACGTTATGGAATAACGTTAGTGTAGGCCTATGTAAACCGCAAAAAGATGAATCGCATTTCTATAATATGACTCGCCTTTCTGTGAGATGAATGAAGGGTACATATTTGTAAAGACTGTTTAGCCTAAATATAAATCGCGCGTCTGTGTGTGAAAGAATAAACTGCTTTGCTATAGCCTACTGAGATGAGTAAAAATCGACTGGAATATGTTGAAATAAAATGTATTTGTATAAGCAACGTATTAAACTGCAAATTAGCATTTATATGCCCTAATATTTCATAAAAACAACGTTACAGTCAGTCACTTGTTGACTAGATTTGGGTACAGTTTTTAGGCTACTGTAGAATATACTGCCACATCAAATAAGCTTTTGTTTAGCAATTTCTGCTCATATCTAACGTTATATATATATATATATATATATATATTTGTCAAAAATAAAGTCATAGACTAAGATGTTAGATGTTCCAATGTTGGCTATATTCAAACTAATGAATACATATGATAAAATGTAGGCCTATAATCTTTTTTCTTTTTCTTTTTTACAAAGAAAGAGTACACTTGAAATATTGTTGAAATTGTAATTATTGTTGTAATTGTAACATTTTTAATAAAATAGCAAAACATATTTACAAGAGAGATGTAAGCGAAATCTTAAATGGTCAATATAAGTCTTCTTCTAAATACATCTTTTGTCCTTGCATTGTGGCTCAGTCAGTTTCACACCTGAGTGAATGGCTCATTATGCAGAGTCATTATGCAGAGTGGGTGGGACATTGTAATCTAAGGTGTAAACTACTCCTCCCCCTCGCATATTGGCTTTCCAAGCAAAACCTGTTTTACACCATTTAAATCAATGTATTTTTTTTTGTGAACGATAAAGCAAGACTATTTTCACATAATTTTGAAGCTAGAACTCAAAGGGACAACATCCATTAGTCAAAAGTCTTGTGGACACATATTTAATATGTGTTTTGTGGTCTTAATTCAGCAACTTTCATTTTAATTTTTTCCAATAACCACGCATAAACATTATTCTCTTAAAAATACAAACATCTACATACAAGTTGCTCGCATATTATGGTAGCTCTGTTTGTGCTATATAGAGTGAATTTACACCTTTGCCATTAACATGTTTATAAATAACTGAAAAAAGCACAAATGTCAAGGCATGTCAGAACATCTCAAGGGCCCCAAAAACACCTTGGTCCCCAGAGGGTTAAGCTATTGTAACTGCGCTTATTTCCGTCGTTGGTATAAGTGGCAGTGGGTGGAATAGACAAGAAATGTGCAGTTTTCTACCATCTTGCTGACAACGTTTCTTTAGTCATTCGGCAGTCTTGCAGACTGAACCCCTGCAGGAAATCCCCCCTTACAGGCTATTCTTAGCATTACTGTTAGTTTCACTTCTTTATTTTAGCAGTTTCCTGCATGCCATTAAACTCTAGAAGTAAAATCATTACATTTATTAGTGATAAAATTGGTTTGTTACTGAAAAGGTTTCCACTATCCATGACTCCTGAATTATAAAACAGATTTTAAAAGTATTGTAAAGTAATTATTAGCATCAGCTTGGTAAAATAAACCTGCATTTGCACATGAGCGTCTGTAAAGCAGATATTAACTGTCTTCAGGGCTCCAGACTAACTTTTTTTACTAGGAGCGCTGGAGCCCCTGACTGAAAATTTTAGGAGCACAAGCAGAAAATTCAGGGGCACACCTTAAATCAGCTTGCAATGCAACTATTCAAATTTCCCCCAAAATAACTGTAATACTGACAAATTATTTAATAATAAATAGACTTAACATACAGATATGTGCAGTTTTATTTTAAGTCCACAGGCTCCAGACTAGCATCAGAGGGCAGCGGCACTGGAGCCACTGAGTTCTGCAGAGTATCTGGTGGCACTGGGGCTGACAATAAAGCACTAAGCTTAATTTAGGGTGTAGATGACATTAACTTTAATTATTATCATTCATAATGTCTTAATATTAATTAAAAAGCAAACCGAGTGAAAAAAAATTATATTAGGGAGTGAAAATAGCCAATGAGCATCCTACTGTTTACAATGGTAATTTATTTGTTTTATTATTTTTAAATAAGTGTTTAAATAAGAATTTAAATAAGACAATTTTTAAAGGATGAACAAAAAATGTGTTGGTCATCACATTAAAAATAACATTTATATATGATAGTTTTGAAGTGCTGGAAAAAGACTTGTAAGTTTGACTATTTCTGTCACATTATGGTTACTACATTAAATCCATGGTGAATGCTGCTGAATTGTGGACTGAAAGCCTTCTCTAAGTGTCTCTCCTGGTTTCCACGTCAGCGCTGTTTGATCTGATATCTGTGGTTTATAACAGAGAACTCTGCGCCGAATCGGAGTGTTTCTCACTGGATCTCGCAGCGATGATGTTATTAATTCTGAGGCGAATTCAATGGATTTCTTCACTGGATCTCCAGAGTCTGGATCTCCTAGTAACAGTGTCGTGTGATTGAGATCGGCCCGCGACCATAGACAGTAAAAGAAATGGACACAGCGACCCCACAGACTTCAACGGAGAAAAGTGAAGTCAATTAGAAGCACTTCTTCCTGATGGCTGAGTGACTGCGCAGACTCAAACTGAGCTTGACGACGTAGATGTGACGTGAGCAACCCGTCTGTCTTCTAGTAGCTGTGCCAAGAGAAATCTGAATCATTCCCTTCCGAATCTTGCAGAGACAGAGAGCATGAGTAGGAGCTGTCTATGAGCTAGGAACAGGAGAAACTTTGACTCTCTATGGGCTTCTCCCTTGACTTTATCAGACTTTATGCCTCTACGTCCCCCCGATTGACTGCGAGCTTCTCCTCCTGTCTATACAGTAATTTCCAGAGAGTCGCGTGGTTATGATGCAATCGTTAGCCTATTTTTACAAAAACTGCTTCTACGGGGCCATAACATAAGATACAAGGTAATGGAGCCTTTTATACATTGTCGTGTTTGGACAATGTACAAATGGAGTCTTTAAACGCCTCAGATGTAAAGTTATTGCTGTCAAAGTGACGTCAAAATGAATGGGAGTCAATGGAATGCTAACAGCAGGTGATGGCTTGATAGCCAATGGCGGCTCCCGGGGGTGGTACGCTTTACGAGTGCTGGATTACCCCCCTGCCCGCGACTGGCAAGTTCGGGGCGCTGTGCTGTCTATTATTGGTCTGAACTAACGGTCCGTGAAGCATAAATGAGTAGTGCATTTTTGTTCCGATTTCATTTTGTTTGGATTCATTGCTCGGCAACGTTGTGGTCGCGCCAGTGTGACCTAAATAAATATTTGGATGGCCCTGCTCTCGGTTATTGAAGCTCTGAGACTGGCAAGAGGAGCCTCCGAATCCTCAGTTCTCATCTTGCTGGATCTGTCTGCTGCTTACAGTTAACCACCAAGAAGAGCATCTCAGGAACAGTGCTTCAAGTCTGACCTCTCAGTGGTGTCGTGGAGGGGTGTGGTGTCTAAGACCCAATATCTAACTACTGGAGTGCCTCAGGGCTCAGTGCTGGGACCGCTTCTCTTCTCCATCTATATGACATCACTAGGATCTGTCATGGTTTCTCTCTCGGTTATTGAAGCGGCTTCTCAACTACAACTCGCTTCAGTGGACTTACAGATACATTACCAGCTCATGAAGGGGAATTAACATATTCCTAACAAACATCTCGGGAAAGGTGACTTATTAAACACAACTGCAGAGGTTTTATTAAGAAAATTATAGCAATCATTCAAAATGAAAAAAGATGCTAAAAATAGGAATGTACGGAAGCGTATTGCATTCACTAGAGGAAAAAAAATCTACTCTGTTTTTCTGAATTAACGAGTTAATTATCTCAGAATTACGAGATAATTTATCATGAAAAAAAGTTTTTGCTCTGTTTTTCTGAATTAACGAGTTAATTATCTCAGAATTACGAGAGAATTTTTCATGAAAAAAAGTTTTTGCTCTGTTTTTCTGAATTAACGAGTTAATTATCTCAAAATTACGAGATAATTTTTCATGAAAAAATTTTTTTTGCTCTGTTTTTCTGAATTAATGAGTTAATTATCTCAGAATTATGAGATAATTTTTCATAAAAAAATATATATTTTGTTCTGTTTTTCTGAATTAATGAGATCCCTCAAAATCCTGCCAGGAGCTCTATTTTAGCTGGATTGCATGGAAGTAAACATGTCCCACCTTTCAAGTTTAATCCGGTTTTATTTTACTTTGGGTTTGAGACATTGGGAGATACTGCTGTCTTTAAGTAATATAAATGGTATTGTTATTAGTGCGTCAACTTTGCGCAGACACCTCAAGACTTTGCGCCTGTTCAGACGAAAAGAACATTCTGATCTGCTTGACATTGCTGTGTTTCTCCAGGATCAGTTGAACCGATATGGTATGCTTCACGGATATAAGATGATGCATCTGAAATGCATTCAGGCTGGCTATGTGGTGACACAAGTTTTTGCTCTGTTTTTCTGAATTAACGAGTTAATTATCTCAGAATTACGAGATAATTTTTCATGAAAAAAAGTTTTTGCTCTGTTTTTCTGAATTAACGAGTTAATTATCTCAGAATTATGAGATACATTTTTCTTTAAAAAAAAAAAAAATTCACTCTGTTTTTATGAATTAATGAGTTAATTATCTCAGAATTATGAGATAATTTTTCATAAAAAAAATATATTTTGTTCTATTTTTCTGAATTAATGAGATCCCTCAAAATCCTGCCAGGAGCTCTATTTTAGCTGGATTGCATGGAAGTAAACATGTCCCACCTTTCAAGTTTAATCCGGTTTTATTTTACTTTGGGTTTGAGATGTATAAGATGATGCATCTGAAATGCATTCAGGCTGGCTATGTGGTGACACAAGAGACAATCAGGCAATTGTTGAAAATACTGGATCCCCATGGAGTGCAACTGAGGCGCCGGAATCGTCTTCGGCGACGTTTGTATCATAATCCAGGCCTGAACTTTTTATGGCATGTTGATTCATATGATAAACTTAAACCATATGGGATCTGCATCAATGGTGCAATCGACGGGTTTTCACGAATGATGATATGGCTACATGCATACTCTACAAGTAGTGATCCCAAGGTCATCGCTGGATACTTTATTGATGTGGTGTTATCAAGGAATGGGACAGCCACCCGAATTCGCTCAGACTTAGGGACAGAGAACTGTTACATGGAACAGATGCAGATGTTCTTGAGACATGATCATACGGACGACTTTTCGAGAAATTGCTATTTGTATGGCTCAAGCAATCATAACCAACGGATAGAGCATTGGTGGGGATTTTTGAGGAAGCAGCATGCACAGTTCTGGATCAACCTATTTCAAGATCTAAAAGATTCTGACGACTTCTCCGGTGACTTCCTAGAAAAAAGTCTAATACAGTTCACATGTCTTGAAATAATAGAGGTAAGAAATGTGCTTTAGACATATAAATTGTGATATGTTATTCAGCTATAGATTTTGTCAATACGCCAACATGTTGTGACATGCAGCATAATTATCTCATTTCATAGGTCTAACAACTGTTCCATAACAGAAGCAAATGGGCGATGACCATTAGTTATTTAATTAGATTATTAACTTAATTTGTAGATCACAATTTTTCCTATATAGTTGACAAACATTATTGCAGCTGCAATATTAATGCTGCTATGTGGATGTTGCACAAACTGCTATCTAATATTAACCCAAAAACATCATAATAGTAAAACACTGACAAGGAAAATTTACCGCACTATGAGTAGCCTACTTTTATTCATTTCATTCTGGTACTTTTATGTACATTTTGGTGAAAGAAAATTGTTTCTGCATTAGTGGGACACAGTATGTCAGAGAGGGATGACTTATCTGACCTTGATCATATAACACAAATCTTAACATACAGAGATTTATTGTTTTCAAATATAGAATTTAACATGCATGAAACTGTTTGAGAAACGGCTCTACTGTATCATACTGGACCATAAGCATTTATTTTGCCTGCAAGTGGTATTGCAACGGTGTGGACTAATTTTCTTACTTTCCCACTCTTTTCTTTATATTTAGAGAGAACTGCAGGATGTTGTTCACCTCTGGAACACTCACAGAATTCGACCATCCAGAAATGTTGTGTCTCCAGGTGGACGTCCAGTGATGATGTACACCCTACCCCAACTTTTTGGTGCTAGAGAGTACCTTAAAGGGAGACTTCACCCATTTGCATTAAGCTTTGTATTGTTAGAAACCCAGTCATATATTATAATAAAGGTGGATTTTTCATTCATTTTTCCCTGAGATGGGAGAAATAAGGATTTAAGTGTTTTACTTCCTGCTTATTATGACGTAAAAATCATCATTTTGCGTCATAATAAGCAGGAAGTCACATTTCATTGAAAGAGACTACAATAGCTCCTCATTATTCCAGGGGGCGGGACCCGCTCACGCTACAGACCTATTACAGATCAGTGGGTGGGACTTCACTTTCTGAAACTGAAAGCAATATCCTCCATCTTGTGTGAAGCTAAGCTAACAGGCGCTGTGGAGACAGATATAAAGTTATGACAATAGCGGAGGAGAGTACTCAATATGATATAGAAGAAGAGGATTTCGGAAGTCTGATGCTTGAATCAGGTGTTTGTGGCTACCTTTACAAGCCGCATTATAGCGAAGAGCAGCCGAGGCAGAAGACCTGCCTGCCGCGGACGAGGAGCCCGGACTGGCTCGAGTTAGGGCGGACTGGTGGCGCCGGTGATCTCACTATGCAACTACGAACCGCTACGAACACAGAGATAGAGTCCGTCTGCGGCAAAGAATTTCAACGATGACAATTTCTCCTGGACGAAATCTCTGAATCAGACGAGGACACGGACGTTTGTGTTGTGAACCATCCTAGTTTCGCACCGCATCTGACTGAACATCCCGGTAACGTTACCATGCAATAATTCACCACTTCGAAAGAAATACAAATGAGGAGTAATTCACTAATGAGTTCGCCAACTAACTAACGTTAGACATTGTGTGTGAAATGAATTTCAAGCTCCGGTGGTAGCTAGGCTTATGGACGGATGAGTGATTCATATGCTGTTCTGGATTAGTGGGAGTGGCTTGCGCAGCTGTGCAATGTGGTGCATTGTGGGAGTTGTTGTCTTTCATACAAATGCGTCCTGAAGTTACTTTCTTTCTTTCCTCGGTCAAGAAGGCACCAAATTCAAAATTTATTTTACATTTCGACTACATATATGACCCACTTTCAATAAAGATCAATGTTCCCATGGGTGAAATGCTCCTTTAAAGAGGCATCCCAACAGAAGATGCAGGCTTGTAGGGAGGAATGTCGTGAGAGAGGACCATATCCCTGTGATAATACAGTGTTTGACATTTGTTGCCTTGCCATGGCAGAAAACAGTCTTCATCCACCAACCTCTCCAGAGGAAGCCATTGATCTTTACATGTTCTTACGTGCTTACATACGTACCCAAATTTAATAATCACAAGTTGTTCTACTGGATCAAATGACTGAATATGAGCACCCACTCATAGCCAAAAAAAAACAACAGAATTGCAGTTTGGACGGAAAAGGTTATATACCATGACATTCATTGTAAATGTTTGATAGAAGTTCTACTACAAATAGACAACTCTTTCATAATTGACATCTCCCAACTGAGCTCCATATCATCTCTTTTTATTCATCATTATGTAATCTCAACCACAGGACTGGGAACAATCCAGTACCTGCAAATGAAAGGTATCACATGTTGCCATTGTCAAAAATGGCACATTTGTCCTTATGGTGGAACTATTTTGTATCACCAGATGTGGTCTGACACACTTTGGGCTCATTGTAAACAGGGCAACCTACATGATGTTTGGATGGCCTTTTAATCAAACATATTATTGTATCTTGTTATCATGTGTCTCTGGGCTGCACATAAAGCACTTTTTTTTTACACAATTATTTGGCATCATATAAATACAGTACAGTGCAACATTTTTTCTCCCCAGTGTGAAATAGGCCTATTTGGCAAATTTTGTAATGTAGAGATGACTGTTTAAAAGACAATTCCAGTGAAAAATGAACCTAGGGGTAATTAACACATGGTAACCGAGTTGATCGTTCTCTGGGATGCGTTTTCATGATAATCGAATGTAAAGAGTTGTATCTCTAAAAACAGATTAGCTTATAACGCTAGTATATGGGGCATATTTTACGTAAAAGTAAATCGCTAACGTTAGTTAATACCACTAACAAGGCTCAAAATAGTCTCACACTAACACGGTAGCATAATGAGGGTCCCTACATGCAAACCGAAGCATTGAGAACTTTGTAAGTGTACAGACAGTTTAATAGGAAGATACTTTATAAAGACATTACGCGTTTACAGACAGGATCCATCTTGGAAAACAGTCTCGACTAATCGAGTCACGAACGCCATGCTAAGTGAGATGAACTGTGACTAGGAATCTCATATGGTCCGTTGTTTCCCTTGTAGTTAGTCACCCATATATTTTAATAAACAGATATAATTCATGCATTTCCATGTAATTAGATTTCACAAACGTAATTACTATCGACCAGCTCACTTAGCACGGCTTTCGTGACTCGATTAGTCAAGACTGTTTTCCAAGATGGATCCTGTCTGTATACGCGAAGTGTACTGTCTTTATAAAGTATCTTCTTATTAAACTGTCTGTACACTTACAAAGTTCTCAATGCTTCGGTTTGCATGTAGGGACCCTCATTATGCTACTGTGTTAGTGTGAGGCTATTTTGAGCCTTGTTAGTATTAACTAGCGATTTACTTTTACTTAAAATATGCCCCATATACTAGCATTATAAGCTAATCTGTTTTTAGAGATAAAACTCTTTACATTTGATTATTATGAAAACGCATCCCAGAGAAAGATTGACTCGGTGACCATGTGTTAATTACCCCTAGGTTCGTTTTTCACCGGAGTTGTCCTTTAAATATGCTGTCTAAAGAGTGCTGGTGAATGCAGGAACTGCAGTGCAGTTGTCAAAACTCAGTAATTCTACTGTGTGAGACAAGATCCATGTGTGTTATCTGCAGTAAAGACCCGATTTGTTTGAAAACATCTGTACAAAACAAGAGAGAAACCTGTGCTTTTTAACACCTTCTAATGAGTGCTGTATGTTAGAACAGTTTTCCAAACACTGCCAATATTAAGATAGCATTCATGATATAATGTATCATTATCAATAAATCAAACTGATTATTGTATCTTGTTATCATGTGTAAATGTTTCTATGGGCTGGATATATTCGGAGTCCATCAACAAAATGTTCAACAGCCAGTAAACATGTTTCCACAGTAAGTTTGGTAATGACATTCTGGATAAAACTGAAACTGAAAAACATAAAATATAAAATAAATCACCCTGCGCTCATAATGCACCACCTGAGTTAATTACTTCCCCTATGTGCTCTGTCTCACATTCACACACTATCTAAAGGTAAACAGATGGCACTGATAAGGCTATAACTGGTCAAGAGGGAAGAGTGTGTACATGTGAGTGAGTGAGACACTTCTATACAATGTCCATTGCGTAGAAGTTGCTGGACAGTATAGCCTCCATTTCAGCTCGGAGGTCAGGATAGCTGTTGTAAGTTGATGGCAGCTCTAAAGTTGGGCCACAAGTATGTGCAATAGGCCGCCTTGATAACCCTTCCAAAGGGGTAAATATGACTTGAATGTCTTTAACGCAGATGACATCAGACCCTGTCACGAATCTCAACATCTTCCGGAGGCCTATCTCATCCAATCCCCTGATGTACTGATGTAAAAATCGCAAACTTAGGTTCTCTGCTGGAGTAGCTGGAGAGGCCGTGATCAACTTTAATACCTTTCGGGTTGATGGTTTAAGATCCTCATACATCTTCTGCATATCCAGCACACTGGGGAAGAACTCCCTGAGAGTTGGTCCTGCGACTGCTGCAATGTTATCCAGTGCATATTTTGGTTGCTGGATTATTTGCTTGTGGGCCACTTGGAGAAGCACAGCTTTCAAGTTCTCTTGTGTTGGTACTGTTCTTACTCCCATGCGATCCATAAGATCAAGAAGCTCATCTTCATCATCACCATCAAGGGAGTCTTGCAAAGCAGTGGACAAGAGATCGCGCTCAGACTGACTAAGATACAACATTAGTGAGGCAAACAATAAATCAGGTGAGACAGTGTGTTCACCAAATGTGATTGCTGCTGTAAAGGCTTGAGCCAGCCGAGAAGGAAAATATCCATGGTCCTTTAATCCCTTGACCATTATCCTACCAACAGATTTCCATTCTTCCTCTTGCCATTTTGGGGATAGTGATGGCACCCTCACATCTGCACCCTCTGCTGCACAGTCTAAAAACTCTGTCCAGAAGGCAGCATATACATCCCTGGACACGCCATCAGCATCTGCCCCCATTTCATGAATGAAGCTGTATTTCACAGGGTAGGACATCATCGCTTCATCCTTGAATTGGGAAATCAGTTCCTCCAAGAGATTGACTCTGTGGAGTTTCACTGTCACATGCAAAAGTTCATAAGTAGGACTTAATGGGCCAGCAGGCACTGTGTCAGAATGGACAGGAGTTGAGCTGTAGGCGTTGATGTTTATCTGTGCCTCTTCTATAGGCTCATGTAAGATTGTGTCATCAAGATCTTCCAAAAATGGTCCACCTTGCAAAGGGCCAAAAATGACCTCCGATGTATCACACAAAGATGTAAGATCAACAATCTCTACAGCAGTAGAGACAAAAGCTTCCACAGTGTGTGTCTGCTGTTCACTGTCATGTGTTTTTTGTGTCAGCTGCTCATTATCTTCTGTTGTGTTTTTCTGTCGCTCATTTAGCCTCGCTGCATCTGTCTGTTCATCAGTTCCTTCTGTCATCTCTGTGAACACTTCATCTCCATTTGTCAGGTGCTCTGTGAACAAGTAAAATCTTAAAATCCCCAATTTATGTGTCTCATAGAGCTCTCCCACACTAACACCCTCATCAAGGTATGCTTCCTGAAAGTCAACAATGTTGTGACTGAACTCTTCCCACTTTCCCTTTCTTGATTTCTCATTGGGGAAAAATAGCTTTTTAGCTTGTGATAGAATCTCTGTTTTTGTGGCTTTCTTGGAAATATCAAGAACTCTGGTTCCTCCACCATTGCGTTTTCTCACTTGTTTCTTGTCGTGTATCCATCCTAGTTCTATTTTCCTTGTCATCTTCATGGCCCTTTTGTTATTTCTCAGAAGTATCTTTGTTGGCTGCATAGAATGCTCCTCCTCAAAATCTTGATCTGTCTCTTTATTGCTTGTCAATGTGCCCATCTTTCTTCTAAGTTTTTCAAATAAGGACAGTCTTTTTAGATCATCACCACCTTTTCTCTGTTTTTCCATACAGAAACGCCTTGTAGCAATCCTATCGCAGTCATAGTGGCATCATCTATTTCTCCAACTACCGAGCTGTCAATCTGTAATGAAAACAAAACAATACAGTAAGACATATTGGTTATCTTAAATCTAAGAGATGGCTATATTTCCATATGAGTGAACATTTATTTCTTAGCAGTAGCTACAAATCAGCAATTTATTTCTATTTTTCTTCACTTGCTTGTTTCTTTTTTCGCATGGGAATAAAAAGGAGCTAAAATATTAAGTAATTTAAAACAAAAACTGCTGTCTAAAAAAATGGTTGTAACCATAACAATGAAGTTTGAGTGACATAATGATGCTGAAAATACAGTGTATTAACAGTGAAAATCCTTGACATCAAAGTTAGGCAGGGGACTGATTACTTTCATGTATTCCTCTTTAATTATATAACCATTTACCTCAATTACAAGAAAAGCACTTCTCCCATATATTACTGCTATTATGTACTCCATAATATTGCTATTCCATATTGATTCCATACTTCAGCTCCCAACCAAGGCCTGTGCTGGCATCTAAACATTACTCCATCCTTTTAAAACAATATCAAATCACATGGAAAGCAGTAATTGTAAGGGCACAATATTTTATTGTGTATTTATTTATTATTTCAAACATACAAGTCAGCACTTTGCCTGAATGTATAATGGTGATGCTACTGCACGTTACAGTCTAACTACTGCTACTTGTTTATGTAGGGTAGAGACCAAAATATAGAGTGAATTGACTCCTAAAGATACCTATAAACCCTATTTTATAGGGCTAGAATAGGGAAGTCAAGTCAAGTCAAGTCAAGTATATTTGTATAGCGCTTTTCACAATACAGATTGTATCAAAGCAGCTTCACAGTATTAAAATAAAATAACACAACAAAGTTTGTTTCTAGTGGAATTTATTGATTGATAGAATAAAATTAAATATCCCCAAAATATCCCCAACTGAGCAAGCCAAAGGCAACAGTGGCAAGGAACCGAAAAACTCCATCAAGTGACCTAATGGTGTCCTAAAACTCCATCAGGTGACCTAATGGAGAAAAAAAAACCTTGGGAGAACCCAGGCTCAGTCGGGGGCCAGTTCTCCTCTGGCATTTATGAACTAGAGGCCGGATTGTAGTTTGAAACTGTGAGATTAACAATATTATATGAATGCCTGGCTGAAAAGATGCGTCTTTAATCTAGTTTTAAACTGGGAGAGTGAGTCCGAGCAACGAACAGTATCAGGAAGGCTATTCCAGAGTTTTGGAGCCAAATGTGAAAATGCTCTCCCTCCTTTGGTTGATCTGGATATCCTAGGTATGACCAAAAGCCTTGAATTTATTAATCTTAAAGAGCGCGATGGATTATAGGGTGATAGAAGATACGTTAAATAGACTGGAGCTAAGCCGTTTAGGGCTTTATAAGTCAGTAGCAATACCTTATAATTAATACGGAACTTTATAGGTAGCCAATGTAGTGATGATAAAATCGGTGTTATATGGTCATATTTTCTTGATCTAGTAAGAACTCTAGCGGCTGCATTTTGGACTAACTGTAGCTTGTTTATTGAGGATGCAGGACAACCGGCTAATAAAGCATTACAGTAATCTAGTCTCGAGGTCATGAATGCATGAACTAACTTTTCTGCATCAGAAACTGATAGCATATTACGTAGCTTAGCAATGTTTCTAAGGTGGAAAAAGGCTGTTTTTGTAACATACGAAATATGATTTTCAAAAGACAGGTTACAATCGAGTATAACACCCAGGTCTTTTACTGTAGAGGATAAAGTAACAGGACATCCTACGATGTCAAAGTTGTATTGTGAGAGGTTTTGTGGGCGGTTTTTTGAACCGATAAGTATTACCTCTGTCTTGTCTGGATTTAATAAAAGAAAATTACGCGTCATCCAATCTTTTATATCTTTAACACACTCTGTCAATTTGGATAATTTAGCGTTTTCATCCGGCCGTGATGAAATATATATTTGAGTGTCATCAGCATAACAATGGAAACTAATTCCATGTTTCCTTATAATATTTCCAAGTGGTATCATATA